>NW_020955324.1:757298-955066 GCF_003031625.1 Empidonax traillii | reverse complement strand
GTGGTCCTTCTTTTTCCCCTTGATCTTTAGAGTGCCCTGTACTACTTATCTAAGACTTCAGTATCTCGCTTTCAGGTATCAACGTCTGTCAAAAGTATCCCAGCCCTTGCTATTCCATTGGATTCTAGAGGCTTATATAAATCCATCTTTGTTGAAAGGTGGCCTTTAAATCTGATTTTTTAAACATTTAGATAAGTGCTTTTACATACCACACAGTAAAAAAAAAAGAGACATAGTAAAGATAAGATATTTATGGTAAGATATTTATGGTAACATATAAGATTTGTCAAAGTATACAGGTGATCATCAGCTAATAGTTGATAGTAACAGATGATAGTGTGCAAATAATATAGTATTATTGAAATGTGGTAATCCTGCTTTTAAGAATCTCAATTTCAGTGTCAAATGATGCAGTGTTGTCCAAAAGACTGTTGGAGCGACCCACCAAAATTGAACAGCCAGCTGATAAGCCTTTTATCTCTTTTTCTCTCTGCTCTCAGATCTGTATCACTGGTGGCTATAGGTTGATTGTTTCATGTTAGGAAGGTGAGCTGTCCTGTAATGTTACCAGGGAAAATTATTTCTTTCGAAGGCAATGATTAAGTTGTAAATCTTTGAGACTACCACTTATTGTACAACATGCAGTAGAATTTTATGTTCCTGAGCACTTTGGGCTGTCACAAATACACTAAGTAAATTGAGGCAAAATATTCCCTTTCTGATTTAACTTTTACAGGGATGGGCTGGCCTGTGCTTTTATTAGATTCCTTGATTATGGAAAAGAGTATTTTTAACATATCTTTATATATATATGTATATATATATAAAAATTTCATTTCATTTTGGTAGGTCTTAAAGATTTCTGTTCAGGTAAGTACAGCAAGATTTGTAGGAATATTTTATTAGAGGGTTTGGTATAAGCAGAAACAAGATAACCTTTCAGTGACAGCTGTTTTTATAGCTGATCATTCAGAAAAAGGAAGAAAAGTTATTTTAAAGACAAGATTACATATTTTTTCCATTGACTCCACAGCTCTTATGAAATAGTTGCAAGCATTCAGTGATAATACATTATCTGTGAATATGGCCACATATCTGAGAATTGGTGTTTATTGATTCTTTTATTGCCATGTGAGTAAAATTCAATATCTTTATAAGTAAGAAAAAGTGTTCCAGTGATGTCAGTGAGATTACTCATATTTCCTGAGATCTATAACAACATTTGACGCGCTGTAAAATTTGGTTTTCATGGGGCACAGCTCTCTTCACTTACCCACTCCTTTAGTCTCTGTGTCCTATTCTCAGAAGAAAACTCCATGAGAGAATAAGGTGCAAAACCTTTCTATGAGCTATTTTACATGGACTAGTGAGTCATCAGCTTTTTCCACAAGATTGTGTAAATGGGTTGTCATTATCAATACTCAGTTCTGCTCCATGTTTGACATACTGTCAGATTTAATTTTTTTTTGCCAGACTTTTTGGTAGAAAGCATTCTCAAAAAAAAAAAAAAAAAATCCAGCTTCCCATTTATTACCGGACCTGTATTTTTTACTGCATTTCTTTCTTTTATTACTTTTAAAATATTTTTGCTAAATTTTCTGCCAATTCCTCTCCCTGTTGTTTATGTATCACAATCAAGTGTGCTACAAAATCCTCCCTCAGTGCATCTAAAAAACACAAAAAATTTGAGTCTGATACAATGAAACTTTTCATTCATAAAAGTCACAGAAATTACATCAAATATTTCTGAACTGCTGTCAGTGAATAAATAAAAAACAATGAGGTTTTGCTTGTACAGAATTAAAATACAAATCAATTAAACAATGTGTGAGAAGAACAACCTTCTGACAGAGCAGTGCAAAAGGTAATGTTGCAAGACTTATCTATCTGAAGCAACTGCACAGTTTTCATCACACTTGTGCTATCAAATGCTTTTGTCGCTTTTTTTTTAATGAACAGAACTGAGTTGCACATCAGTGACAAACTGGTACATTAATTTAGTTGGGTAAAACCCTGTTAATACCTTATGTTGACTGAAGCTAAATTAAGTTAGAAACACGTATTATACTCACATGACTACTGAAAGAGGTTGCCATAACTGATGCTATCACACTGAATACCTTAGCTTGTGCTGAGAGGTTTTGCTTCCTCTTACAGATGCCTTACTGCATTTTATGTTGCTGTGCTACACTGACAGATCAACCAAAACCAGTCACTCACCCTGCCCTTTTCTCAGTCTTTGCTGCCATTCCTCATTAATCTTATTGTAATGGATTTTGTGTCAAGTTGCTTTACACTGGCTGTAAAAGTTCATTATAACAACAAACCCTTTCTCATAGTTTGACAAAATCACCTCAGTTTTGTAGCCAATTCTAAAGGATTTAACTAAGAAATTAAATTACAGGAGATTGGAAAGGTTAGGAAATTGCTATGGGAGTGTTTTTTGCTGGATGACTCCTTGGGACCTGGCATGGGCTGATGATCATTTCCAAATGAATTAACATCCTTCACTGAGAGTTGAGACTATGGCAGAGTCCTGACCAATTTTTGGATGTGACATCAGGGAGGAGATTTTATTTTACAGCTACAAAACCCCTTTCACACACTTCAAATTGAACCTGGCAGGACAAAATTTGGAATTTTTCTTCCTGTGTTCAAAATAGATGGTTTTTGACACAAAGGCCATATTTGTTCACTTTGTAGGCAGAAAAAAGTAATGTATCTGTGGACAAGTGGTTCTGCTGGAGACAGGGTTGTGCACTGCATAGAGCTGACAGAGAAATGTTAGGAATTTAGGTTTCAGGAGACAAAGAGAAGGCTGATGATGCACTTGTCAAGCCAGGGCTATTCGGTTTGGGGTTTCATGCTTTTGCCAATCACACTGCTGAGGGCTGTCCCACTTTACCTATTTAGCATTTTCCCACTGGAATTTGTTTGCCATGTGAATCCCCAGCTACCCCTCACATTCAGCCAGGTGTTTGCCTCCTGCAGTGTGCTGTGTCAGGAGCTTGTGAGGGTGTTGCTGCAGCTCTCTGCCTCCTTGTACCCTCGAATTTCCCAGTGGCAAAGAGGAAGGATATTCCATCAAGAAATAAATGCACATCTCTCCAAAAGGCCTGAGAAAATCACATTAGTGGAGAGGAACAGGTTTGGTTTCCTAGTTTTAGATCAACTACCATAAACTGCTTGGGCATCTCCAGGGACTTATGCTCCACCTGTGAATCTTCAGAGCTTACACAAGGCAGGCCTACAGCATGGCTCTGCTTGCCAAAAGTCTGTAACACCCCAAATCAGAAACATCTTTTGTCTTCAGTACCTCCACGCTCCAATTCCTCCCTTAATACCTCACTTCTTTACATAAAGACTGTGATATTTAGTTCTTGTCACTCATCCAGAGCTCTAAAGATGTAGGTTACACGGTTAAGGCATAGGCTTTCTGGTGTTTTTATTTCCAAACATCAGTGTCAAAAACTTCAGATAAATGACTGAGAGAGGAAGAAACAGGCTCTTAACTGGAACTCTCATTAGCTTTTTCTGCAGTGAGGTTAAAAAATACAGAAAATTGAGATTAAAATATTCCTAAATGGAGACAATATGCTGCAAGCCTCACTCTCTCTTCTGTGTTGCCCAGTTACTCTTTCTGAGGGACAAGGAAATCAGTTCAAAATTAATTGTGTTGATAGATATACAACAACCTTAAAACATAGTCAGTAATGAAAAAGAGGTGTTAATTTTGATTGTTGTTCTGTAAAGAGATAATAATCACCTCTTTTAAATTAAATAGGGTGGATAGATCATAAGCATGGTTTTGTGAGAAATCTAATTTATGTTGAGCATTAAGCTGTAATTTTACTGAACTTTGTATTCACTTTTCTTCACCATATAATTAGTCTTTACAGGGAATCAAAACTATTGTTGTCTCTTTAGAACAAAGGCTTCAGAAACTGATAATTGCATCAGAGATCAACATTTTCTTCCTTCTCTCTCCTGTGGGAGCTAAAATGTTATTCCCAAGAAATATTCATGCTGAATTATACCTCTAAGGCAGAGGAGGAGAGAGATCTCAGGGTGGTGGCATTGTCTTGGCTGGTTGTCAGGGACTCATTTACACTACTTTAGAGGTGCTAAACACCCCAAAATGAGGTTGTGCTCCCTTGGAGGTAACCCATGGCTCAGTACCCAGCCTGACCTTGCCAAGTTTTCACTTCTGCTAGCTCTCCAGTCAGCATGGAGCTTATAAGATTTAGGGTGTTATTGATGCTCCCAATTACGCTTGCCCTTCTCTACTTTTGCCACAAATACAAATCAGTAGTACCTTAAAAAATCCGATCATTTTAATAAGATTTGTCATCACTCACAATGAGAAAGATCTATAGGTGACACTTAAGGTCAAAGCACGGAACAGACACAAGGACTAGACTCCTGTTGCTGTATTTGTAAGTGTAGCATTGAGATGTGGAAGATACTAGGCCTGTAAAAGCATTGCATGTCTTTTTTAATGTGTGTCTTTCTGCGTGTTATATTGCTGCTGCATCCATGTGTTGAAATGACAGAACAGTGGTATGTTGTTACTTCTTCTGATATCTTTCATCCTTGAAAATCTGTAATCTTTTTACATCACAAAAAAAAAATTCACACAAGTCACCACTGGAACACAGCAATTGGATTTTGCAGAGGAAGGTTTTCTTCCCGATTATGAAAAGAGTTTTGAATAAGATAAAACAAAATGTACGCTGTTGAAATTACAAGAAGCTTTAGTTAAACCTTACACTTATTAGCCCATTTTATAATCTATGTCACCAAAATTGTGTTTTCTAATCTTTGAAAAATTAGTAAAAACAGAGTGTGACTTGTAAGGAGAAAGTAGCTGACATAACTAACACACTAATTAAACATCATCGTTCTTTAGCATCAGTCTGGCTTGACTCAAGCCACTTGGTGGATATAATCAGTCTTTAAAACTCTTTCTGATGAGAATTTCCATTGCAAAATTAATGAGTGACCATAGGGCTCCTTACCTTATAATAGCTGCTGACAGCTTGGCCATGCATGGCCTGCATGCCACACATCCTCCTCCATCTACCCACAATTTTGAAAACAGCATCTTCAAATGGCATCTCTATTATGTGGTCTGTCCCTGGTACTACTTTCTGTGTTAGCATCTGACAATAAGTTACCACAAAACCCTCATATTGCTCCATAAGAGCCTCAAGTTATCCCTTGTTCAAACAGCATTCCCACTTTGAGGATATGGTGTGATGCCATCCGTGTTGCTGAGGAGCTTCACTGTAAGCAGTGAATGCATGAGAGCTCTGCTGCATTTGCTTGAGTCAACAGCAGCAAGAGGGGTGTGAAAGTCGAAGAATTTAAATGAAAGAACTTTGAAAGAACACCACTAAAAGCTTTGGTGTTTTGTAAACTACATTTGAGTGTGTAAAACCACAAAATGACTTAGCTCTCTCATCACCACATATTAACAGCTTTGTCCTCTGGTGACCTTGCGGAGTGTGCTGGTGGCAGACAGCTCTGCTGTGCACATTTGTGACTGGTGCTGCAAGTCTCCTCTCTGTGGGTAGCAAAGCTTGCTGTGAGTGCAAGTCCAGATTTTCCAAGGACGGTATTTGGCTCTCTGTGCTGGGTCTCAGCGGACGGGCGCTGGACGTGGTTATGAAGTCTTGAGTAGCTGTCTATTTTTGTTGTTGTTAAATTTTTAATTTCATCTTCTCTAGTCTTGTTTGTCTCCTCAGGGCCTCAGTCACCCTCCAGTACTTTTCATTAAATTATAGCAATTGCAGTTTTACTGAGCGTAAAATTTCCCTAGTTTCCTAGAATTTTCTTGCTGTGGCCTGATAAATTAGTCATTTTGACCGTAAATATACAATAATAGGGGCATCCAGTTCAAACTCTTTACAAAACATTTCCTGGGAGAACTGCCCTTTGGCTCCTGTCAAGCGATAAAGAGATGACCCCAGCTTCTGTTCCTTCAGCTTACTCAGTCTTGTCAGCTAAAGGTAATTTCTGTGCCTTCAAGTTTATAGATCTTCATTAAAATGCTAATACAATTCAGTTAGTTTGAAAGCCAATTTCTGACTTTTATGGTTTCTTGCTCTTGGGGCGTTGCGTGTATTTGCGCGGTTGTCGCTGCTAAAGAGTAACATTTGTAAAAGAACCAATGCAGATCGATTTTCCTTAGCTTTTTCTCCACCTGAAATGCTGAGACAAGCAAAACATGTTTCCATTACTTAACTAAGCAAACAATGGCATATAAATCATAGAGGCAGCTGGACCAAGGTGTTGTTTTCGTAAAGAGCCAGATTTCTCACGAAGGACAGTTTAATGGGCTGCTGCCAGTGAAACGTCTGCAGAGCTGGTAATTGCAGGAGGGCACACAAAGTGGTGTTCAAAGGTGTCATGTGGGATCTGAGAAATAACCCCACAGCCAAGACAACTGGAAAAAGGAGACTGAGAAGGTGTGGGCTTTAATAATTTGCTTCTTGAGGCTGATTGTTTAAAATAAAAAGCTAAGTTTTTATTTTTAGCTTGTTCGTGTTGGCTGCAAGATCAGAGAAGTGTTTTTAGCTGTAATTTTATTTTGATCATGTTTATGCTGTGGCTTTGTTTCTCCTTTGATCATGCTTAAACATGTTTCAGAAATGTTTGTTTGATGTATGCTGTTTTCTAAATCACTGTTCCACATTGTCTACTTGTTTTTTAAAAGCAATGAATCATTGCAAAATATTTGCCGTCAAATTATTTCTTAAATCCATTTTCTCAAAACAAGCTTTCTGCACTTTTAGCCAATGGGAGACTGTTTTCAAACAAGAAAGTGTTGAACTGCTGTAACAGCATTTTTTAGGGCTGCACAGATTAAAGACATTTTTAGGGTTGCGGAATACTTGATAATTCATGCATAGAATTTTGAAGTCATCCCATCTACCCACAATAGCTGCAGTACACTGACTTTTGCAACTGTTACTCGTGGTTTTGGATCGAAGTCCCACTTCCCATTCAGTAAACTTGCTTGAAGTTCACTCGAGCTTTTCTTTTGGGGGCTGTGTTGAATGTATGAAATAGGTCAACCCTGACTGAATTATTTTAAACTTCCCATGGGGACCCCTTGATACCGAACCTGTTTAATTTTGCAGAGTAAGGCAGGGCAGTCTCAATACTTGAACATACACATTCATGGATGGCATTCTTTCTTCTGCTGCCTGGGTGAGCAATTAGGAGAGTCAAGAAGAAGTCCCTAATTCCCTTATCTGTGGATATCTCCTTTCCAATGCTCAAAGAAGAGCAATAAAAACATGTGGTCCATAGAGAGGGCTGTGTTGCGTGACTGCTGGCCATCTGGCAGATTGATTCATCAGGACCCTAAACAGTCAGTAGTAAGCATGGTCTGAAGCCCTGGAGTTAAATGCAAGTGTGCATCAAGCCTCAGGCAAGTCAAACGGCTCCTCCACTAATGAAACAATAAAGAACACACTACAGATCAGTAGTTCACACCATTCACTTCTTAGTTTTATAACCTATGAAATCATGAACTACATTTCTCTCTCTCTCTCCACATATAGTATCATGATGTTGTTTTTGTGACCATAACATCCATTCTGAACAGAAATTAATGTATTTCTGTGTGCAACAGAACGCATGTAACCTGTTCTTCCTTTATTTGCTTCACTGCATAGACATAAATCTGTTAGATGGAAGAGGGGAAAAAAAACACCACCAGGTAGCAAGAGCAAGGGCCCTATTACATGAAGAACCACTCTTTTATTGACAAAAATGTATCGATTTAACTAGATAGAAAAACAATCCAAAGTATGTATAGTAAGAAGCATCAATGTTGTTCAAGAAAAACTATTCCATGATGTACAGTGGATACATTCTAATGTGAGGCTGTGACCACTTTATTTTCAGGCATGTAGTTAGGATTATTAATCACTAAGTGAAAATCTGAATTCGTCTCAGATGAGCACAAGTGAGTGTATACAAAGCATACTCACATGTGCTCACGCTATGGCAATAATTTTATCTGCCTTCCTCACAGTCCTCTCCTCTGCTATCCCTCTGACAGGATCATTTGAAATACATATTTTCAGTTTATTCAACTATTTTTCTATCGTTCTTGTGTCAGCCCTGCTTTAATACTAAAGTGTCTTACTGTTTCTAGGTTCATTTGCAAAACTGTGAGAGGGAAAGAATAATAATATGCTAACTGAGGGCAAGTTTATATAACCTGTGATACATCAGCAATATTTTTTACTCAAATGGGACTCCCCACAGTATCTTCATAGGCCAATGTAAAGTTAGATTTTTCATGCCTGATAGTATAGTGATTTATTTTAGAACTTGATATCTTGTGATCTATAAAGTGCATTGTGCTAGAAACAAATCATTCAACCATTTGGGAATGTATTTAGGTTTTGGTTGAATGTGATTTTTTACCATTGTTTTTTAAGACCTTAAGAATGTCAAAACAGTATATTCAGATGAGGTTCCCCAGATCCAGTAGCCCAGAACAGTGTCTACTAATGGGTATCCTCTTTCTCTGATGGATCCTTCACAGGCTACAATGCAGAAATTTTCAAGCTGTAGCCCTTGTTTCTTGAAATAGAAGTCCCGTGTAAAGCCCTAGAATATCATGTATAAAGTATAGATATTTACCATGCTACAATATAGTCTAGATGTTATTTATCTTGGGTCTCATGTCAGTGTAAATAAAAGGCTCTTAAATGCATTCTAGAAAGAAAAGCACATTTAATAGCTTGCATTACTGGAGTTTGGGATGGAAAGCTTAAGCTGCTTACAGATTTTTCAGGTTTTCAGATGTCTAAAAATATTTATTTTAACAGACAATAGGTAGTTTCACAGTTTCACTGAGATCTGTTCTGTGGCCTATGTTGTTCAACATCTTCAGAAATAACCTGGAAAAGAGGTTGAGAAGCAGGACGAGAAATTTTTTTTTTTTCACACGATATGAAGTTATCCAGCATAGTGAAACAAAGGAAGACTGTGAAGAATTACAAAAGGATCTTATGCAACTGGGTAGCTAAGCAATCAAATGACAAGTTAAATTATTCTTGATGAATGATGCAGTGGTAAACCATGGGGAAAACCATGAGGGAAACATGCCTACCTTCACATAGAAAAGAATGGTCTGTGGACAGAGCATCACCAGTGAAGGGTGAGGTTCTGGGGTTATGGCACATAAAGCTCCATGACAATTTCAGATTGCTACTTAGGAACTGTCAAATCTATATTAAATATTAGGAATTAATAGAAAAATCAAACAAACAAACAAATTCAACAAACACCACTGCTACAACCCTTGTGTAAGAGTTCATCCACATCTCGAGCACTTGGGGGTGTTTTCAATACCGTATTCGAGAGGAACCAAATAAAGATATTAAGATCAGTGTTCAAAACACAAAAGTAGAAGCAAATTTTAGTTCATTACATTGTGTAGGTGAGGAACAAATTCCAGAAGGACACTCTGAATGCTGTAAATTCGTGTGGGTTCAAGAAGCTACACAGATAACCGGTGAAAACGTTATTGAGAGTTACTAAGCATGTAGAAAGCAACAAACTCAGGGAAACAGCTACACTGAAAATAATTGAAAGAAAGGACTTTATTCTTGGATAGTGTTAGTTGTACTCACCATATTCGTTCTTTGTCTTGAATAATTACTTCTGGATAATGTTGGAGTTTGTATATTGATCTTAGCAAACTTTGATGCAAAGCAGTATGCTCATCCTTCTGTACACATATATACACATACACATATATATGCATACATAGAGAGTACATGAGAATATATATATATACACATGCAAAATTATGCAGTATGTACTCATATATTAGAAACATCTAAACTTATATGTGCATATATCTAAATATATCAAAATATGTTGCCTAAAAATACTGCCATCCTTAATAAGGCAGTGGGTTCCACAGGGTGGCCAGTGCAAACTGGCAAAACAAAGCAAAGTTCATTATTTCCATGCCTATATAGCAATAAACATACACTGAAAAGATGTTAATAAATGACACTAAAATAACTTATAATTTCACATAGGAACAGGACTGAGTAGTTAAATATGGTTCACAGTTAATTATCCCAGCAGGATGTAGAATGGTTATAAAACAGATTGGTAAATCTGTTGGATATGCCTTCCCTTTCCAAATATAGTGAAAGATACCAGCTGAAGTATCTCTGTAAAATACAGCGATGAGCCAGATTCACCACTGGTATGAATTTACTGATATGAATTCTATAAAATTCTCTCTCCCAAAACTTGTTTACAACATTTTTTATATAACCCATCAGTATGTCCACATTTTATGTATTTTCATTTGTTCCTGTACCTTTTTTTACCACCAAATAATGTTGACACTCGAATTGTCAAGAATTAAGGTATATTTATAAAAAACCCTCAAGCTTTACAAAAATGACAAGACAGAGTATTTCAACAATCTGAATAAAAATTCAAAAATTCATTTCTCTTCTGAAGAGAAAAATTTTGGGATTTGTGGTATCATGTGGAAGTACACAGTGTCAATGAAAATTTGTTTTTAAACTTAGCCTTTTGAGAGTAATGAATAAATGAATAAAACCTTTTTAGATGTGAGATAATTTACATATTCTTTTTTATTATGTAAATGATGAATATTACATTTGTCTCAATAATTCTTTCATTTTACTTTACAAAAAGATTATTAACCTACGTCTAAACATACAAAGAAACAAGAAAAATGTCAGTAATAAATACATGGCATTATGAAGCCATGCTGTAATGGTATACAACCATTTGTAAAGAAATTTCATTAAAGTTTATTTACTCTAATAATAATATTAGGATCTGTTTATTAGATATCTGTAGTGAGTACCTCTCTGTATTAAAGACAAGAGGAATGTAAATACCCATCACATGTTAACAGGTCATGATGCACCTAGCATAGAAATATCTGCCATGTGATGCAATGATTGATTGCTGGGAAGATAAGTGACAGTTCATTGATGTAAGGAAGACAAGTGATTCAATTCATGGAATAGTAACATGCACAACACCATTGTCTTCTCAGATCCCAGGTTTATCAGTGCTCACCTGATACCAGAGAGCGACAATCCTGAAGACGACAAAATCTATTTCTTCTTCCGTGAAAACGCGATTGATGGAGAGCACACTGGGAAAGCCACTCACGCCAGAATAGGGCAGATCTGCAAGGTAAGATGGTGACTTCTTCGTGTGAGAGTGAATGCACTTGCAGCAGGCTTTGCAAGCAGTTTTAGAAACTGCATTTTCCAGCCTGTGAACTGTACAGTATTAACGCTGGCATTGCACTAAAGCAGGGGTCGTTCTAAGTGAAATATAGTTAGGGAATAACACATCAAAATGAATACTATTCAATTCTTCTTTTTTGGGGGGAAACATCACAAACTACAGTGTTTTGTTTAAAAAGTCATAGGCATCTTCTGAGGCTTAGAATGTGTCTGCAAAAGAGAATCTTTTACAGGAAATGTGATACTTCCAGGTGGGCCAAAAACATTTGAAGAATTTGCTTTTTATATGTTAATACCTTTCCATTCCCACATTAGTGAAAATCTTTAAAACAGTTGTTTTAGGTTAGTTCTAGAAACGGGCAACCATTCCAAAGACCCTTAATGACTGCAGAATGAATCATTTGTCCACAGTGATAAACATCCAAATTGTTTTCTGACAGATTTTTAAAAATATTTCTACAAATGAAATTATATTAAAAAATTGTAGCTTTGGTAACTGTGATGTTTACAGTACAAACTCATGTAAACTCATAAGCACAATTTCAGTTTAGGTCCTCAGATTCAGAACTAGCTTCTTTAAAACCAATTACCCCTTAAGTATGAAGTCCTTGGGGCCCTTCATTCCTACATTTTGCAGCTGTACAACTGATCCCACTGTTCTGGCATTTTTATCTACTTTGTTGCATTGCATCTTGCATTTCTACTTTGTTGCTACCCATTTAAGCATAATAAACCCTCTCAGCTTTTCCAGGACAGGGCAGACAGGGAGCTCTGAAGCAAAATATTCTGGCTGTTTTTCTTTTTTCCAGTGTTATGTGTATATATATTACAATATATAAAGAGTTTTCAGGGTTTTTTGGTTTTTAAATTATAGTGCTACTATGAAATATGTCACTACACAATGTTAAATATAAGTTTTTCATAGTTTGGGTCTTTGGAGCGTTATAATGCTTTTGTATGCAAAGGCTGAATTCTTTACTCTTGTTTTCTCTAAATAGCATCCTATTTTACTGTATTTTTTCTGTACTCTGTTGATGCTTCAGACAAAGACTGTTAGTATATATTAATGCCAAATACCTTTGTTATTAGAATGACTTTGGTGGACACAGGAGCCTTGTTAACAAATGGACAACCTTCCTCAAAGCACGTCTGATTTGTTCTGTGCCAGGACCCAATGGCATTGACACACACTTCGATGAACTACGTAAGTAGCAGAAATGGCTTTGAATATAGAAATGTTTTCAGGTATTATCTGTATGCATTTAACCTAATTTTCTTTTCTCTCTCTTGTTATTTTTACAGAGGATGTGTTCCTAATGAACTCAAAAGACCCTAAAAATCCAATAGTCTATGGGGTGTTTACAACTTCCAGGTATAGAGCGTATCAGTTTACTTGTGTGGAAACGTGTGTGGCTGCTTGTTGTAAAGAGGTCTCTTTGTTAGAAATGTTTTTAAGAAACACAAAATTTTCTTAACCTTTGAACTGAGAAGTCAGTGGCAGTAAGAAGTAATGAATTAGGTCTCTTTCTTATGAGCAATGTACATCATCACTCCGAAGCTGGCAAGCACAAAGACTATCAGTTTCTCAGGCTGTTCTTGCCATTGAATTGGCTTTTTATAGTACTGGTCAGCATGTGTAGCCCTTTCCACACAGATTTGGAGAAGGAACACAAGCAAAAATAAACTTGTTTGGGGGCAGTGAAAAATAGAAAATCTGTGGTGTGAGAAATTGGCTAGTCAAGGATATATTAGTAAAAAATGTTGCTGAAATCTGGAAATTTTAACGATATTTCAAAAGTTGTGGTTTTGAGTCACATATATCTGTGACTTGAATGTTTTTTGTTTCACTGTGCTTTCACCAAGAACAAAATATACTTGTAGCCTGAGGAAGGTTTGCAGTACTGATTGTACTGCCACATTTATCTGTGAAGGGAACAAGTTTTAACTTCTAAACAGAAAGAATGTTTCAAGTGATACCAAGAATAGAAGTGGGAGATTTACAAGTCCTTACTGTCTTCTGTAAGAAGTCTCAAGGTAAGAAACAGCACTGAAGTTTGCACATGTGCTGCCCAAGTGGTAGAAGAGACTGCTAAAAAAAACCAGAAAAATGTGAAGTGTAGGAAAGAATTGAATAGTTCTCTAGGGACAGCCCTACTGAAGTTTACTCAAATTTAGGCTTTGGCCTTCTGGGGACAGTATGTTTTAAGTAGTGGAATAGCAGCCATCTGCTTAGGAAAATGTCTGGGAGATCGTATCAGTTATGCTGAACTTTCACAGGAGGTGAGTGAGGATTGCTCTGAGAGCATGTCAGAGTTTTGATAATCAACACATGCAGTAAATTAGAAAGCACCAAGCTGCTATTCCCACAGCTCTACCACTTGATTAAACTGACTGATAATTTAAAGAACCTGATTTGATTTCTTCTCCCCTCATTTTTAGTAATATCTTCAAGGGATCAGCAGTGTGTATGTACAGCATGACTGATGTGAGAAGGGTATTTCTTGGTCCCTATGCCCACCGAGATGGGCCAAACTACCAGTGGGTTCCCTTCCAAGGGCGAGTGCCATATCCACGGCCAGGAACTGTAAGTACCCTCAGAAGTGCAGTAATCAAAGCTGGGAAAACTATGGAAAATATTTTCACACGTTGCTTGAGCTGAGATCCAGGAAAGAAACTGAAGCAGATAACAAAATGGATAGGCTGGCAGAAGGGAAAACTAACAGTATCTCCAGGTCCAAAATGTACTGATTTTCTTGTAGCATATGAAACTGCAATAACAACGTCACTTGGATTTTAATTTTGGCATTTGTATTAACAACTTCAGAAGAAGTTTGAGCAATGGCTGTAGAATTTGACTGAAAGTCAGATATTTTAATCAAAATGCTGTGTTATCCTTTCCTGGGAATTGGTTTTTGTTCCAAATATCGGCTGAGACATTCTTAGTGAGAATGAACAGAAAACAGAGCATCTGCCTGCCTGTTAAGAAATTTTCAATCGGCATTAAATCTAGTACAGTGAAACAGATATTTCTGCAGTGGGTTACAGAGTGACTAGAATAGCTTCTAACTTCCACTGGCATTTTTAAAAATGTTTGCTTCTACCTGATTCTGTTTTTAATTTATGAATGACTAAAATATCAGTCTATGTAAGACATCTGTATTTACAACTTCCAACTAATATCATCACATTCTAGAAATATTTAACTGCCTTTGAATTTTTCAGTAGTCTAAGAATTTAGGACATTTATGAAATGAACATTAATTGTATGCATGAGGTCTCTCCTTAGTTTGTATTAATCAGCTTGGCCCATTTATGTTCTGAACTGTCATTGCAGAAGATTAAATATATATGTACACATGTATACATATAAATGTATATGTGTAAATAATATATATGTCTATAGTACTCTTTTAAAAGCTTTTTTAAGTATAAGGCACAAAAGAAAGCAGGAATAACTTTGCTTCTTTAATTAATCATATTTTCTATTTTTATCTTGCATGTTTGATATTGTCCTTTCAAACGTGATCTTTCAACTGATATATATGCTCAGCCTAATGAAAATTACTTCCTAAGTAAAAGAAAACAGTGGCTCTCTGACAACCAGATTCCACAGCACTCCTCACTTATTCACTGCAACTGCTAAAGGAATTTCTAATTTTTTCCAGAGTTTAAACACGAGCTCTGCAGCATAGAAGAGTTTTCATTTCTCATTTGATGGTTCCCTTTTTTTTTTTTTTTTTAATAACTACAGTTAATTCTGATATATCAGAAGACTAGTTTTCTTGAAGCTGTATTGCTTTACATCACTGGGGAAAATGTGAATGAGTAGATATTTTTGCTGTTTCTTGTATAACTCTTGTCACTTACTTTTCAGTCTGACAGACTTAGTGTTCATTATCCTGTTGATTTAGATTCCTCTTTGATTCCAGTATCCATTAACCTTTCTAAACAAAAACAGATAATAGGCATTATTTAGAACTGTGGAAAAAGAAGAGGGTTATGTATTTCTGTCACATAAATAGACTGAGATAAGGAACTGACTGCTGCACAGAGGGTCTGTTACATCCGTTCCTCTGCAGAGATCAGATGAAACTCTATTGAGATTCTGAATGCACAGCTGAAATATTTGCCCATGAGACTGGCAACACAGTTCAGCCCACCTCAGGTTATTCTAAGACTTCTCTTAGGGTCTTGAGCAGAAATCCGTATGGCAAAAGAATAACTTGATGAAATTCCCCAGAACAAGCAGAAAAACAGGGACTCAAATCCAGCCCCTAAGTGGCAAAGTGACCTAAGCCACCAAAGCATTTGTGAAAGTAAGGAAATGCAGTTAGGTTGCAAATACTTTTATTTATGTCTGTGCTCTCAGAATGAATCTTACCCTTAAAATTTCATTATAAAATGCTTTTAATAAGATTCGCAAAGTTCAAAGATGTTCAGATTCCACTGTAAACTGTTTTCTTGCTTAAAGGCAAATGTGATCCCAAACTTTACAAGTCTACATAGCCCTGCAGTCGCATCATGTAGTGAAGGAGGCCATGCCACTGTAAATGATGTTAGAGTGGCTGAGGCCATCAGTTTCCCCTAGCCCAATGCACGTGACTAATCCTGAGTTCTGCTGCTTTGAAAAGAGATGAGTCCCCTCACAGTTGCTAAAATTATTCTATTATATTAATAGAGTAAAAGTGGATTTTAAAATGAGATACATTTCTGGCCAAAAAGAAGCTTTTTGTTTTTAAAGTGATAAAGTTGGATGTGTTTTCAGTGGCTTTGAAGACCTGTTGAGAATAAAGAAGAAACATTTTTGAAGTTCCTTTAGATCTTAGACCTGGGGATTCCTTTTCCAAGAAATGCAAAAAGAGAAGGGGGGAAAAAACCCCTTAACTTCTTACAGTAATTCATTTCCAGATTCCAGTGTAGTTAAACAGGGCTGAATTATCTCAGGAATTTAATAGGTGAGGTGCCAGTAAACTTCTTGAGCATCTGGTGACTTACCCAGTATGAGGAAACAAAAAGGAAAATAAACAGCTCTTTTGAAAAGTAAGAAAACTTTGTAAACAATTCTACATCAGCTTCACATTTAACAAAGGAGTTGCCAGAATTTTTCGTGTAGAACTATAGATGTATAGATCTATTCGTGTAGATCTATAGAACTAGAGGGTTTTAACTTTTTTCTTTTTTTTTTTTTTTTTCACTTTTTAACAGTATTTGGCAGAGGAGGGAGGATTTTTGTGTATATCTCAACTGAGGTACCTCATTCTGAATTCTTAACTGACTTTCTTTGAATTCAGCTACAGAACTCAAGTTTTCTTGCTACCTGATTTGTTGTGTTCTGTCGGATTCGCTAATAGGCTAGTTAAGGGATAGCCTAATTCCCTCCTCCTGATTGATCAAATCCCCTGATATTGCTTACTGGGGACCAAAAACTGGAATTGAATGTAAAATGCAGCAGTTCTTTGACTCTACTTGAGCCCAAGATCAAACTCATTTATCCAAACCTTTTCAGGATATTTGTATTCAGACCTGTGTTTTGGCAGATGAAAACCTATTTCTTTGGTATCAGTGGGATTGATATGGTATATAAACATAAGTTTTGATTAGGCACCTTGGCAATTAACTTGATCTAGACCCACTAATACCAAAAATGATCCTGTCATTAGCACCAAGAATAATGTCTTTGTTGTGTCTCCTGGCTTGGTGTCCTTCACATAAAACATGACAGGGCTTTCCTCCCCAGGACAGCTTTTCTGTTCTGTCCTGTCCTATCCTATCCTATCCTATCCTATCCTATCCTATCCTATCCTATCCTAATCCTATCCTATCCTATCCTATCCTATCCTATCCTATCCTATCCTATCCTATCCTGTTTCTGAGTTGACATGCTTCTTCAAGGAATTTGAACTATGGATGGGCTGCATCTCACCTAATGATGGTGCCCATTTTACTCATTGAAAAGGGAGGGATTTATAGCAATGGCAGTTGGATTTCAGCTCAGTTTTTGAAAGTAGGATGGGATGAGTAAGAGCCACAGCCTAGTCTAGGTAATGCACTTTACATGTAAAGACACAAGATTACAGTAATTTAGAAAAGTAAGGGATATAAGAAATAATCTGGCACTCAGAATTTAGTTTTAAACACACAGAATTATGACACTAATTCTAATTTTATGATTTTTCTGCACAAAATATAGCTTGGTCCATAGAATCATAGCATATCCTGAGTTGGAAGGAAACACAAGGATTATTGAATCCAACTCCTGGCTCTGCAGACAACAGCCCAAAAAATCACATCATTTGCCTGAGAGCGTTGTCTAAATGCTTCCTGAACTCTGGCAGGTTTCGTGCCGTGACCTCTTTTCTGGGGCGTCTGTTCCATATTGCTGCAAGTAAAATCATTTACTGGAAAATGAGACAGAAAGTAAATATTTAAGCTGTTGAAACACAGCTGAAATTCATTTGCTTATAATTAAAATGAATATTCATTTAGTATTTTTTCAGTGTTTGCCCAGATGCAATTAACAATACTTAGTTCTTCTGTAGTGAATTTTGTACTTAGAGCACATTACATATGTTATCTAATTATTTATTATCTAATTATTATGTACTTAATCTGAATAATTACTATTGAACTGTAGTTAAAATATTAAATGAGACGTAAAGCAAACATAAAATTGAAGTGTAGAATTTGAAACAGTTTTTGAGACAGACAGTGGTTTAGCCAATAAAAATGAAAAGTCTATCTGATTTTTTTTTGGTACAAAAGAGCAAGTACATATAATAAAACTAAAAAGGTTAAAAAATCTTGACACAATAAAGTAGGTAACTAACTTGCTTTCTGCTTTGTCTGCTCCACATGCATTAGTCAAGGATTCTCCCACCTTCCATTCCTCCCTTCCATACCGTGTAATGAAACAGAATGAAGGAATTTGCTTACTAACAAATATGCCAGTGAGGGACAATTTACACATTATATGTCCATGCTGGAAGAGTCCCTTGCTGAGTATAGCAACTACTCCTTTTGCCAACATTGATTTTTAAATTTCATTTCTGATGAATTATTAATAATGTGGATCAAGGTGATAGCAAAGACAATTGATTTCTTCTGCTGAGCATCCTGCAAGGTCTGGATTCCTGGTTAATAAGATGTTGTCCTCTAAGTTTTTAATTTAATTGGTAGATGTTTTATACCTGGATATAAAGGGCAAATTATCTCGAGCATTTTAACACCAGTTATTTATATTGGAGGTTCAAATACTGGAAAAATAATTATTGTCAGGTGGGTTTCAGAGTTTTATATGTCTTAAATAGTTATCTGAACAGATCAGCATTGTGGTCACCAAGTTCTCTGATGAGTATCTTTGGCTTGGTGTCAGTGTGGCTCATTTTCTTTACCCATTCAACAGTACAAATAAACTACTAATGCTTATGTTAATGTAACCTCTAATTATTTGTAAAATAATTACCAATTCTGCAGAAGAGATGAAGGCAGATGATGATGATCAACCACAGTTCTTGAGTGTCCTGATGGGGATATGTGGTAGCTGAAAGTGGAGGAATACTTTTGTGGCTACCAACACCATGGTCTTACCTCCCTTTCCCTTTTCAGCCTCTATTTTTTGCTTTCGTTGGGAGAACATGAGCTAAATGTGAAAAGCAGAATCCTCTGTTTTTCACTGTTCACAGGTAAAACTGTCTGGCCTACCCAGGACTATATATGGGTGCAAAGTGACTCTCTATTGTGTGGCTTGATGGGGACCAGATTAATCCCAAGGGAAGAGCAACTTTTCAGTCCCTGTTCAGGACACAGCAGTGAGGAGCTATTTTAGTTCTTTAATAAGACTTGTCTCACTTAACTGTTCACATGGGTGGTATCATCAGCACCACTCACAGAAGGCTTTCTTTAGAAGCAGTAGGGAGAAAAAGAGATACATTTATGATGTGACTCATTAGATTTGATTTAGTGTAACAGGATCTGTGTATCTGGACTACATGGATGACACAGGCTTGTTGAGACAAGCAGGAGTTTGAAAAACCCAGTAGAACGGGGAATTGTCCCAGGAATTAAGGATTTGGTTCCTCAGAGAGTAATTTATACTTCCAGTCAACTTCTGAAGATAACACTTTTAAACAAAGATGATGGCATAATTGATTAAATTTGTGCTATATACATAACCAAATACTGAAATTGCTTTCCTCGTACTGAATAATTTTGGATATTTCAGGATTTCTTCCTTCTGCCAAATAAAAACTAATACTAATCACAATAGACCAAAAATCCTTTTGTTCTGCATAGTAGTAAGACAAATGGTGTATGAGGATCATTTGTATTCTGTCATCTGTATTGGTTTAAATCTAAAATAAATCAAAAATTAGAGACTGTCAGTAACAAAATTAAGTTTTGCTATCAGTCAAAAAACACTTAAATTCCTTGTCATATTTGATTACAGTTTGCAGCAGTTAGGGTGATTGTAACAAAATGTATTTCTGATATGTTTCTAGCGATAAATAATCAAATGTAAAACATCTCCTTTTGTTTTTTATTTCCAGTGTCCCAGCAAAACATTTGGAGGTTTTGATTCCACTAAGGACCTTCCTGATGAAGTTATAACATTTGCCAGAAGTCATCCAGCCATGTACAACCCAGTATTCCCCATTAACAACCGTCCAATCATGATTAAAACAGACGTGGATTATCAGTTCACACAAATCGTGGTAGATCGAGTAGATGCAGAAGACGGCCAATATGATGTGATGTTCATTGGCACAGGTAAGAAGTCCTGAATCTACAACGTTTCCAGGCACGGTGGAAACGTAGAGCAGATAAAATTTCATGCTCTGAAAGACAGAACACTGGCAGAACAGTGTATACCTGTGAAAATTTGGGGCAGGACTCAAAACTGTGCGTGCAGGGAGGTCTTTCTTACATACGTTGACTGTTACGGTTTCAGGCCATGGCCTGCATAGCTAAACTCTTTAGGAGCTTTGCCAACTGGATTAAGATGAAACCACCCTCTTTTCAACTACTGTTATTAGGGATTTTTATTAGAAATATCTTGCCTTATGAATTATAATTTAGTATTAAAATGAGGGTTTGAGGTACATGTTTTGAAGTGCAGCGTAAGAAGTATTAATGCAAGTGAGGCAAGTATCCAGGTATGGGAAATGTCTTGTGTGCCTTTCAAGTATTTCAAGTATTGCCTTAAAATGCTCAGCTTTTTAGCCAAAAGGATGCATCATTTTACTTAAGATGAAGATATCTGGCACATGCAAAGTGTTTTCAGAAGAGCCGGTATTCAAATAGAAACATGATGTCCTTTCCAAAGCATTCTCAGAATCATACAGTTTGGGCATCCCATAAAAGTGGAAATATGCACCCAGAAAAGATATTTTCTCCAAAAAAGTAATAATGAGAATTAAATGTGTCTAGAAATTAGCTGGTATTAATTTTCCTATGTTCAATATCTTCAGAACTGTGCTGAGTAGTAGTTGGTGGATCTGTTTGTTCACCTCTGAAGATTTTCCATTGGTTATCTGATGTTTCAGTTATGTTGAATAAAAGTATTTTCAACTTCTACTGAACATAATTGCTAGCAATTAGACATTGGCATCATGAAGCCAAAACAAACCAAACCAAAACTCTACTTTTTTTTTTTTTTCAGCTTTAGACCAAAAAAATATCTGTCTGACTGTCTCTCTTATAACAGTCCAGTTTTTTACGTGCTTTAAATACAGTTTTGGTACTCTAGACCTGGCATAAGATTTCCAAAGCAATAAATATCAAGGTCTCTTTCATGTTGATGCCTGAAATACATTATGAGTAAACTGAGAGCTGATGAAGTTTTGTGTACCAAACACAGTGCAAGCATAACAGTTCAGACCACTTACTGCAGAAAATGCAGCTCTGCAGAAAGGGTTCTGGCACTTTAAAGCTGTGAACTGCGTTATTAGATACCAGTGCTACAGTATGCTCTTGCACAAAACATTGTAAAGTATTTCCATATGATTTTACACAACATATATATTTTCCATCACTCATTAGAGACTTCAGTGCCATCTAAAGTTGGCAGTATTTGGTGCCTTTCAACAAGCCTTCTATAACCTGTCAGCCCCCCCCCAAAAAAAAAAAAAATCAGTGACAGTACTCCCCTTGGCTGTGCTGTGAGGGAAGAAGCCCTTCAGCATCTAGAGTATGATGCTGAGCAAACATAAGGAGCTGATTTAAGTCTATATCTTGAGCAAAAGAGGTGCCATTTATCTCACCAAAGCTTGGCATTCAGACTAAGAAAGATGCACTGGTTTCTGCTAGGAAAAGCAGTAAGTTATTCCAGAGAGAGATTCATTGTACTTTCTTCAAGACCTCTGTTAGAGTAAGAGGAATAGTAACACAGAAGTTCCAATCTGTTTTCAGTCAGCGCAGGAAGATTTGCATAAAGCTGAGCTACAACTTTTAGATAGTTACCATTATATACACTAGTTCTTTAGTTATCATTGTAGTGTTTCTTATGTAAATCATTCAGGCAAGATCTCCCTCTAAAAGAACTTGATAATTTTTACCGTGAGATGGGATTTTAGGCATCCAACTAATTCCCCAAACCACTAATATTCAGGTGTGTGGCAAGTGCTTGGGATTCCATCCAATGTTGGCAATAGCTGTGCCCAAGAACTGTAAGAAAAGTACTGAAACACTATTACTTGTATTTACCAAAAGATATTTCAGCTGCAAAATCCCACCTTTGTAAGTGTAGAGTGTTATTATGTCTTGAAATACTACTTTTGTCCATAGAAACTGTCCTTTTTCCAGCAGGACTTTATACCCTTGTGGGACAAGAACAGGCATTACAGCACCCCTGCTTGGAGCTGGAGTACAAAAGATGAGCTCCTCTAAGCTCACTTCTAAGCTCATCCGTATTGTGGCTTTCAGAATGAGGAAAGGGCATCTTCGATGTGGGGGAAAAATTAAAAGAGGCAGAACCCAGGCCCTGCCTGCCTTCTCACTGAGCCAGCTGGTCAAAGTCAAATGAATCAGAAACAGATACATAATCAGTGTGTATTACATCTTCCCAAGCAAAGAACTAAACCAGGGAGCAGATTAAGGACTCTAGTCCATTTTCCCACTTGATGATCTAAAGCCAGAATTATGCTCTCTGGGGTATGACTGGGTTTTTCTGTGCAGGTCTGTCACATCAGATTAGATATATTTCTTTGTATTTTCCCATTACTGTTACAGCAATCTACATTATTCCCATGTGATGCTAAACTGCAATATATTGAAGAAATACTTTTTTTTTCCTTTTCATTGAATAACTGATGATAATTGACCACAACATAATTAATAGCCACCCAGTGTGGTCACATTTTCCTTTCCTGTGGGTGAAATCTTTAGCTGAGCAGTTTCTTTCCCACTGTGATTGTACCAGCGTGTTTCACAATGAAAATAAAATCCTATCGGCAAACTTGAAAAGTATATCAGAAAAAACCAGGATTTAAGATATGCACTTAATGCATATCCTGAATGTCTAATGTTTGGGATCCTTTGACACAGTCAAAGTACCTCTGTCAGTAAAGCAAATTAATAACAGTAATTTTATCTTACTATTGATCCTAAAGGAGACGCCTCATTCTGTTTGTGTGAAATTGCTTGAAATACTACTCTGTAAAACTTGATCTAGAACTCAGATAAAGCCCCACTTTGATACCTGTGGCCTGACCAGAGTCACCGCAGTGATTAACACGGTGTATCTTTGACCTCAGAGGCTTTCTTGAGATCAAGCAACTGTAATTGTTGCAGGATCCACTTAAAAGTCAGACCTTTTGTGGAAACAACATTATGAGAAGCTTGTGTCTGCTCAGGGCCCATTCAGGCTGTTTCCTGAAAAATCTCTCTTTATTTCTAGAAAAAAACATTTAATGGATTTTGACTGAGGACAGTCCTAGTCCGACACAGAATACTGTTGTGACACTTTGCTACACTGTTAAATTTATTAGATCAGAGTTCTCTGTTTTTTACCCATAAAATGTATTTTCCTCAAAACCACAGTCATCAAAATATCAGGACAATTAAGGAAATGAACTCATCCATTAAATTACCTATATAACTAGTGCTAAATAATCTGTTTTTCTGAATTACTCTGTTGTAGAAATGTGGATTTTTTTCTCTTCTTTTCTTAAAGTTTATGTTGCATTTGTTCTGTGCCACTCTCAATATTTCTTGAATTAAATATATTCAATTAGCAGGAGTAACCATAATGAAAACCACTTCCAAACCCACTTATCTAGTATATTTTACTAGCTTAGTTTTCACATATAACTACCTAAATAAAAACAAAGCTGTGCTTTGCTTTGCTGTTGCTTTAAGAAATAACTGGGTTTTTTCTTTTTAAAAAAGAATATATGAATTCATGACTAATAAAACATTATGTACATATTTGAGGGGGACAGGGAAATTACTTCTTTCTAAACTTCCAAAAATGTGTATTTTGAAACCAACATCTGCTTAAAGGAAACATATGGAAAAATGAAAAATCTCAGTGCTATGGGAAATTCTAGGTTTTCTAGGATATTTTAATACAAATTCATTTAAAGAGGTTAAATACCAGAATTTTCTCATTAAATCATTAGCTCTTAAGTTAGTTGCTTTATAAAAACACTTTCAACATGTGTAATCTCTTTGTTTCAATTTTATGCATATTTTAAATATAGAAGTGGTATTTTGTCATCTTTTTAATCAGAAGTTTCAACTAACACACACAATTGCATATAATTATAAAATGTATATATACTTGATTTTGTGTAATTGATGGTTAAATCTTTAAGAATGTTGACCCTTACAGTTCTTAGAGAATTTTATCCAGTTAAAATGCTTTATATTTTCTTAAACTATAAGTGCTGTAGGAAGTGCAACGTGAAAAGTCCTTGGGACAGAGGAGGTCTTCAGTCTCAACCATGTTCACAAAACCAAAGGCTGTAGCTCTGGAATTTCGAGCGCTGGCCTTGTTTATGTTAAAGCCAATTGCAAAACTCAAAAAATGTAAATGGACATGTTATTAAAATTCTGGGACACACTTATTTCCAAACCAAAGATTGGAGTTGTATGCTTTTTACTCCTCAGTGAAGACCAGAACCTAACAGGCAGAGAAATGTCTTAAGGGGCTGATACATCTTAGGTACTTTGTTTGTCACAGGGAAGATCCCATGTACTTGAGAGATCAAACAGCTTCATCTGTCTAACATTTGTCCAGATGGTTTTATGTCCACACTGGAATATCTTTACATGCATTTTAGGAAAGACAAATATCATATTCAAAATGGACAATAAAACATACCTGGGTAAACGTAATGCCTTTCCTTCCTCAATTATGCATCTGTCATTTTATACTGTCACTTAAATAGTATTTCAGTACTGTTTATTCTTTAATAACTATAGTAGTATATATCTTCTTTGTTGCATTTTGATAACTGAATGACTTCAGTAAAATTCCCTTCTGAAATTCAGTGCTGAGGTTATTTTAAATAGCAGTTGTTATTTTGAATTAGTGCTGAGAAATATGTAGCTTCACAGTCTCTATATGTGAAATAATAATACACTTCAAGAAACACTGGCTGCTACAAAATTTAAGTATTCATCTTAAGCACCTGAAAACTCCTTTTTTTTTTCCTTTTTTTCTTTTCAAGATATTGGAACAGTTCTTAAAGTGGTTTCAATTCCTAAGGAGACTTGGCATGAACTAGAGGAAGTCTTGCTGGAAGAAATGACAGTCTTTCGGGTAAGTGAGGCTAAATTTCAAGTGTCAGGTTGTTCTCTGTGGACAGCTGCAAACTCAACTTCTTGCAGCCTAGCCAAGGAACAGCCTGGCATACCCCTCTAATTAGCTTGTTATTTAGAGACCCAGACACTAGTCAAAATAAACCTTGAAACTTTCAGTGCTAGCTGGAGGTTAATGATAAAAGGAATGGCATTCTGGACTCGTTTGGTGGTTTAAAAAGTAAATTATTATTTCTGAATCTTAGAGCTATTGCATGCGGAGTTAAATATCTACCTGTGTAAGTCTAGGAATAATGCCTGACTGTTGTCTCCCAGAGTTAAGCAATATATGAATTTATAGTTGCATCACCTCTCAACACTATTCAGACTATTAGCCTATTGTAACTAGGAAGATACTTGAGGTAAACCAGTGATCTGCCCAGATTTCATACACCTAATAATCTGAGGAACAAAGGAAGTGTTTATATTTTCAAAGGTGACTTTATGGACTCAATTTCATGTTTTGACACAAGGTACCGGGAACACCCCCTAAACTTCAGCACTTTTTAGAGAACATCAATCCCTTCCATTTTTCCTTTTGAGCCACCGAAAAAATACGGCATCCCACAGGCACTCCTTCCTGCAAGGCGAGGCTGAGCAAACCTTTCAAACAGTTTCCAGACAGAACGCAGGAATGTCTCGTGTTTTGTACACAACAACGAATCATTTACATTCCCCCGGTTATTCTTTTTGTCAGTGCAGTTTTATGGCACCATTTCACTGGCTCCAGGCTTTTGGGGGGTTGATACCTAGCTGGGAGCACGAGGTTAATCTGTCAGCATGAAGATGATGCTTCCATTCTCGGAGGGCCTCATGTCGTGTGGTCTCGCGCCAGATGTGCTGACAAGGACTGTGTCCTGGACCTGCCAGAGGGGCCCAGCCACCACGTCCTAATCAAACTCAGTTGCCATCCCTTCATCTTTGATTTCTGAACAGAGACAACATACCTAAATATGAGAGCTTATATTTTTACTATTATTTCCAATATTATGTTTATTTTTCCATATGGGAAATCTTGTCTTCACTGGTCCCAATCTTGTTTTAAGTGCCAGATATCACTCAGATATGGGTCTCTCTGTTTCTGTAGTCCTTTGTTTTTGAGGACAGAAAGTAGAAATTATGAGTAAAATGAGAGAAGCAATTTGCGAATCCTGGCTTTCTTTTTCTTTTTTTTTTTTTTTTCTAAATACATCCAAAAGTCATTATGTTAATGCAGAGTAATTTGGCAATTGCTGATAATGTGTGAACCTCTTCCCTAAATCAAGTCGAAATGCCAAGCTAAAGGAGATCAGACAGAATAAAAAGGGAAAGAAGGAAAATAAATGGAGTGAGTTTTATTTCAGAAAGATTTTACAGAAGCAGAATGGTTAGTGCCAAGTTCGAATTTATTATTTTACTTTATGTGTGTATTTTTTCATTACACAAAAGGATTTTGATGTTCCGATTTACTTGAAAGCTTTTTTATCTCCTTTGGCTTGTATTTAAACCTTAAAAAGGACATTAATGTACTTCAACGGAATAAGGAGAATTTGTGTGTGTGAGATATGAATCTTTCAATAGGGAATTTACAGAAGATTTTTCAGGTAACTTATCCAAATATAAATTTTCTTTAGTTGCTAAAGAATCCATGTGCGTCATGAACAATGTATTTTGTTGCTTAAACTGCACTGTTCCGAGTAAAGTGCTTTTCATTTATAATTCCACAAAGCTGAAAATCTTTCATGTCTGTTACATTGATAACAAATGCCTCTTTTATCCCCATTTGTGCAATATTTAACTGAACAGCTGAGCAAACGAACGAACGAGTTTAGTTTTCATTCAAAAGTTTCAATTAATCGATGCTTTCTAATAAAAGGTCTGTTAAACCCTCTGCAGTGGCAAGTCCACTTGCTTACCATCCACTGACCCATATCAAATTCTCTAAGGATAAACAAGTTGAAAGCTACACAAGTGCAAAAGCTTAATAAGGACTTTATTAAAGTACATAACCAAAAGTAGGATGTGTGAGACCAATATCAGATATTTAGACAGAATAAAGTTCAGGCAAAATTGACTTGCACACTTTGTAACCAAATTATGCAACTTTTACTCTCAAGATTAAAATCCATCCAAGAAACTGGACCTAAAAGGTGTAACAGTTGATTAAATAAGGGATATTCCAGGGTGTAAAAAGTCTCTTGCTCATTTCAGTTTCGGGTTCTGCAAACGTGACTAACTTCTTTGTAAAGAAGTGAATAGTGTGGTGCAGTCAACAAGATTACTCTTGGAATTAAGACTTGTTCTTATGAATAAAATTTCACAGGAATCAAGTTTTCACCTTGGTAGGGTTAAAAGGTGTTGCTTATTTCAGTGTTATCACCCTTAATATATAGTATCTATGAATATAACCATTATTATTTTCATATTTCCTGGTAGGTTCTTTAAATGTAATTTTAATATTAAGTATAGAAAGTAATTTCAAGATGTGAAATTAGTGACAAAGTAATCACAATGAAACTGTAATATTAATGGAAAATTATATGTCTACAATCAGTATAGCAATCAAAGATGCATGCAGGTATGTACATGCATTTTAATTCATTTGCAGCTAGAAATTATTTCAGTGCAAAAGACAACAAGAGTTTTATCACTAGGGAGTTTATTGTTTAATTTCAGGGTTGTGAAAATAACATTGTAATAGAATTTTTATGCTTATAGCTCATTTTATATTTTAACTCTTATTTTTCCCTAGGAACCCACTGTTATTTCAGCAATGAAGATTTCCACAAAGCAGGTACTATGTGCACAAATGTTAAATCACTTTCAAATATTTATTGGTCTCTGTCTTTTAGAGACAGGAACTTGGCAGTCAGCAGAGACATATTAATTGCAGCAGCAGCATCCCATCCCTTTACATAAACAGCAGTAGTTTCTCAGGAAAATGTGACGTGCAACGGAGAAAGGAAAAGTCTAGTTGGCGTTACTGGTAAGGTGGAAACTAAACACAAACTAACCAGGTGTCTGGTGGCTCTCTGAGAAAAAAAAACAAATAAATTCTGTGTTATAGAAAGTTTTCATGACAGAGAAACTGTTGAAAAGGTCCCTTGCTGTAATGGGACTAGTTCTAGTTTCTGTAGGAATAGTAAGGTACAAAATGCAGATGGCAGAAGCAAAGGATGGATATGAGACATCCTTCTGTCTTTTCTGTCCTATGCCCATTCCATTCCTGGATGTGCGTCATTCAGCTTTCACAAAGAATTTAGATCTGTTTCAGTCCAAATTTTCCATGGCCTTCTGGTTCAGTGATGTGGTTAGGATATGGGTTCCAGACTCCAGAATTTATATTTCCTACTCTCTGTTGAATACACTAATAGCTAACTGCTTATAGAAAAGATACGTATTATAAGACCAGGCCATAACTAAAATGAACTGAACTTCTTGACGGATAGAGGTGGTTTTGTCTTACAGTAAAGGTGATTCCTGCGTTTCTAAGCAAACGCAGGGAATTATTATTAGGGCTCTTTGTGAAGCAGTTGATGAATTATGTAGTCGTGCAAGTAACATTGGTTTGCAGTTCAGGAATGAAGTGGGTATTAAAGGCCTATCTTCAGTTTTGCCTGGAATTCAGTGGATGGATCCCAGCCACTGTCGTTTCCTGTTTCAGGACTCTGAGGCATAAAACTTAGTGTCAAATTTAACTCTTTTTTTTTTCTTCTTTTTCGCATTTGTGCTTATTTGGAGTCTAAATTAGTAAATATAAGTAACTTGTTCACACTCATTGACTTTTCTGTTAATGCCATTGTCAGTAAAGAGGAGGTTTGGTATTACTTCGGGACTAGGTGACTGAAAATTGAGCATGTTATAAATAAGATTTAGTTAATTCTATTTCACTCTATACATTAGTAAACAGAAGTTAAATTAATTCTGTAATGGACAGAGCCCAGTATTACGTTTCGAATTATGCATATTTAACTCTGAATTCACTGTATTTAGATAAGTTGTCTGAAAGCATTCATGTGTTTGACAAAAGATTTGGGGTGAGGATGCTTTTCTGTGATAGTTTACCACCTAAACCAACAAAAATGACAGGACCAAAAAAAAGGTACTTTTGAATACTGGGATATTTAAAAACAAACCTGTCAAGTTGTATATATGTTCACATCATAGCAAAATGCTCTGCTTTGGATTATTTTCATAAGGGCATTCCCTTAAAGCAACCAATCATATGTGAAAATTTACCATGCATTTTCATACAGTTTCTTCTTCAAAGAATCTTTAGTTATTCAGGAGAGATTACAATTTTCCCTGAGTCTTCTGAAAACAAACTTACACTGCTAAAATGGTTTAAAGCTAAAAAAGAGCATACAACACAAGTTATTCAGGCAGAGTAAAACTCATGAAAAATCAACCAGCCTCAGGCTAAAAATGACAGAATCATGATACAGGGTGACAAACTTTTGGCAGTATGTATGAAATAAGTATATGGCAACATGTTTCCATTTTACGTTTATGATTTAAAAATCCTTTAGCTCTATAACTCAAACACTTCACTCATTGTGCTCTGATAAGCAGGGCAGTTTTTGTATAAACAGCACAATAATTTTATGCATTGTAGAAAGCAGGAGAATTAAATATAAACAGTAAAACCAGCATGTTTTATCAAATGCCTTAAAAGCAATTACTTCATTTTGGTTTTTCACTAACAAAACTTTCATCCAATTAAAAACATGGTACTGGAAGCTTCTCCCTATTTTTGTAATGTTTTTACTACTGTGGTTATTCAAAGCTACCTCTTTTCCCATCATGCCAGTATGATATGTTACAGATTACTCTTCTAAAGACCAAAATCTACAGATTCTTCAGGAGCAGAACTTAGCTTAAGTCTCAAATTATGTAAAGCTGTAAGGCTCCAGTGTCTCTCTCTCTGAGTATGTATTCAACCCTTGAGCATGTGTTTCTTTGGGCAAGGAAATTTAACCTTCATATGCAAGACTAAGCCTTGATAGTTTTTTGCCACTTTGCTGTCATTAACTCAAAGGAATTGCATCTATATTTTCTCACTGAAGCTACATATTCCTTTCAACTGTGTTCAGAGCCCTAGGTTTGTTTAACCCTATCACTTACACAGTGTATGCATGGTTAGCAATAGACACAAACCATTGGAAGGATGGCATTCTTAAGCCACTGCAACACCCTACAGCTGTCTAAGGTCCCAGTTATGTGGGACACCCTATCTACCACCTACCTGAGCCTGCCAAGTGGAGCTCCATAATTTTTTCCTTGATTTGTAAATGTGGGACCAGGGCAAAAAGTCAGGCCTGGCTTTCAATCAAAAGTGATGTTTTGTGGAGAAAGCTCTCATCTTTTTCTCAGGTTCAGGTTTGTGATGCTCTTGTTTCAAAAAGCAATTGGATTTCTGGTGAAATGGGAAAAGGACAAGGAGATCCCTAGCTGATAAAGGCCAAGTCCTTGTCTGGTGAACTGCTATGAAGAGTTTTTGTTTTTCCTCTGTAAGATTTTCAGTAAAGTGAAGGCAGAGACCTTCAGAAATACCTTAGTGACTATTTTTGTAGCATATTTCACAAAATACTGAATTTTTTTCAAATATCACCATTTCTGTCCATACTGGGAATACAGAAAAGACCAGCTCAGAATAGATATATCACTTAAACAGCCTCCTGAACTATTCTGCAATCACTTTCCAAGACATAAAATTAAATTAAATGGGATTTGAGCCTCATACTCCCTAAAGTTCCTTTTAAAATTCTGCTTAAGTTCTTCTTTTTAAGCATTACATTTTTTTCATTTCTCTCTCTCTTTCTCTTTTTAATTCCAAATGGAGAATTCTGCTTTTTTGGGCAGCACTGTGGTGCAAACAGAAAACACTGGATTGCTTAAAAAGTTAGTCTCTTCAGTTTTTCTTGAGTTCTAATACTTCTGCAAGAACTTTTAGAGGACAACCTTTTTTTTTTTTTTTTTTTTTTTTTTTTTTTTTTTTTTTTTTTTTTTTTTTTTTTTTTTTTTTTTTTTTTTTTTTTTTTTTTTTTTTTTTTAACCCTCTCTGATTTGATTTGATAATCAGCTCATTGATTAAATTAACATCTTGGGAGAGACTCTGCCCAAAAGGCAGTTTGACTGGGTATGGCAAAGTAAGGTCAGACCATTGATGCAAATAATTCTGTTACTATTTTCTGATTTTCTTACTGCCTGGATTTATACATTGTTAGTGTTCAGAATAATGATCACCAGCTGGAGTCTAAAACCAGGATCAGAAGAGCAGCAAACAGGGCAGCAGCTTCAGGCTGTGCAGCACCTGAAACACATGCTGCAGTTCACTGACTGAACTTATCTAAAAGGAAAAGAGTCTTTAAGTAACCCTATTTTGGTCTCAGTTTTGTTTTGTTTTGTTTTGTTTTGTTTTCTTACATGTTTCTGCTCATTCTTTAATTCTAAAGACATTTGTTAGAAATCATGGAGGAAGGTTTTTTACCAAATGAAATTGGTTACAGAGGTACATGGGAAACCATTACACCGTTCTTTATTTTCCCACGTGCATTCTCTGGGTTGATTTTTATATTAGTTGCACCACACGTTCCTACACGCTTATACAGATATTAATGCCCCAATTACACAGGACTCAGATCAATACCATCTGGACATTTAAGATACTTAACTGAAGCTCTAATTTGACCTATGCTGCCTTCATAATCAGTAAAGAGAAGAGGCATCCCTTGAGAAGCAGTTAGGTCACCTAAGATTTGAATTGCTGCTCTTTTTACTGCAGGACATACCCCTGAGGTGGATACTTGATTAAGTGACTTGAATTAGAGAGAAATAGCTTATCATGTCTGTTGCTTGTTATCTCTTCTCAAGGCTACAACACTAACTGGGACTGGTATGTGCAGTAAAGGCTTTGTGTAGAGCTCTCTGAGATCAGAGATTTTTGCCTGGAGAATGTGGGTTTACAACCCAGCTATGAAACTATAATAGATGGAAACAGCTGCTTAGAAAGGGTTTAGTTTTCAATTTACCAGTAAATTTTCCTGTGGGTGATTTCCTTGTCATATTTTCCTTGAGAAAATACTGGTGTTTGTATAAATGCATGGGATGTTTCTGTTACAATTAATATGTCTGTATAAACTGCCAAGCTGCTGTCTCTGAAAGAAGTTAACGCAACACCTTTTATGAGTGTTTTTGGTGTTGCTGTCTCCTGGTATCCAGCGCTCATAATTTCTAGTGGGTAGGTGACCTCAGCCATATTCCATCCCTGAATTCCCTGAAAATGGTTCTTCTGGAACATCACAATGCAGGAGATGAAGAATTTTGAAAACATTTCTTGAAATCCTATTTTTCAATTTATATTTTCCAAGAAAGAAAAATTAATACAAATTTGTATTTTCTTGGCGGGACTGTTTGGAGTGGGACCTTCAAAAGAAAGGTGTTCATTGCTCCAGCGTGGGTGCTGGGTGACAAAGTTTAAGCTTTGAATAGAAAAATGTCAGTGTTTCCAAAATGGAAAGATTGTGCCATTGAATTTTGTTTATCTATGTGCTTTGTTTTCCCCTAGTTTTGAATCTCACCCATACTTACTTTCTTGGTGAATTAGTGCTAATCTGAAATATCTCTGTTTGGACTTTCACATGGGATCAGAAGTTCAGTTTTTCTCATATCCCTCTGGGGACCAACTTCCCTAGTGGACCACATGAATTTGATATCAGAGAGGAAATTGAGAGAGACAAGATATTCTGTTGTGCTGCCATGTGAGGCTGTAATTCATTTTGTATGCATGTTTTTTTATTTACTTCTGCATTTGAACTCCATCTTCTACTCAACACAGGTTTTTATCCAAAATACAATAAAGCCTTTCCCCTCATTAAAGGTAGATTCCAGTTAGAGTATGTGACCTACAGAAAAGAGTACAAAAAGCTAGAATTATCAGACATGCAAAGACATGCAGGCATGACAGCACTTCCAAACTGAAATATCTTAGCATCAGTCTGAAGTAATTTACTTCAGGTTTCCCCCTCACATACATAAATCAAGGTCATACTTAGGAAATTTATGTTGGAAGTTTTGCTTTTTGTTTATATTCAAAAGTATATTCTCCATTGTGTTCTGTCACTGACTGTGGTGCTTTCCCATTGGGGTTTGAATACAAAAGAAAAAACTGAAGAGTACTTTAAATTTTTTACTGTTTAGAGAAGTTACCAAGAGCTTCATGCAAAAATAAAGTTTTTCCTATTTGACTTTTTTTTTACCCTGGGGACAATTCTGTTCTCATTCCTCTAGTGCACATGAGGATCACGATCCTTTATTGTATTTGTAATGGCCCTAACATATGATTATATAACTTTTTTATGCTTTCCTAGAAAAAGAAAATTGTAGTTTGCAATTTTTTTTTTTTTTTAACTTTTATAACAGCAACAGCTCTACATTGGCTCAGCCACTGGAGTTTCACAGCTTCCTTTGCACCGCTGTGATGTGTATGGAAAAGCATGTGCTGAGTGCTGCCTTGCAAGAGACCCTTACTGTGCCTGGGATGGTTCATCTTGTTCACGTTACTTCCCCACTGCTAAGAGGTAGGGACAGTTTTGAATGGTTTGCTACTTGTTTTAACTGATGGTCTCAATATGACCAGAGGGCTTTGGAGATTTTTCATGGGATGGTTACCTGGAGCCCTCACTCCTCCAAAGAAAACATTGTTGGGGGAGTTACATGCAATATGAAGTCTTGGTCGATTTAAAGTGACCAGTGCTACTTCTTGAACTGGCTTAAAAAGCTCCTGTAAGAAAACATTCATAGAAGAGTTCTCTCTTGAATGGATTCATAACTTTATGTTTATTTATAAACAGCAAAAAGAAAAAAAATAATTTTCTCCATCTTTTCTCTATCTTTTGATCTTGAAATCAAAATAGAATCTCTACTTGCCCAAGTAAATTATTCTGCATTTTCATGAATTCTGATTCAAAAGAAATATCCATAAAGTGCTTGGACAACAGTAGAAACCTTTTTGGTGATATATATTATTGTTATTATTCAAAAGCATAACTTGCATGTGTGGATGTGTGTCCAAGTGCTACCAGATGAGCTAAACCACTTTTACACTCAGTCTGCAGTGACACTCAAGGCTTTGCAATGCAAACATTAGGGGAAAACTGACTCCACAAGTCAAAAATACTGATTTTATAAAAAAATGTACAAGTCTGGTTGCCTGATATGAAGGTTTAAAATAATATTTTCTTTTCTTGCCTTATCTCTGAAACTCTTTCTCTAAAAGTACACAAGCTTGTTACTGAAGAGCTTGTCCACTGAAGTAGAAGTTAGGTATAACTGAATAGATAATCACTTGAAAATAGAAGCAGACATTAATTTAGTGTTGAGATTCCCATGATAAATTGGCTAAAATGATTAAAAACATGCTCACATTAAATTGAGACATCTTTTATTTAGGAAGAAACAAGGAATCCAAAGGTTTAAATATGTAAGGGTTAATGTAGTTAAAATTAATGGTAGCAACTAAGCTGAAAATGTCAGGACTCCAAATTCCAGGTTTAGATTGGCTGTTGAGGCAGATGAAATGTGGTAAAGGGTGGGAAGTTGAGTTTGTGTCATAGACTTTTCTGATGGAATGGATTAAAGTTTATAGGTTTGCATTACAATATTACAATACATCCTTAAATAAAAAAAAAAAAAAAGGAAAAAACACAAAAATAAAAGCTGCTTGTGGAACATCGGGTTCTATCTTTTGCACCAGGAAACAGAGCTGATTTGAGACAAACTTTTTGTGAAGTTCCTTGAAAATAATTGAAAAGGAGAAATGGACCTCATCCTAAAAGAAGACCCAGTCAAATTTTCTCAGCTGCGTGGACTAAATTCTTATTTCTGTTGGTATCTCAGCAACTTCTCTGGAGAAGGATTGAAGGGAGAGGGAACAGTGAGGTTTTCAAGGAGAGTCTAAGAATTTGATTTGATCTGAAAGTTTTTAGGATTAGAAATCAATATGTTTGAGTACTGCCTCTGAGTTGAAGGAGATAGTAAGGTCAGGAATCACTGAATAACTCTTTTCTGCTACTCTCCTACTCTTCTTTATCCCTGAACCTCATTTGTTCTCAGCATTCACTAGCACCCATTCCTATTCCCAGCCCATCTGAAGATCCATAGAGCACATAAAGTGTCATTCATCTGCTTACACTGATGGAAGAAATAAGAGTTCTTTGTCTTTTCCATATCTATCTCTGCAGATTGAGCTCACTGTTGCCATCATGGGTAAAGGGACTGGGACTTCTTCTTACAGATATTACAGGGCAGGGTTACTGAGGCTAAACTGGGTTGCACAGCTACAGAAAAAAACCTTGGGGTACAGAATTTACTCTTCTTCAGGCCACTGTGAAAGAAAAAGTTAGTCCTGGGAAGCTGGAATCTGAAAAATACATTCAGAAAAAGATGCTGTCTCCACCACTTCCCCCCAGTTTTCTCTTGGCAACAACAGTGGCAGAGCCAAGGTCTGTGTTCCTGGGGGGAGAGGATGCTCTGTTTACCTGGTGCCTGCTGTACCCACTATCTCAAGCCAGCTTGGAATGCATCTATGATCAAATCAGAATTGCTGGGAACAGCTTAAATGTCAACATTTTCCTAATAATAAATTCTTGTAATTTCAGGCTCCAGAAATATTGGGAAAACTGAGTCCTGAGGCAATCGTACAGATGCTTTAGTAGTAGTTGCTTTTGGGGTTTTTATTTTGTTTTGATTTGATTTTTCTTCTGTTTTTTTTTTTTTTTTACAAGATTTTATAAGCCTCGATTTTAATTTGCTTTTCTTTCTTTGTGTATTTTACAAGTATAAATGACAGTCCAGAGCTCCTGTTGTGTGACCACTTCACTTTACCCCATGCAGATATGTTCTGGTTCATATTTCGTAAATCATCGTGTTGATACAATTGTGATATGTGCAACATTTTCCTGAGATTCTAACTAAACGTCTCATCTAAACTTCATTGACAGTAATATGAGTCTTTCCACAGACTTTTTTCCTACAAATAGTATCCTATAAATATGCCATGTTTCCAAATTTAGGAAGGAGTAGCAAAATTTTGCGATTCCTTATGTTCTTGGGTGTGGTTTTGTCGGTGGTGATGACTAATATATAGATATTGGAAATTATGAGTAGTACATTTTTTTAATCATGTATCAATCAGCAGAAGATTCCTTCTTACTAAAGTGTGCTAAGATGTTCTAATTCACGAGTTTAAAGAAGTTTTTATTCAGAAAAATAAAAAAAATTGGCCATCTCAATTTATAAGAAATATTCAGATGAGAAAAAAAAACCTGTTGCTATACTTCATGTAACTAAGTTCAGGTTTAACATTCCAATAGTTTTCAGTGGAAAAAATATGGTTAAAATCTTTCAGGCAAGAGGAATCAGCTAAGCAGTTGTGCCTTAGTGAGAACTCTTGGCATGTGCTGATGCTGGGCTGTTAGTGAGAGCCTGCAAATAGGGCTGATGGAGAGAAGAGAGATGATCTGCACCGCAGAACAATGGCTTTTAAAAATGTGGGCTGTTGTCACAGGGGAGTGACCAACAGGGCTTTTTACAAGGCTACTTGACTTTTGCATATCCGTTGCTGGATACCATAATCTGAAATCGCAGCATTGTTCAGCAGCCTAATCCTCTTTGTTCTCTTCTAATTTTGCAAGCCCTCAGGCTTTCTCCGATTCCTAAAGTGAAGTGCTCACACTTGAAACACATCTTTGTTTGCCTTGTTCTTTTTTTCCTTCTTTTTATATGAAAGCTTTTCTCTGGCTCGGTTGAATTTTGTGTCACAGCTATTTAAATAAAAATCGGAGCAGACAAAGAGAGAACAACATGGGCAAAATAAAACCATATAAAACTCTTTTCTGAAATACAATATTTATTTTTTTTTTAGTACAGATCAATATTTTTTTCAAAAGAACCAGTAGAATTCAAACTAGGAAAAGAATATACTGTGTATACATGCAATTAAAGGTAGAACTCAGACTCAAGCTACAAAAAAATGGAATAAACAGCATTTCAAAATCTTTCTTTTCAAGTGTCTTATTCTGTTTATTCTAAAGACAAAGCCACTTGCTACAGTTAAGTAAAAGGTTTTTTCCAGAAATGTTTTGGTGAAATCTGTAGTGGCTGAAATGATCTATGTATTTTAATTTATATTTTGTAGAAAATACTGCACTTCAGCATTCTTTGAAAGCCACCCATCCTAACATTTCATCTGTCTAAAAGATGCCACAATACTCAAAGTATTCTGTACTTGCAGAAAAGCTGTAGTTTCTTCATGGGTTTTGATGTATTTTAATCCCTCAGCAGTCAAATAATGTCAAGTAATGTGTCAAGTAATGAATTTGTCTGTGATCCGTGTTGCCCACACAGTGAAAAGAAACATAGTATTTTATGTAGTATATCTTTATTATTAATAATTAATTTCGAATAATTTTTTTATTTAGTATCTCAGTGCAAGAGATATGTATTTACCAGTTTCTCGAGACTTGACCTGTAATTATAAAGCCTGAATCCACAAACTGTGACAGTGCACAGAATACAGTAGTAACAATGTGATTTCCTTCCTAGTGTAGTTTAGATGCCCTTGTGACTTCTGTAATTATATATGTTCCATTCATTGCTCTTCAGTCATGGTAAATGTGTGTTCTGACCACTGAGAAGGTCACTAACAGATTTCTAACATGATATTTGCAGACGTACTAGACGGCAAGACATCCGAAACGGAGACCCGCTTACCCACTGCTCAGACCTGCAGCATCACGGTGAGTTATGGGCACAACTGAAGTGCAGCTAATTTGTATGTATTTTACAGACTGTGCACGAGTAAAGTAGGAAGCATGTGAATGATTTGTTGGTGAAATTGCCTCGAACATCTGTGAAAGATGAAAATAATGCATCATTATCCCAATTTAGATAGCTTACAATTGCCTTGATCAGACATTACAGACTATTTGAGGGTTTTTTTTTTGTTTTGTTTTCCTCAAGTTAACAGTTTTAAGCATTTTAATTTTCCTGCTTCTCTTACCTGATAATACTATACCATCAAGTTAGGCATATTATATCAGAGAGGACTTGTAACTCCTTCAGGATAGCAAGAAGTACATGCACATTGTTTTATATAGTTTGCAGAAGATGATAAGCAAACGTGTTTGTAACTATCTTGCCAAATATGGAATGACCCTTGTTGTAGGTGCCACACTAAAAGATGTAAAGATCAGGATGTTCCTTGCAATAGGCCTGTCCCATATGCTTTCAGCATGGGTTTTCTTGGACATATTTTGATTTGGTTTTTTGTCAGCTATTTCATTTTCACAGTGTATTGATCAGATTGCTTTCTGGACTTGTTTGACTGATAAACTTCTCACAGTTACTAATTTGTTGCCAAACTTTTCAGAAGACCTTCACTCAGAAAATTAAAAATGTCCATTTTGCTGTAAGTGGAGGGAACATTTAGGCAATACTTCCCTCTGCTGGAAAAAAGTGGATCTTTATGATTGTAGCAGGTCTATACACACACAGAGTATTCTGAGTTGAAAGGGACCCCCAAGGATCATCGAGTCCGGATCGTGAGTGGCCCATATGGGGATCAAACCCACAACCTTGTTGTTATTAACACTATGCTGTAACCGAGTTAATCCAAGGCTTAAACCACTAGACAGATCTCTGGGATAAGGAGGTGACTGAAAATGGCAATATCTCAAAATCCTCATGTCCTTCCAGTCCATATAATAACAAAAATGATAAATAGTTCAAAGTTGTACTTTGTGTCAGCTATAATTCACCATCAATATGTTTCACTAATAGTTTTATCTATCTTCCTTTCAGTCATTTGAAACTCACAGCTAACATTACTATAGCTTTTCTTTTTACTTCTTGATTAACAGACTCAGGCCAAGTTACTCAGAGGGCAAAAGGGTTTGTAAAAATGCATGAATGGATTGTGATCAGGATGTAGTTGTCACATTTTGAGAACTCACAAATGTACAATTAGTTTAGATTTGAACTAGTCAATCGGCACTAGAAGAAAGTTCAAAAATTTCTTGTTGCATCAAAAGAAGTGATGCATATACAGTGTAGATACTGAGGCTGAGATGACATTTCCCAATAGGAAAATTTCACCAGGCACTAAATGTTGATTTTAATACCAGCAGAAGCATGTCTTAACTTTACCTTTTTACTTTCTGGACATGTTACTCATGAGTAAAAATATGGCCTGGGCTACCACATGTTTGTTCATTTTAATGTTTTCTAGCTGTTGCCTGCTGTGCTTTATACAACTGTAAGTTTGTTCTTTATTTTCATAGGTGAAAAAAGCATTTCAAAACCCTTTGGTTTTTTTTATATCTTCCCATATTTGGTAAGCATATTTATCTGATAAAGATATGTTCTGTCCAAAGGGAAGAGAGTAATACAGTTTTGCATTAATCCAGAAATGCATTTTTTTCATTGCAACAATCATGGCACCCCTGATCACAAGGATCTTTGATACAGCTTTGTCAAAATAAGAAAAGCAAGTATCAGTAAGTTACAAAAAATACTGAGGGAATGAAATTCTGGATCTTAGACCTGAAGGATGCACTGTTAAAATGCTTAATGAATGATTTAGACTGGTCTTGAGTTAAATTTTCTCTAAATTAATAGAGTTGTAAATCTGTTACATTTTCCTACATTTACGTGTCATTTACACGTAGTCATGTGTTGTACAGGTGACTGCATGGCCTGTAAACTTCCTGTGCCAACTTATGCTGAGGTTTTTCCTTGTTTGTGACCAGAACTTTTCTGGACATTCTTCATCTGGACAGATGAAGAATTGGGTTCACCTATAACCAAAAATAAGCTCCAGCAATCTTTTGCTACTTGTCTACACATTCACTTGCAGTAACTGCCAGTTGATTCTCCATGTGAGCCAACAAATACATAAAAAAAGAAAAATCTCACTTTTAAAGGTATTGCAGAAACCAACTTTGTGATCAGTCTGAAGAACTAATGTTTTTAATAAGGCTTACATAAGACTATCCATTGCCCTTTGGTGCAAATGTATAAGAACTAATATAAAATGACTGCACAACAACATTAGAGGGAGCTGAGGATCCTTAGCTGTACAGGTGTTTGCCCAGACATTAATGCTTAAATCTAAAAGCATGGACACCTTTGTGTCAGCTAAAGAAATTTTTTTTTTTAAGCATAACACTCCAGTGCCATCAAGAAATTAATCAAGTATTTTTTTACTTTTCTTTTTTTTTTTTTTTTTTTTTTTTAAGAATTTGTAATAGAAGAGGCACCTTTTTGAGCTGATTTATCCCAGGGAACATTTAAAGAATCACTGAGTTAAACTGTATAGTGAGATTGATTCATCTGCAAAGCAGTCTTGGTATAAGTACTTGGCCTTTCATACTTCTTTGGTTATGTCAGAAATTATGTACTTAAAGGACATTTATCAGGGTAGTAAACTGATACTGCTCTTGGGTTCATTTTGGGAATTACTGCTCTCAGACAGGATTGTGGGCTGAATTTCATAACCAACTTCACGACTTCTATGCTTTTCTAATTCCTCCACCTGCTTTTCTGGACTTCCTAGACTTTCATTCTTCTTTCTAGTCTCTTCAGCTTCTCCCTCAGTCCCAAAGCTGCACTCCGATCCTGTGATTGCTTACTTTATTGCACTCCACATACTCAGTATTACATGGACTTTATAGACATTTTTGGATGTGCCTTCTGCTCTGTTAAATCATGGAAATGGAAATTGAAGGATCTCCTAATTGCTTCCTCTCTCATCTGCCACCCATACTTTATTTTCTGCACCTGTGAAGAAATTTAAAGAGGACTTCACTCCCTTTCCATGGTGTTCTCTAACACACTAGAATGTCATAGATCAGATCCAAGAAAACAGAAGTTTGAAGTGGTGTCAGAGCACCCAGTTTCAAAAATACCCTTCTTGCTTCTTAGATACTAAAGATATCCTAGCTACCTAAGTTTTCCAGCAGAAACTTCCCTATATACTTAAAAATACACCACTCCTCTTGGGCAGGGGGACCTTTGCCAAAGAAATACCTGGTTTTGTCCTTTCTACTGACATTTAGAATCTAGGCAGTTATCTTCCTTGGATTTAATGAGACGAGTGTTACATATGCTCTGGTCCTGTGTAATTTACTTGAACTAAGCTGTGTTCAGGAAAGTATAGTCAGTGGTACTGCAAGCCCCCTAATGTGTAACCTGCTAGTTAAATCCACTGTTTAGGATGTGGAAGATGAGGACGTAAAGTCCATTTAGGCTTAGGAAATTGACTTGATAGTTGTACTTCCAATACAAACAGCCAAAAATGTTGGATTTCTCTTGTTTAAGTTGGGCCATTCTGCAACCACGATTCATGGAGCCTGGGAGAGGAATTGAAACAGAGTGTGCATCCTAGGGTGAAATCCCTGTGTTTCCATCCTTTATTCTGCCTGTAAATCACTGTTTCACAGAAACAAATCGCTGGAGCAGTAACAGAAGTGTTCCAGGCTATAAAATGGGAAATTTCCTACTTACTGTTTTATGCTGCAGCCCTGTACATGTATCTGTTGTGGATTCCAATTCAGATATCAAACAACTTCTCTCTGACTGTGTGAGAATCCTTGGCTGCCTGCTCAGCCCTGTGAATTCTGTTCCTTAAGCAGAGGAACTGAACCAAAAGAGTCAGTACATCATTCACAGTGTTGAATCTGGACCCATAAGTTATCAGCCAGTCAGTCCCATTTCCAATCTTTATCTTAGCACTTCTAATTATATTCAGTTAATCTCTTCTCATACTTCCAGTTCCCCTGCTTCACTGACACCAATTCACCTGTGCTCCATCTCAGAGCTTATCACCAGTACACTTGGCTACATTCTCTTCCAGCTGTCTCACTTTTCTCTTGCTGCTTTGCTTTCTAATTATTTCTTCCATTGCTCCCTATCTTCCTGACTCAGAGCTGCACTGACATTCTTCGTGGGAATGTGGTTTCTGAAAGATGTCATAAACATTGTTTCACTTAGTTTTTTATAGAACACCCCACTTACTTGCTTAAAAGGTCCACAATCCAGCAGAGGAAGGCAAGCAAACCCATTTCCTATTTGTTTAGTGTTAATAGGCTATTTGTTGTTTTCTTGTGGAAAATTGGGCAAGCATCAGTTCCTATTCTGCCTCACATCCCTTCGCCCATCCTCTTTCAGGACTGCAAGTCATTATTGAAAGGAATATGAGTCTGCATCAACATAAACCAGGAGCTCAATTTTAATTTTACCTTTGGTTCAGTCATCTGGTAAACAGCCTGTGTTCTGTAAACAACATTAGCAATATGATAGAGGCACAGTTGGGAGCAAACAAAACTGGACAAAGGATTTCTCTCAAAGGGTTTTAAAGAGACATAATTTTCCTGTTAAAACATATCAAAACTGATTCCTTGAAGATTTCCAGTGCTAAAGTTCAAAAGTGGAAAATGGAAAGAATGGCAAAGAATGGCAAAAAAGTCAGGAAACCCCATGAGATCCACGCAATGTTAAATAGCCTACCAAGCCCTTCCTCCTCACTTACTCTTCAGGATTGTTGATCAGTGGCCACTTAATTCCATAACAGCATTTTAAATATTTAGCTAAAGTGGAGAGCTGAAACTTACAGTCTCTGTGGTATTGGAGAAGAATCAAATACCATATAAATCCTATAGCTATGTGATATTTCCAGCAAGTTGATGAATATCTTGAAACATTGTTGTTACAAAAGGAAGTAATTTATTTAACTTTCTTTTTCCCCTCCCATAATGTCTGGTTTATTAACCTCATTACATTTCCATAAATTATATCAGTATGAGAGGAAATGATTAATTGAAGATTGTTTCCTCAAAAACATTATTTCTGGTCATTAACAGCTTCAGCAAACTGCAGTTCCATGTAATCTAAACACATTATACTACTTTTAAATAGCCTCATGTTTTATTACTTTACTCTAAAGTATAATGACCATAGAGCCCAGGAGGCATCATTACAAACATTCTGCAACTACACCCTGAATTTTCTCATCGCATACAGTTTGCTATTAAAAATTCTTGTCGTGTCCTAGATGTTTTCCTTGATGAATAATAATGAGGTTTACAGAAAATTTCACAATTAAATTCATTAACTTCCCATATTGAGATGTTAGCAGCTGTTAGGATTTAAAATACAATTAAAAAAAAAAATGAACAAAACCAGTAAAAACCAAAAACCTACCAGGAATCCTTACAAAGACAGAGGTGTTGATGGAAATTTTCCAAATAGCGTACTGATATGGGGAAATTTTCTTTTAAGTGTTTATCTTTAAACACTTTAAGGGAGCCCAATTTTATAAACAACAACAACAAAAAATTACTCAGCATTCAAGTGGGGATTTTTTCAGTAATTTTAATTTGTTTCTTTTCTTTTTCTTTTTTTTTTTTTCCCATGTTGTACAGATAACCCAAGTGGTCACACCCTGGAGGAAAAGATTATCTATGGAGTAGAGAACAGCAGCACGTTTCTTGAGTGCAGTCCAAAATCTCAGCGTGCTGTAGTCTACTGGCAATTCCAGAAGCAAAATGATGACCGCAAAGAAGAGGTACACTAAAAAAAAAGAGAAGAGATGCAACTAATTTTCTTTATAAACTTCAATCTGAGTCCTTCCCAGAACTATTTTAGTTTAGCAGAATTCCTCTATACTCTTATAACTGCCATTGTTCTTCACCGTATTATCGCTCTTATTACCATTAAGTCCTGTAATCTCTCAATAGGTTTTACAGATTGTTACAGCAGAAAACATTCATATCCTCTCCTTGCTCAGACTCCCTGAGCAAGTTTGTTTTGCAGTAGAGATCCCAGAAATACGAGAAGTTTGCATTCTATCTTTTCACCTAAAACATGAAACAAGGATTATATGAACTTGAATATCACAAAGACCTTAAAATTGCAGTTTACCTGCACTCATCTAATTATACTGTTTGACTGAAGCATAGTCTATCAGGAGCATCCTATGTACTGCATGCTCCAAGACTTTTTTGCACATAAGGCAGAGACAGAATGAAGAACTGAGAACTGTAGTGGACGCAAGAGTATGAAAACTTGTACATTTTTTTCAAAAAAGCAATATTCTTAGAGGCAAAAATACTGACCTTCCCTGTTTGCTTTACTCTAAGTTGATACTTTATTTATCTCCTTCTCTTGTCACCAACATTCTTATGTTATTAATCACCCAGGTTTTCAAGTCCTGTTACTATCAAACTAGGTCACTCATATCTTAAGAGAAGAATCTGCTCTGGTAGCTAGGGAGGTCAATCTAGGAAACAAAAACTTGGGTTTTGCATGGAAGTATTGTTAAATACATGTATATTTAAAGCATGTTCTAAATAGTTACATTAGCACCTTTAAATATTTTTCTTTTGTTTGCATAAGTAGTAAATTATTAAGAATTTATTCTTGGTGAAGAGAACAGCAAACAGGTTTGTGGCCTTTCTGTCTGCATCCATATGTGCATTCAGAAAACAGAGTTACATCCCATGAATGAATTCAGAAAAAAATACTGTATTTTGAAAAGCTGCTTTTTGAATATTAACATTTTCAGATTTAACCCTTGATTGTAAATTTTCCACTTATGCAGAATCCACTTCTATGCATAAGGGGTTTCGTATTAAGGAACAATAGGAAGACAGAGAACCTTTCCTTTAATTGGATTTAGGTTTGACTAAAAGGTAATGATAAATGTGACCTCGGTAATACATCCAAATACATCCATGCTGACTCTGCTGGTTACAGGCAAGGATCTTCTGTAACCTTACCAGGAAGTCCAGCTGACAGATTTGATACAGATCTTTGTTCAGCAGCAGCAAGGACTAAGGAGTAAATTCCTAATTCCCCAAAGTCTTTGCAGGACATTGGTTTTTCCATAGTATTTGAGCCTTTCATAATTACAGATGAATGGCAAAGGGTTTTCCATTTTTGTGGGTTTGGGATTTTTCGGCCAAGTTTTGCCATTGAAAGGAGCAGTACTAAGGAGTTAGTATGGTTAGGAGATAATGTGGCACATATGTGAAAGACAACCATTGAAATTACCACTTTTTTCCAATACAGATAAAAGTGGGTGACCATATGATCCGGACAGAACAGGGCCTATTGCTACGAAGTCTTCACCGGAGAGACTCTGGTGTGTATTTCTGCCATGCTGTGGAGCATGGCTTCATGCAAACTCTGCTCAAAGTGACCCTTGAAGTGATCGATACTGACCACCTGGAAGAGCTGCTCCATAAAGAAGAAGATGGCGATGCTTCCAAGATCAAGGATGCTACCAACAGCATGACCCCCAGTCAAAAGATCTGGTACAGAGACTTCATGCAGTTAATCAACCACCCCAATCTCAACACAATGGATGAGTTCTGCGAGCAGGTTTGGAAAAGAGACCGCAAACAGCGCCGGCAAAGGCCTGCCAACGCGCAGGTGAACACAAATAAGTGGAAGCACCTACAGGAGAATAAAAAAGGTAGAAACAGGAGGACCCATGAATTTGAGAGGGCACCACGGAGTGTCTGAGCTTCATTACCTCTAGGAACCTCATCCAAGTAGAAACTTGTATAGACAGATAACTGGAAAAAAATGCAATATTCATGAACTTTTTCATGGCATTATGTGGATGTTTACAAGCGTGGAAAGTTCAAACGATTTCCACTAGGTTTAAATAAAATCCATTTCTAACTTTCCTAGCAATTCCTTCCTCTCTGCTCTGATTCTAAGACCAGAAAGACCAGAGTTTCAAGGATGATAACTCACCCGGACCTAACTTACTGCTCTAAAAATTCTACAAGTATTCAACAGGCAAGTTTTGCTTTCTCTTTTGCCGGAGATATAAACAAAATTTCATGCTGTCATCTTATAGAAAAGAAAATCAACCCTCACCTTTCATCATCAGCACTACCATTTCTAGACTTATATATAAAACTGCATGAACTCATTAAGCTGATGAACGTCTAAACACGTGATTGGACACAAGGATTTTGTTCTTGTTTTGTCTACCAGTTCTCCTGTTTATATGTGCTAGAAGAGGAAAAACAATACTGAATGAGATTAATTGTGGAAATCTGAACAACATAAGCCATCCATCATCTGAAAGAAAAAAAATGTGGAGTACACTGGCCTACTACTGATGACTTCTTTCCGCTTTGATCTAAAGATGTATTTTATTAAAACTATAATTTAAATGTACCATGAAAAATATGCAGCAAACATTAGCTCATTTCTAAAATAGATTAGGCTTTTTGTCTTAGAAATATTGTGCTTCCTAATTATTGGTTTAGAGGAAAAAAAGACAACTTCCAATTATGAGCTGCTTTACTGTTTTGTTTGGAAAAACTTCCAGGGGAGCTAGTCACACTGCAGTTAACCTCCTCCCCTCTCAGTAATCTATATGACATGTACTTCAAAGAAATTTTAAAACTAAGCTATTTTAACATGAAAGTCACTTCATGTATAGCATGGAAGTATTCTACATTCTGTTCTTCTAAGTATGGTATTTGAAATTATTCAACTTGTCTAACACCTTGCTATAGATTGAACCAATGAAGAGGAGAGCATTGATTTTCAGTTGTATATTTTTTTTTATTAAAAAAAATACAAATAGCATTAAAATACCCTCTACTAATTACACTCTTGCTTTCTTGGTTCGTATTTGTGAATGCTAATATTTAAATACTGTGGCTCATAAACTGTCATACATCCATGAGCAAAGCTCTTATTCAGTTTAAGGAGTTGTGTTCCCAGCTCTGTGGTAGAAATATGTCCACACTACTGATTCTCAGTGCTCCATTCTTTCTGTGGGCCAGATCACCCAAATGCGAAGAACCAGCACTAGACCACATAAACAGTAACCTCAAAGCCCCATTTTAAGATCTGAGGGACAGTTTTATCTGTGGGTGAAATCTGCTGCAGTAGTCAATTGGTGAAGTTCAGCTTAAGACTAGTTTATACTAACAGATAATTTGGTCCTGCACTTCTGTCTTATTCTATATACAGGAGAGCAACAGGGTAAAACAGACAATGTACTTGCACCATAAGTGTCAGTTTAGGGTTATAAGTAGTGGATTTATTCACCTCAGCACAGATGTGCCTTTGGTCCCCAGTTCTATGGTGTCCAGTTCTTTTGAGATCATCTTTCTCCAGCCTCCCATATCTAATCTTGGTAGGGTCTGTAAATGACATAATTTCAAGTAATGTCATTGTGGGGAAAATTACTAGAACAAAATCCTTAGTTTGCTAAAGGAGCTTTTATATAAAAGTGTGTCTGCACTGATGACTGATCTGTTTTGTTGTTATTCACATGAGGTTATTTAATTTATCTATCTCTACACTATCAGTGAGGCTTATGTGATACAATATAACACAACTGCTGTGACAGCTTCTCTCACAATATGCCTAAGTCTCCTTGCCTCTCACTGATTCAAGTATCGCTCTGCTTAGTGAAGTCTTGACTTCTCACCTCCATAGCAATTGGATTTTCACAAACAGCCCAGTTACTTTAGTCCCCTTTGAATCCTTTGTGAGGATGAACTGGCAAGATTTTTTGTCATTTAATTCTTTAGCAAAAAAATCATTGAATAGACCAGGACAAGGCTGTAGGGCCATGATTTAAGAAAGCACTTAGGAATTTAGTTTTAAAGCAGTTTTAAGTCTCTCTTATGTTTAACCTAATATGTTGTTAAATTCTCATTCTTTCATGATGTGCTGAATAGGGATGGATTAAAACATATGTTCAGCTATGTGCTTTTATGTACAGTAGTATTCATTTTTCAGCTCAGTTTATGATTAATTTCTGAGCATTATTGTCAACTGAATTATTTAATCACAGAACACTCTTTAGCCTTCTATGTATGGATGGCTATTTTGTACCATCTAGTTACTAAAATCCTCTTACAAAACGAAACAGTTTTAAAATGAACCTCAGAGAATTCAGTGGGAAAAATACAAATCAATTTCAATAGATCCTAAACTACTTTGTTTCTTTTTTTACATATTAATGGAATTGCTATGTAACTTTTTTCTCTACCATGCTCATAGCAACTGGTTCTATAGCAACTTGGTACAAAAAAATCAAACCAAAACCAACCTCTTTCGCAATGCCTGAAGAAGAAACAAATTAAGACAGAATTCTAAAATGTTTTTCTGTGCTGAGAAAGATAATGTGTGGGAAGAAAGTACAGAAATCGCAATGCTTTTGTCATAACCTGGCACTCTCATTGGACAGTTGATATGATCAGATTTTACAAACTTCAATCCAATCCTCACTGACATGAGTAGTTTTGTTTAAGACTTTTGTGTTTGCTTGTATAAAGAAGAGGTCAGAAGATCAAGCCAGCAGTGGAAATTTTTGATTTTCAGGTTCATATTATGGTCAAGTTATAACAGTATTTACCATCAATGTGAAATGAACTTTGTTTTAAAAAACATAGGCCTTGATGAATTAATGTATAGAAAGATGCCCTGCAGCTTCGGTAAAATTCATATCCCCATTTGTGTCATTATTATTTAAAGCACCATAAGGTTTGAAAATAAAGATTAAAATAGTATTTCTGTAAATTGTCAATAAAACCCTCTAAGCGTCTAGTTACAGACTTTAGAAAAAGTAAGTAAAAAGTTGTGTTTAAGCTGGAGACAAATAAAGGATTTCATTTATAACCAGAAAAATCTATTTTGTTTTGCTGTAAGATATCCATCTGCAAGGAACAAAAATACATTGAATCTTATTCTTACGCATCTACACTTTGCACTTGCACGGATCACTGAAATGGGAATTTGTTAAATGGCTCCTAAAAACTGTATGGTTATGTTAAGCTATAACATCAAACTGAGAAAATGTGCATCTTTGCAGAACAAAGTTAAATCTTCATGACCCAATAAAGTCACTATGTAAAAAAAACAAAATTAAATTAAATGCATGTGAATGCGCATTTACTGTTCCTTTTTATGTATTATTTAGTGAATATCAATGGTATGTGTTTAATAGTTCAGTTTTTGCTACCTACACATTAGTCAAAAGAGATGTAAATATTTTTGACTAGATAAGGAGGTACAGTGTAAAGTACTGTTATCTAGAGGTACTCCATTTCGGTGTGTTCAGCAAAATACTAAAATGCAAGATTTTGCCACACAGGTGATAAGGTGGTTTATTTGCTATATCAGTGTCTAAGTTTTGCGCTTATTCTTTAAACGCATTCCTCACTGGGTAGTAAATAATTCTGCTTCTGTATTTATCACTTCAATTCATATGGGAACTAGAAAACTGGAGAGAAAAAAAAATGTAATGAAACTGCTGCTGTAAATTATTTCTTTTAGCATGTATTCAGTTGTTAAATAAACATTTCTTCCAAATATTTGAAGTTTGATGTCTTGACTGTTTACACTGAAATGTGCTCTGTAACCTTCGTGAACATGTGGAGTGCATTGTTGCCAATATAATGCTATCAATGTATGTGAGCTCTTGTGTATAAGGCCAGAAGGATTGCTATTTTTATTAATGGCAGAGTTTGCTTCTTTTTTGAAGACTACAAACTAATAATGGCCGAAATGAAGGGTATGAACTTATCTTCAGCCTGTCTTTTGGCACAGCTGCTGGGCTTTTGTGCAGATAAAACCACACCTACACACACCCGCACCCTCCACTCTGCCCATGAACCAAACTGCAAATCAGCCTGGCAGCCATGTGAATGTGAGCAAGTTGCTGTACAATTTTCATTCTGTGCAATGCTAATGGCTTAGGACAGCTATGCTGCTTCCTTTTGGAACTGGCTTGCACAGACAGCAAGTAGAATAAATCAGGTTCTCTCTGTTACCAACATACCCTTGTATCCTTAGGTAAACTTAGCAGCTGTTTGACAGTGCTTAGGGGCTCTATCTAAAAATAATATGCCAAGGCACTAAGCATTGTGCAAACAGCTAATAAGATAAATGCTGTCCTGAACAGCATGAAGTTTAAATACACAGACAAGAAGTGGAGAAAAGAAAGTATCCTTATTTCCATTTGGCAAATACAGAATTGGAGAAACCTCCAGCAGTACTTAATCATCACTAATCCATTCAGCTTCACTCATGTTCCTTCCTCTAAAGCAAGGATACAGGGGTTCAGTTGAAAAAGATGTTATAAGGATATTTTATTTTTACTAATGTCTTCTGAAAATGAAAATAATCCCTCAGCAGCAGCCAAGAAACTCAGTAGGTTACAAAAGATACCTGCAAATAAAACAAGGACAAAAGGAATATGACAAGCCATGAATCTGCTAACTGAATAAAACAGTAATTTTGTTTTTCTGTGTCCAGTGAATGGGTTATAAATACCCACAGAGGAAGATCCTTGTTTCTGGATTACACCAGGCTGTGTCCCTTGCTAGAATTCCCTGCAGAGCACAGCTAAACTGAGTGTCCTCTGTTACTACTCTGTACATTGCCACTAGTGTACAATGCCTAGGGACGACCTTCATTGACATTGACTGGGAAGAAAGAAGAAACATTTGGGATTTAATGCCTATTTGTTCTCACATATATATGCATAGATAGATAGATATACACATACACTGAAACAGTCAACTTTCACTGAGGTGAAATCCTCTTTCCTCTGAAGTATTTGAGGCTCTATGTGTAATTCTAGTACATCTCTGAATATGTTTGACGGCTTCAGCTATAAATTGTTATAAATATTTCCTCTGTAAAGACTGAAACACACTATTCTGTTTCCTTACAGGTCACATTCACGGAGCTCCCAATCAAACATCCATTTAATAGGAGGAAAAGTTATGATTTTTTTTCTAAAGCATAAAACAAAAGGACTATTCTCCCTAGAATGCTGAGTAACAGGATACAAGTAGATCAGAGTATTAGTGACCCAACCAGCTTCTTTGCTCCCCATAAATTCTCATGTGAAAGGCTGGAGGAGCTTCATAGAAAAACTGGAAGCTGCAGAGAACAGGCCTTATTTGGGACCTTTTTGTCCTGGAATTTATCAAAGGTTGACATTTTGGAGAACTTCAGGATGATCTCAGCTAAATCACAAAGCTCTGGTGAAGCAATATCCAAACTGAAACAGTTTCCCTTAGGTGAAGAGAGCAAACTCCCTTTCTTGCTTAGCAGTTTTTCACTCCTTCAGGAAATGAGTTTCTTCTTGCCTCAGTATTACATAAAGGTCATTATATGGTCTCTATAGTCCTTGCTGAAGGCTAATATCTTCTTCAACACGCATGGGGATCCCCATTTCTGATGACCAGCCCTCCCTGAGCTGCTTTGTGTTCCAGGCACTCCAGTCAGACTAGTATGCAGTCTACTCTTGCCACATCTGCTAGTACTAAATCTAAAAATGTCCTGTTCTTATCCACAGGTATAAAATTAGGATTTGGTGGGCAGTAAAAAGCATGTCTTCATTGAACTATGAGGTATAATGCAAGAAGATGTTTGTCAGGGAGTCACAAGGGATGACAAATTCCTGATCCAGGGGTAGTTTGGGGTCCCTGGGGTGTCAGGGCAGGACCTGGCAGCCAGAGCCTGGCCCCCACATCCAGGACAGGGGGTAGCTGGGGCAGCTCCAGCGCCAGGGTTCAAGCATATCCCTGGAGATGGGGACTGAGCATCAGCCCACATGTGGACCTGGCTTGGTGTGTCCCATGGGCAGGGTTGTGTGGGACAGAAGATTGCATCCTGCAGCCTCTCTGGGATAAGCACTGATTGCCCCAGGGGCTCGAGTGAGGTCCCAGGCCATAGGCAGTGTGGGAGGAGCTCTAGAGTGGGCAGGGCAATTAGGATCTCCAGTCAGGTGAGCTGCAGCCTGGTGTTTGCAGCTAAGGAGTCTCAAACAATCCTTCTGAATTGCTTTCAATCAGCTGAGATCATTTATCTTCCAGATTTAGTCAGTTCCCTGCCTTCTGAAAGCCTACAGTAGACCAATGGTACCTTAACAGCACAGCTCAGATCCAGTTTGACTGACCTAGTTTAGTTGACACTGAAAAATAAAATAAAAAAAAAAAAAAGGTAAAATGTACACCTAAACAGTTACTCAGAAATAATGTGCACAGGGTTATAACACCTCTTCTTTGGGCAGAAAAGCCCTCGTGGAAATAAGGGTCTAAACCTTCTCTCCATACACGAGCCTGCCATGTCTGCCCATGCACGACCATGTGCCACCAACCTGCACCTGGGGCACTGGGAACGAATATTGAAGGATGAATCTAATTTCGTGAACAGGCCCAATACATTTTCAGGCCATTCCACCTTACAACAGGCCATTCCACCTTACAACCTGGTGTAAATTAAATCTGATAGTCTGTCCTGGGAACAAAACTCCTCTTTGCACCTCTCAACATGGGGTAATGCTGCAGCCTGTATAACTTTCATGTTTTATCCAAATATATTATATTCATTTCTCTGTGAGTTTCATGGTCAGCTTTTTTTGTAAGTGTGTTAACATGAATTATGATTGTTTATGCAGAAGCAAATGGAAATGCACGTTTCTGCGTGGGAAAAAGGATAAAGAGACTATGGTAATTCTGTTAGATCTAGTACATCAAGAAAATATCAAATATGACTTGAACTTCTCTTTTCTTACTATAGCTGGGGGCAAGAGAGGAAAAGAGCAAACAGAAGAAATGCAGACATTTCAGCTATGTTTTGCAATGACCAGTCCCTTAAGCCCTTTAGTTTCACATGTCACTTTTTTTCTGGGTTTGTAGCACTACATAGAAAAAAATGCATTCCTATAAACCCTGCTTTCGCTGAACAATACCACATTGAATAGCTCCATAAACTAGAACAAACAGACAGACTGTGCCAGATCCTCTGAAGAAGGCTTAACTTTCCTCTTCTGTTTGTTATTTTATTATTATAGTAGGGCCACTGCTGCTCTTTCCATTAATGTTTTGTCAGGACTTTTATTCTAAAGCCCAATTTTTAGGGCTTTGTAATTTTGTCTAAGGTATATCACTACAGGTTAAAGATTTTAAATATCAGCTTTTAATTGATAAATCATTTTGAAGTACCTAAAAGAAAATTGCTGAGGTGTGATCAAAATTCCGTTTTGAAAACCAACCAAAAAAATGTTAGAACTTTAGCCATGTCAGGTGGTTGTTTCAGTGACTGCACTGCAAAAAAATTATGGGCTGAGTAAAACTCAGTGAGCATAACAAAAAGCTTCCTACCTCACTGGACTTCGTGTTTGTTTTTTAAACAGCTATGTGTTTATCAGAGGTCCTGAATGAGACATCTTTCTTGTATAATTATTTGTGACTTAATCATTGTTGCTGTTCCTAAAGTAAGTCTTGGAGTAGAATGTTTTCTTGCTTTGTGCCAGAGTCTCTTAAGTTGATTTTTAATTACTGTTTTGTGTGAAGATAATGTAGGCTCAACTTTTGGCCCAGTTTAACAATTGTCTGATGTCCAGCAGAGAAAAGAAAGACTACTTGTGCTGTTTTGCATGCTAGATAGTTAAGGAAAAGTGATCTTTCTTGTTCTGTGGTATTTGAAATTTGAAGGATGGAACTGATCTAGATCTGTTAGAGCACTGTGGAATTTTCCCTATATTTTCCTTTATTAATGAAATATGTGCACACACCACTCTTATAAACATGCCAATGCTTCTAGAAATCAACAAGTTGTATTTTTTTGTCTGTAATGCTAACCAGTATACTCAGCTAGATCCTCACCCAAATAAATAAAGCTGTGTGCTCCACCACTGTTTTTGTTGACTGGAATCCATCAAACAGTCAGGGCACTGAAAGGTATGAATTTCAATCCTTGTGCTATTCACTATGGCTCAAAATGTTACTTACGAAAGCTAAACAGTTTGATACCAGTGTAAAGCAATGGAATATAACAGGGCTTCAAACTGTGATAAATGTTTCACATATTATACGTCTCTGTGATCTTCACTAGCTGCAGGGGGAGAAATGGCTGAATGTAGAAAAATTAAACTATTTATAGTTAAGTTCACTGTTGCATGTCAAAATAGCAGACATAATGCAGCTGAAAAAATCTTTGGACACTGAGTGGAGCACAGGCACACTCGACATATAATGGTTCTTTGTCTCCTAAAAATTCTCCTGTTTGGCACATTCACTGTGGCTCGACAATATGTTGGCAATTGTACATACTGTTTCCTGACAGAAAAGCATTTCTGCAAATATTTGGAACTGTTGTTAATGCTAAGTCCTTTTTTGTAGCTCTTCTATCAGGAAGAAGCTGAAACCCTAAGTTAAGGCTCCAGGGATACTTCCAGGTATGGTGCCCTTACAAATTATAGTTTGCATCTAATCTCTGTGTAAATCATAGCAAAAAACCACTAAAAGGGTTAAAGATGGGCTCTGGACAGAAGTGACAAACACCAGAACATAATATCTGGATGCTTTTTACTGAGAAAAAAAAAATAAAATTTAAGATTAATAAGAAACAAGATCAAAAAATACCATCTCTATTCAAGTCTCACTGTCTTCTATAATTTTGTTTTGTTTTATTTTTAAATTTAAAGACATTGTTTCCTCTTAGTCACTATATGTTACTTCTATTACAGGCATTGAAGACTTTTGAGTTCCTTGCAAGCCAGTTAAAAATGAACACCACTAAGAGGAGAAATGCTTATCAAGTCCATAAAATGGTCTGTATAGCTGCTAAACCTCAATTCTTAGATGAGTTGGGTCAGTTAGATTTATATAGTAGAACCAGCACATATATCACAAAGAGGTAATGTCATCTGTTGAGGAATACTTATTCATTTTCTCAAGGCAAGGCAGTGTACTATTATTTCCCCCTTAAGCTGCCTTGCCAAAGTGGAACTTAGTTTAGCAGTGCCAAGGAACTGCATCCCTACTGCTTTATTCCAGTGACTCCTGGCAGGTAGATGATCCTAAATGAAATCTGCCATATTTTACCTCTGTCACTCCTTAAAGTCAGCATTTTAATCCAACAACAGAAATCTCCAAAAGGATTTTTTCAAATCATCACATTAGTATTAGAACTACCGTGCTAAAAGAATTAGAATTATGTAATATTTCCCTAGTAAATATAAGAAGTGGTTAGTGTTACTGGTAACCTCTAAAGACCTAGTTTTGTATTTGAAGGATAAAGGGGTACATGCACATGCACTGAGCTCTTCTAGTTCATCTGAGTTCATTACAGGCATAATGAACTGCTAAAAATCAGAAAAGTTCTTGGAAATGAGTGAAATCTGCTTCCATCGTAGCTCTTGGAAATTCCACCATTATCTTTAATGCAATGGGATCAAGCCAAGATTTATATTTCCTGACATGAGTCAAGCCTAAAAGCAATGGCTTGAGGCATTCAGGCCTGTATGGAAACCTTTCTGGGTGCAGAAACAGTATTGCATTTCTAGTATCATCAAGCTGCTATAGTTAGGATATGTTTTAGCCCTGATTTTGCATTTGAATTTTAGTTATAACAGCTAGAAATAAAAAAAAAAAAAAAATCTCCCTACTTATTCTACGTAAAAGTTTACATTTCTCTTCTCACTCTGGAATTATGTGTCAGTCTGTGGTCACTTGGAAAGGTGACTGACAACACTTTCAACACCAGACAATGACTCCCTAGATCTCTGCAGAAGATCTTGATATTTAAAATATACTTGGAGAAGAAAACTAAATAGAACTGTCAGTTTTTCATATAAACACCTCTAGGGAGTATAAACTTCTAGCGTTACCAAAAGGGACATTTGCACACCATAAAAAGAGCTCAGCCTGAATTTTAAGCCAACTGTTTCAAGTCCGGGTTTTCTTTTTTCAGCATCTTTCCTGAAATGATGCTTTATAAGAATGGATTAATATAGAAACTAAAATACTGGTCTGAAAAATTGATGTGTGTTGTTCAGTTCCATGTTTCAGAAAAGAAGTACCAGTTGCCTCAGATGAAGGTGCAAACTGTTCATCAATCAGCAGCAATGAGATAACCTGCTCACAGGGGAACTTTCTTCCTAGTGCTCCTTACTTAGAAGATACTTTATGATTTAAGTTTTCAGACACAGTTTTCTCTCTTCTCTCTGAGGAACATGAAAATGTAGATTGTTTGGATGCATTCAGGACTGTTCCTTCAGTTAGACATCATCATGACAGAGATTTGAGAGGCTGAAATAAATCATCAACACATTTATTATCCTACAGGTTATTACCAAGGTATTGTAAACCAAGGCTTCCTTATGCTGGACTAGATATACTTCTGGATAATGTGTACAGCCTAGGGCCCTATGCACCTGTATCAATGCAATCCTCTGGTCCACAAACCAGTCCAAACTCCTTTAAATCCATAAAAAATTCACCCTCTGCAATAACTTTTTGGTAAGTGGTTGCACATATTTAACCTATGGATGAATGATGATACATTATTTTGCATTTTCTGAACTTGATACCTGATAAATTCATATGATGGTACCCTTTAATTTTACTGAGACAGTCCTACAGTAATCAGTCTATAGTCACCCTCTGTTTGCCTCATTTAAATTACATTTGCATTAGAAGATTCACTTAGGCATTGTTTTCTACCATGCACAGAGTAGTTCCAAAATTTAATTGCTTCTGAAGTTTGCTTATTGCATTCTGCCTGTCTGATATTCTCTATGTAGTTCTGCTTAGGTTAAATGATAATTTGTTGTTTTGTTTTGCCTTTTTTTTTTAATGAATAACAGTTGCAGTAATTTAACAACTATTGTACTTCAAACCGAATAATCTGATTCTTCAGTGTAAAACCCTAATGTACACTCTGTGTCTTCACACAGAGTGAAGTATTTCGCAAGAAAACAGATAAATATAAATATAAAGATCAGATATTAAAAAGTCAGTGGTGCCTAAAGAGATATTCAGAAGTGCTATGTAGTATTCAATACTAGTTTTTATTTACTGCTGTGTATTTAAAGATCATAACAAGATTTATGATGAATGATGTTTAATCATAAAATATACAAATAAGAAGGTGACCTGTACAAAAATTGTGATTACAGCCTAATGAAAGAAAGAGTCGGTCAATACTATAGTCAGCTGGGAAGAAGCACCACTAAGAAACTACTGATTAGTCTAATAAGCAATTACTTTAGTACAACAGCTAACCAGCTATTGCTGAGCATTGTATTATGAAATGAGGAAAATGCCAAAGACATTTTCACTGAAAACTCTGAGAAAACCAATTGCACAGCTGAAACTCTGTAGAACAATGCAAAAAATAGGATTATACTTCTTCTATCATTATCCATTTTATTTTTATAAGCATGATGGGAAACCAATTATGATGACAGCTGTGATAAGTCTTCTTTAAAAATTGTACTGATTATGCCTTGTTTCAGATTCCCCATATGAGGAATAACTAGAAAGAAAAATAAACCCGATCCTACATGCACAGTGCAGCCTAGTGTCATCCTAATTCACTCTAACAGCTCTCTAAAAACAACTGAATTCAGTGAATAATCAAATCAAAAATATATTTCTAAGTATCAACTTTGCTTCTAGAAACATGATTTACATCCCTAGAAGAATTAAGATTATTTTATGTTGCTTATTATATACATTGCTCTTCCTACATTAGTAACTTTCAAAATACATTGTTTTGCACATGAACTTCTTTGTCTTCCATGATAGGGGTGAAAGTTGCAGTGCATGTCAGTGTATATATGTGAACATTTAGCACATTGCCCACAATCAGAACTCAGAATTGGAGTGAAATAACAGATGATTGAAAGAGGAAAGACATCTGTATATATTTGAAACCACAGTGATTATTTATCCTGGCATTTGTTCATTACTAGTAGATTAAAAGTACCTTTTCCATAAAAAGTTAAATTATTTTTTAAACAAAACTGAAGAGTTATTTATTAGATCCTTATCAAACTTCAACCTTTTAAATGTGTTATAGAGACAGCCAAAGTGCCTTCAATATTTTATTAAAAAGCATGCATGTTTTCCTTAATCTTCTTTTATGAATGGTCTTTCATTTCATGGGCTCATTTTAATATTGCAAGAAATGGCACAGGTCTTTGAAGAGAAAGAGTAATCAATGGAAAAATCACTTAAACAATTTGGATTTCTCCTGGAAATCCTCTTGATAAGTATTATTTTCCTTAAACAGGTTGTGGCTTAGAGTTATCACATCTTGACGGAGTTAACAGAGCTGAATTTTTATTAATTATAGACAATCATAACAAATTTTTCAGACATATAATCAGAATGTGTCTTGATCTATAAGGGCACTTAGATACCCTAGTTCATCATGTCTTCAGTAACAGATTTCTTTCTTCCTCATGACACATGTAGGAAACAGTGTTCTCATTGCTCTATAGCTGAGAACTCAGGCCAAGGATAAACAGAGTGGCTGGGTAACATTGCCTGAGTGCCTCAATCAGAAAATGAACCCAGCTTTTCCAAGTCTGAAACCACAAGACTGTCTGCCCTTCCTAAATAAATGGGTTTGCAATATGCATTTCCACATGCTTTGTGTTTGCACTACCCCAGAATCATTCACAAAATAACCTAATCATCTACAAAATAACCTAAATTCCTTACCACAATTTCTGTTTGATATGAAACTAACTGCTTTTTTTTTTCTTTCTGTATATAATATAGCCTTTCAATCTCTTTTTTTCATATTCTCACTCATTTTAAAACATATCTTGTTCCATAGCAGAGATTATATGTGGTATGGTCCCAAGCCAGCTCTGTTTAAACTACACAGTATCTTTCAAACATATGAAATATATTTGATCAACTATCTGGGAAATATGATTTTTCCATATGGTTTAGTTTTCACATAAGGGAGTTTAGTGTTTCTATGGAGAACATAATATGCTCAGACAATTATAATAGGTAAAGAGTTGCAAACCACCGAGTGGGAGAAGCAGGTGTCCAGCTGGATTTTCACATAGGAAGGTCTTGAAGGTCACTGATGGTGATGAGGTTTCAGAGATTCCCAAATCCTCATAAAGCTATTCCTTCCTTTCCCAATACACTAATCTCCTACTGCTCTTGATAATCCAGTGACTCAGAAAGCAAGGCCAGTTTTTTTTTCCTTTTGTTTGTCAGAAGCAGACTAAATAACAACAATTTTCTGAATTGCCATTTATTAGGGTAGAACGAGAGCATTCCCAAAGGTCACCACCCAGAAGAATATTCATTCACTGATGTATAAGTATTTGTCTTCCTGCTGTCAGACTAGAATCTCCAGAGAACAAAAGCATAATGGTAGTAAAATTTACAGCCAAGTATGATTTTCCCCACTGTCCTAAAATGGAAGCACAGACAATTTGATACCCTTGTCCAGCAGGGAACTGAGTGATGTCAGCCCATTCTAAAGGGAATACTTGATGGTCACTTCCTTCTGCTTTCCATTTCACTCAAAGAGATGGCTTCCATCCAGATGAGTTGGTTGATCTTTGTCAGTTGGGTTTTATCCTCTCTTACCCTTCCCTCTGTTTATATGATTTAGCTTTGGTTATGATTCACAAGAAGATTTTGCTTGGTGTTTTCCTCTACCTGTTCTCTTTATAAATTATCTTTCACCCCCTGATGTCCTCAGCTACCTTCAGTTGAGGATTGTTCCCACAACAGAGAGTGCAACGACTGCAGGGAATTGTCTGAGGGAAGAGAACCTAGAAACAAAAAATATAACCTTGTTTGATCGTTTTACTACTGTTATTTCTCATTCTCAGTGCAGCAGACTTAGAACAACTTGGGAAGAGCATTGAATACTAAAGTTACTATATTAATTGAGCATTTTAAATATTACTAATTTTGGAGAGTTCATAGAGGTAATATATTAGGAAAACTATACAGATGCACAACAGTTTTCAGATAGCCCCCTCAGTTAGCAGCAGAGCCATTTGGCAGGCTTTGATGTTTCAGATTTAGCCTTTGGTAAATCTGCATCTGGTTTTTCACAGCAAAAATTGGCTAAGAGAAGGAAGAGGAATATACTTTCTCACATATCATCAGAAAACCAACATCCTTTTAGAATGATTGCCCTTTGAAAGGAAGATGAGCAGATAACCCACATCTCAAATAAATTTGGATGTGAGAAATCACAGACACTGACACTGCTGGAGAAGAGGGAGCAGATCCAGGATTTAAGAAACAGAAAGATACTGCAGTATCTCACACATGCAATTCACACTGTGTCTGATGTTAAGTTCTGCTGTTAAGCAGTTCTAAATGGCCACAATTAAAAAAGTACAGCATCAGGTTAAAAGGTACTTTCAACCTCAAGAGAGCTGAAATGGAACAGATTGGCCACCAGATCCCTGTAAGGAAGAAAGCTGAGCTGATGAGGGTCTTTGTTTTGTGTTAGTAGGACTCAAGAAAGATGCACAGGAAGGTATTTTCTGTTTCAGAATAGTTATTAATTTCCACATTCTGTTACAGGGTAAGTATAGCAACTGCCTTTCGCTTATTATAATAATAGAATACAGATAAATTAGTTCACTTAGTAAACAGGGTAAACAATCATAAATTCTACCGCATAAAGAATGGAGGTACATGCCTTTGCCCTTAAAAATGACATATTAATGGCACCTTATGTTCTTGAAACTAGTTTTTCTTAAGTTTGTGAGAATCAACGAAAAATCAAAGAAACAGAAGATCATAAAAAAATAAAAGAAGAAAGAACATTTTAAAAATAAACATTCAGAATGTGAGGCTGAGAAATCTTATGAGATGCTTTCAGTGCTACCTGTATTATTGTTTCTAATTATTTGACTCTTATTTTGTTGTAGAAAACAAATTTTTGAACATTCTTTGTAAATAATAATTACATTTGAAGAGAAAAAGAAAAGGAAAAAAAATAGAAGGAAAGTAAAAGAAAAAAAAATTAAGAAAAGGGCAGCAGTATCATTCTATCTCCTTCAAATTCTTCCTCCAAACAGAAAACAGCCATGGATTTTGTTAAATAATTGAAACAGGAGGGACAAACTAGTGATTTTGTCTGTGTTGGTCACTGTAGTTGCTATTGTTACTTGAGCAGAACACGTAAAACACACTGGTTGTATTACTGCTGGGTGACGCTGAGGGCATGTGGCACAACACAACACCTTGTACACACCTGAGTTCTCTTCTCTACCCAGGCAGGACACAACCCAATTGCCTATTAGGAATGGCATCTTCCTTTCCCTAATCTGTTCCAGTAAGGATGGAGAGTCCTAGTTAACATGGGCCAAAGCTGACCTTTGCTAAAAAGAGAAAACTAAAGGCTGAACTTTGACGCAAGTGGTTAGTTGCCTTCACATGTCCCAGGCATTACAGACATCTTACTTTTAATAACTAACACTTCCCAAAATGGATATTTTATATTCTCCTGGACAGTCATTGTCTCATAAACACATGTTATTATGTAAGGAAAATAAAACCAAAGGTCATAACTACTACTAATAAAATATATTATATAAATGTTGATGTTTTTACTCACTTTTTTGTCCTATATAGTCATCATCAGTGCCCTGAAGGGGTATATTATTTACTGATGACTTAAAGAGTATTCTATGTTTGTAACTATCTCAATGAAAAAGTTGTCCCCAGTCACTGCCAAGCCTTCTGTTTTTCTTCAGCTTGACCCAGCGGCTGTTTACAGCAATCTAGGGTATTAAAGGTGGAAAGACAGTTTTGTTGTTATTTCCGTTAGAGTTTATCCACTATCTTATTTATAAACAGAAGGTTTACTACAAGGCGATAACACATAAGACCTGATGAGATTTATTTTTTTTAGCCTTAGGCAGGCTGCAGGGTGGTTGATAGATTTGCCCCTTCAGCTACAGCGTTGATGAAGTCTATCAACAAAGTTGCTAAGGTTATGGACATCTTTCACCAGGCATGACAGGCATGAGCCTAAAACAGTGACAGTGACTCAGATTTCCTTTAGCACTTCTTGTACACCTTACTTTCTGGTGTGCTGAATACTTGGAAGGAAGTTGGTATGTGTTTTGGCCGTGTCTCAGCGGATGGTTGTTACTGTCTGGGGTTGTATTTCAGAATGTGGTAACTGCTCTTAAAGAAGTGTATTTTTGTACTCACTAATGCAGAGTTAGGCTCCAGGGCGGCTTGTGTTCAGATTGCATTGATAAATTGAGAGAGGATTGTTTGCTCTCCGTCTCAGCTGTGCTGAAGTGTTGTAGTAACTTCTTGTGGAGGATTTTATCTTCATCTGACTGTGTTTTCTACTGAGGCTCCCTCTGGAGCAACAGAAGTGATAGCTGCATATTCTACAGGAAAATCCAAAGCTCTTGAGAGGCAGCCACCTGGTCAGGCTTGAAGTTTTGAACATGTTACATCTGCAGCACAGTACAATACTTTACCATGTGCAAAACAAATGTACAGGAACAGAAAACCAGTAAGTATCACGGAAATATGCAGCATGATTTGGATAGAAACATTCAGATCTTGACATCTTCATAAAATATGTGAAAAGGGAAATAGTCCTCACTCTGTGGCTTTAGACGTCCAATTTAGGTGACTAAACGATACCCTAGGCACTCTTCTCCACTCAGCAGAGCTCCCGGTCACCAGTTCACCACTCCAAGCACCTCATCTGCATAGTTCAGCTGAAATGGTGTGAATTCTTTACCTTGTCTCAGGCCTTCCCCCTATATGAGAGCTATGAGATATGGGATATTGAATGTTTTTAATATTGAAGTGTCTCTTTCCCAGTAATAGACATTTCATTTTACAGACCTACATGCTTGTGTAGCACACACACATTATTTTGTGGAAACATTATTTTGCTAAGAATTATCCTTCTGTGGCAGAGGGTTGCCATGAAATGGAACAAGTATGCATGCATATTTTCTTAGACTGCATGCATATAGACTGAGGCTTGGTTACCTGCTTGTCAGTTCATTTTTTGATGCAGATTCTCCTTTACTTGACACAGTAGGCAATGATGTTTTGTAGCAAGACTTTTTCAGAGGTTCATAAAAAAACAAGGGCATTTTGCTTGGGTTTTTTCATGAACTTGCCTTTTTGTGTGTGCCTTTCTTATTATGTGGGTATCAGCTCTGGAATTACCACCAGTACCAAAACATCTAATGACTTTCCTTTACGTGCCACACATAAACAAAGGTGGGTCAAGAGCTCATTCACAAACAGATTATTTGTTTCTTCAGTGGGAAATGGATGGGGAGACAAGGTAGAAGTCTCCTTATTAATCCTCAATGATTAAGCAGTTCTTGCTCTCTTGTTGTTCTGTTAAGCTCTAAATAGCAATGTCAGACCACACAGCAACACACCGAAATCTTTATTGACCATGGATTTGCTCTATTAGTTCACAGAAAAGATAAGATTTTGGGACAGGCTCTACTTCCTCTGAGCTGAAATGCCAAGCACCAAAAGGTCAGCAGACAGCAGCCTGGTAAATCACAGAGTGATAATATTGCTACTTACAGGGTGACAGACACAACAGGGAAAGCTTCTGTGCCAGCTGGAGGAAGCAGGTCATGGAGGAGGGATATCTTAGCCTTTGGCAGGGTCATGGCAGGGGAAAGCAAACAGGGAGGGGTAACTGAATCCACCACATGTCCAAGGCAGTAGATATGAGATTTCTTCAGCTATAATCTTACTGACAAGATGAGAACTGTACCAAGACCACATTTGTTACCAGGACACCTGGATCCTACAAAGACTTGCATTTTTAGTATGTTTACCTACTCTGACCTACCCTTTACCTCCATTTATCCATCTGGAGAAAATCATCTCACAGAAGCATGAACAAATATAACTATTGTAGAAGCAGGATATTATTATTGTTTCAAAACATGTATTTCTGATACAAAGGATTCAAATTCCACATTGATGTCAGCAATTTTTGACTAAGACAGGATAGGATACGTGGCATCTTTGCAAAACTCCCCAGTTTTTTAAGGAGAAAGAGGAATTGTAAAGGGAACGTTTGGTCAGCTTTTTCTAGGAAGTCTGGAGAACTTATTCCCACCTGGGGGAACTTGGTCCTACCAACTAATTTGGAGAACAGGAAAAAGGAAATTGCACGCTGGCAGGGTTTACGGTAGACAACGGAGCAATCTCCTTATTGCTTAAACATGCAAGCTGGATACTTTTGACTCTACCTCTCTTTTGTAGTGGCACCTCCTCCCTCCCCCCTAAAAAGCTGAATAAACATGAAAGATCAGCGGATGTATTACGTTTTACACAACAGAGTGCAGCTTTATAGGACTTTCTTGCACCTTGAAAAGATTAAGTGCACCTGCATGTGAAGAGTCTCCATCCCTCTGAACAGTCAGGCAAAAGGCACCTCCGTTACAGAGCACAGGACGTGCTTGAGCTGCAGGTTTAGCCGAGGGTGGATCCTCTGATTTGTAAGGAGCAAGGCTGCCATCCAGTGGCTCTTCTCCAGTACAAAACTGAACTGAACAGCAACAGGTTTGGAGAAAATTCACGTTCTCCTGATTTAAACGGGGATCTGTGGATCCACTAATGTCTTTTTTGTTTTGATCTTTAAGCTAGATAACACACCAGCTGCAAACTGCACCGAGTAAAGAAAGGTTATGAGCTTACTTTAAATCATCACTAGCTTTTGTTCTACTTGACTTGGATTTTAAATTTATAACTTGATAATAATTCTGCCTACATGAAGCGGAATATAAGTACAAAATATTTTCTAAAAAAATGCCTCCTAGTGAAGTAACAGTGTCTTGTAATGTATGCATCACATTTTAAAAGGAAAGACACATCTATAAGCTTAGTTCAAAGCTTGTAAGAATAATTTCATTCTTCAACAGGCTTTGACTCAGACCCTCTTTGAATATAAAGGAAATTTGAAATTATACAATCTCGAGGAAAATTATCATGCATATTACATATACTCATCTCTGGGGACTGACAGATCCACAGGTAGCATTAGAAGGAAATTTCCTGATGTTTATCCCCTTGCAGATCCCACTCAAACATAAATGTTTTTATCTACTGAAAAGCTGAAGCTCAGGCTGGTGAATAAAGCAGAAGGATAATCTGCTCCTGAGGCAAATCATATAAATTCCCTCTGCTTCCATTTCCCTCTGTCTAAACCAGGGATAATGCTGGTCTAGCTTGCAGGCAAGATGTGAGATTCAATACAGTGTGAATTACAAAGGATTTCAAGCTCCTCAGAAACAAGAGAGTATTTGTGTACTTCTTAATACTGTTTATACAAGACAAAAATCTATCAAAGGCTTGAAGGAGGCTGCATTGCCCAACTTCTTCCACTCTGCCTCTCAGCAGCTAATACTGCTTAGCAGACCCCCTGGCTCCCAGGGCACCAATGAAGATAGGGGTTTGTCCTCTTTAAGTATTATTATTATTAACTTTAAGTACTCTTGTTTCAATAAACTCGCTAACAAGGATGAATCAATCAGTTTAGTTTAACCGAGAGAAAACAAAGACATACTTTCACCATGGTTTGGGGGCTTTTTATTGGGAGACAGAACTCAGCTAATGAAGAGCTCTAGACCACAGTCGGCAAAGTTATAGTAACATTCTCTACTAAGATGAAATGGGATAAATTCAGATGCAAATGAGGGTGTGAATGTCAGCAGTAAGAATGCTTAAGAAGAAAGTTAGCTGGAGTTGTGGTACATTCAGAGTCAGGAGAGATGATTAAACCAAATGTAGATATATATTCTGGAAATCATTAATGTGGAACATCAATTAACTGGTACAAGTCTGATAACCTCTTTTACCCCACAGATCTACCTAGACTATCACAAGGCTTTCTCTGACTTTAAGATCTGTTAATATACAGAATAGTTTTTAAAAATAATTTTTTTGTTAGAAATAATTGTTAGGATTACCAGAAATTGTTACAGTTGATGAAAGGAAAGAAGAAAAACATTTTAAGTAAGAAAAAATAAGAATATAGTCTAAGGAACAGCTGCTCATTTTTATTGGAAATTAATAAAATGTTCACAAATGTGTCATATGTGAAGTGTCAAAATATTTCAAGCAGTCATATATTTAGTAACACAATTAGGAATGGGATTTTTTGTGGGAAAAAAGTTACTCTTAAAAATGTTTTTTTTTCTTTTGTCTTTTTTATTTCCTGTAGAGACCACAGAGCATCTTGGCATATGTTTTTACTTCAGACAAAGGAGTGACATTAAACCTGCAGCATTTTCTGTTTATGGTGAGCAACACTCCTCTCCCAGCTCCTCCCTCTTTTGTCCCAACCCTTCATATGGAAGAATCATATTAGAGAGTGAATACTAGCTGCAACGAATGCTATTTTTGATTTCAGGATATTGGGAAGGTAGGCACTTTTTCTGGGTTTTGGTTGATCTGAGTGAATTAACCTTGCTTCCCTTTGGACTTGTGAAAGTCCTACATTACATATGAGGCAGTTGCCACCTAAGGGTGATCATCTCCTTTTTCTAATACACTTTTTCTAAGTTGAGCTGAACTGCCCTCTGGAGGTTCCTATTTCTCTCTTTCGAGTATGTGGAGAGCCTATCATGACTAGATAAGTTTTAGATTTCTAACTTAGAGATGCCGAAATTGAAAAAAATGAATTTTCCTTCTGTTTCCAGCACAATCTAAACTAGAACCCCCTAGGATGAACAGAAGTCTTTCTCTTTACTCAAGTTTCATAATGGCTTTTGAAAATTTTAGTCTTTTTTTGTTCAAATCCATTTACAACCCTTATTAATGCTTTAAAAAAAAAAGTTACACTTATTAAACATTTAAGAAAAGCAAGAAAAGCATTTTACCTCTTGTCAGTCACTCACATAAAAATCCAGTCGATTTAACTTTTGATGGTAATCATATTAATGAGCTTGAGACCATTCAAAGAGAGGGTTTCCAAAAGGCTCTCATTTGTAGGAAACTTTAAGCCAGAAGAATGAAGCAGCTCCTCTGAAGTTTACTACTAAAAATTGCTTAAAAGAATTTTTATACAATCAGAAATTAATACCCATTTCATAGGTCAGACAGAAAGTACCTATGTAAGTTGTTAAATACCAACACTGTTGTAATTTTGAAATGTAACTTCTATCCTTAAATACAAAGTTGTCTCTAATAACACGCTCTTCTGCATATTTAATTGGTCATGCTAGCATCATGTTGCAGTTCCCTAAAATAAACAAGCTATTTTAAATATGTCACTGTAAAATTTTAAGCTTTATTTAGGAAATATTTCCACAGAAACTTTCTCTCTATACTAATAACAACAAAAAAAGATTTAACTAAAATCTTTTTAAATAAAAATATTTTAAAAAAATTACAAGAACAAAAATCTTAGCCCTGGTTTAATAGTGTGAGGAGTTTCAGCTGCCTCGTGAAGGCTTTTCAGATTTGTGCAATGAGAAAAATTTAACAGATGCAGTCACGCTTGCTTAGATAGTTTTTATTTTGCACTGTTTTTTTCCTTATTGCCCCATGACTTCTTTCTGTGATATAGGATAGTCTCAGCTGGAAATTATTATAGTAAGCAAGAATACCCTCTAGTGGTAATCCGTAGCCACAGTTAGCTTTTTTTCCATTAAGCTTTATTTGCCAAGTTGGCACCAGGGAACCTTTTGTTGTTTAGAGGTACAGAGGTACCACATCTTAGCTGTCTAAACTCTTACAACAGCCTCTGCCTCTGTGATGCCTCACATCGAGGGCTACTTCTCATGCACATGGCACAGCACCGTGGAATCCATGAGGTATTGTCTTCCCTGGTCATGCCTTCTGACTAGGACCATGAAGCAAAGGATGGGCTCTGTGGCATATCGTCCTGTAGCTGGGAAGAATACTACTGCCTAGAAGAATTCTGTGTTCAGAAGAAGCCTTTTAAGAGGTTCCTGTCCCTTTTGCAACTTACAGCTATGCCTTTTTATCCACTATATGACCTACTATCAGAGTTTCTTGCCCCATGACATGACATGATCTATTACATGAAAATTTGTACACTAAAAAATTAGGTATTGAAGACATCTAAGATCATTGATGGTCACAGACCCAAAGAAGCTACAGGTGTTAAAGCTGACCAGGCCTGCAGGAATATCCCGATGAAGACATCAAATACTAATTCTGAAAGTTCGTTTTATTATGTCATAAATCTTGTATAGAGCCGACCTCAGAGGTTAGCTGGTAGGATGCTTCCTAGAAGAGAGCTATGGACTATCAGGGAAAGAGCATGGATACTTGAGAGATTGCTCCTCTCTTATTGAATTTCCAAGGGTTTGGGTACTTTGAAGATTCTGTAGCGATCAGATACCATATCTCTCCCAGTCTATAGGTACTCGTGCAGCCCTTGACGCTGTAATGACCAGAATACCTAGGTGACTTGGAAGGAAATTCCACACATCAAAAAAAGTTCATAGGAAAAAAAACATGTGGGGTAGCACATGTGAAACAATCCAAACGTGTTTGAAATGTAAAGCTGTTCCGATACATGTAAGTGACAATAAAAGAACTATTTATCTTTGAGCAAAAAGAGCAGCTGTGAAAACATCAGCTTTCCTCAACAGGGGCTTCTTCCAGGTGAGCTCAAATATTATCCATAAGTATATCAGAACTGAACATTTATTTTTTGAGATTTACCAAGTAATTCCTGTGGTTATTGTTTATTATTCTTAGATCTACTTGAGTTTTTAGATTTTTTTTTCCTTAAAGAATGACAGATTTAAACCACAGCTAAACTAAAAAGGAAAGCTCATATTTGAGGCCTGTCTGGGGTTTTTTTGCATATTATGTAAAATATTTTAAGAAGAAATTCTGTAAAAACATCATTGCAGCATATCTGTGAGCTTTATTAAAAATCCTCTTAAGTGCAGTCAAGTTGTAAATGTGTGAAAAAGACAAGTTTTATAAAGATGACATCCTGCCATGTACTTTCTATTTAATAAGAAGCTCATTTTCATGGAACATGAGGTTTGAGCAATTTTGCCCAATTCTGATATTTCTTTTACAGTATCATATAGAGATTCTGTCTGAAAACTGAACTGTGTGAGAAGTATATCAGTTTTCAGTAAACAGACATGCTTTAAAAAACAAAACCAAAACAAACAAACAAACAAACCAACAAACCCAAAATACAAACAACCAAAACCAAATGATCAATAATCCAAGAAGAAAAAATCCCTGGCAATCTGAATAGCTTTGATGTATAATACAGAAGAGATGACAGAGTCTTTTATAAATAATGTTTCAGTAAAAGTCCAGTATGATTTTTCAGAACCTTTGAGCACACATAATCCTCACAGATGTGAAGTAGAAAAAGAGATGCTCACACTTTTTCAAAATTAGCACTTGGGATTTGCCCACTTCTTTACAAACATATGACTGATTTGAAACTTCAGTCAGTATTTTATATCCTGTCAAGTACCTTAAATTAGAAAAATATCATTATTTTATAAGGATAATGATTTATCTTATGGTTTGGCCTGATCCTGTTTTGTACACTGAGTAGCTGTTGCTCTTTCAGTTTATGTACTCTAGTTTATAATTTTTTATTACTACATAGTACCACATTAACTTTTCTTAATACTTTATGTTACTTGTTCTGTTCTTTCCAGAAATAAATTGTTGACATTAGATTTTGGCTCTATGGCATAAAGAATTTTACTTTTCTTTCTCCCGGCTTTCTAACCATACTGTGAAGAAGAGATGGGAAGTAACTGAATGCCACCTGGCTTTTGAATGTCTCCAAAGCTTTTATCTGTTCATCCAGATGGCTCAATTTGCATTGACAGTTTTTGTGGCCACTTCAATTAGCTTAAGCTGCTTTATGGTGCATCTAATTATACTAGTATGCATTTAAAAAGAGCTTTAACTTCTAGAGCAGATTTTAAATAAAATGCTGGAAGGAAAAAAAAAATCTCATTTCAAAAAAACCCAACTCCCCCCAAATGCCTAATATGTGGTGATGAATTTTCAGTCCTGTAGACTAGATAATGTTTGAAGACTTTGTAATTATTAAAAAAAAAAATCATATATCTTGCTGTGGTACAGAAAATATAATTCAACTTTTTAGTGTTTTTTACTAATATAGAGGAGACTTGTTTGACTGCAGTTAAATATATTTGCTTCTTAAAAATCAAGGAAATCAAACTGGGTGTTTTTAATTATATTTTGAATATTTACTAATTTCCAAACATTTTTATGAAGTGAATTTTGCAAGAATTATGAAAACAATTTTGGTTTTCTTGTCTTAGAATAAGGAAATAAAAAAAGGTTTTGATCAGATTGATCTGAAGGATAATATTGAATTTTTAACATGATCAACAAAACATTTTTGGTGTGTCCTATGTAATGAATTTGTTGTTAGCCTGAAAATCCCCCATTTACACTTGCCAGCATGGACTAATATGGCAATTGTTATAATTTGTCAAACTTAAACCATGTCAAATCTACTGCATATGTGTAACTGATCTGTATCCCGAGTCCATCACATCCTAGACACTTCAAATTTACCACACATGCCAATTAGCCAAATTTGTGAGCTATTAAAGGTTTCTTCTGGAGTTCTGATCTGCTAAAGGCTCCTGCTCAAAATTTTAGCTTATCATGCAAATGACTAGAGCTGGTATGTTGCCTCCCTGGCAGTGTGACTTCAGTGTAACATCCCACAGTCTTGCTGTTTCATTGCACTATTTCAACTACATTTCTATATTAAATGTATCTTAATCGTTACTTGAAGTTGTAATGAAGATATACAGCTGCTTTTGTATTCATAAGTAATTGGAAAAGGGCAAGGGAGAAATGTAGATGGAGCAGGGACAAAAGATAGTATAGTCATTTCAGCTTTATTCTGGTTTAAGCACAAAAAAATAGCAACTTCAATTCAAAAGAATAGTCTGATTTGTAATATTGTTGAGTAAAATCAGGTTCTGCTGCCTTAAAGTACTTGTTTGTGGGTTTGTGTTTTTTTTTTCTTCCTTTTTTTGCCAACCATGACTATGCCTGTTTTTTACCCGCAGAAAATGAAAAATGTTCTAATAATAAACAGATACTGTTTAAAAAATAAAAGATGGACAAAAAGAATGCCTTATGTTCATAAAGTAAGTAGCAGATAGCATGACTAGTATTTTGCTCCCCCACAATTCCAAAGCACATTTTATGTCCCTCCAGTACGACTGTGTCAGGTTTTAGTTTGTGATTAAGTTGACAAAGCTCATGGACCTTCTGTTTCCACTAGAAGGTGTTGTCTGCTTAGTGATGTCTATGTGACTATTGATGCATGTACGTCAATGAGACTTACTAAGATATTGTATTGCTCCAGCTTCTGGTACAGAAATCAGATAAACACATTGAGAGAATGATCATTTTTCAGGAGAGGCCCAATGTGACTGTAATTAGCTTAAATAATGAAGTTAAATGATTTTACCAGAGGTTTGTTTTAATGATCACATTTCATTTTAGGTCTCAGTTTTTAAGACCCTGCCTTATTCTTTGAAGGATGTAAAGCTAGCACAGAGTGCCCAAAGGAGTGCCACAAAGCTGGAGAAGGGTCTAGAGGGGAAACCTTATGAGGAGCAGCTGAGGTCATTTGTTTTGTTCAGCCTGGGGAAGAGGACATCGAAGGGAGACCTAATCATGGTCTATAAATTCCTCATGAGTGGAAGTGGAGGGGCAGGCACTGATCTCTTCTCTGTGGTGATCAGTTAGAGGACACAAGTGAATGGCCTGAAGCTGTGTCAGGGGAAATTTAGGTTGAATATTAGAAAAGGGTTCTTAACTCAGAGAGTGGTTGGGCACTGGAACAGGCTCCCCAGTAACATGGTCACAGCATCAAGCCTGAGAGAGTTCAAAGAGCATTTGGACAACGCTCTCAGGCACATGGTGTGATTTTTGGTGTAGTCCTGCACAGATTCAGGAGTTATACTCGATGATCATTGGGGTTCTCTTCTAGCTCAGGAATATTCTGTGATTCTATAATGTTTTTCTGTCTTTTTCAGTTTATTCACTTTTCTCTCTTTTCATGTGCTGAGTCTTTCACTATCCTGACGCATTTTGTATTATCAGGTTATTAGAGTATGTAGCAAAACCAGAAATAAGCACATGGCAACCATTGAAAAATCAGTGTAGAGTCAGCCTCAGATTTTGAATTAACTTCCAAGCTAAGCATAGCCTTTCTGTGTAAATGTGAGCAAATCCTAAGATCTTACCTTTCTTTTCTATTTGGAAATAGAAATACTTAACATATCAGAAAACAAAACATGTTGCCATAGATTTACAGGCAAAACTGTGACAGTTTTAATCCCCTTTTAATTTTGTTGTGTAAACACACAACAACAAAAAAAAAAAAATAGTGCAGTTTGATCAGTCATGTAATGAAAATGAGTTAAGCAAAGTTACTAGATGTTTTGTTGCCATAGGCTGAGAACACAATTACACTGATTCAGTGCATGCTCAGAAACTTGTTGAACACTGGGAATTTGAACATGTGTCTGAGCCTTCCGTGCAATTATTTTGCACATTGCTGATTGATTCTGACTAAGCAGTTTTCCTTTCTGTTGTTTGTCATACACAGCAGTATGCGTTCATTTTTCTGTGTTTTCTACGCTACATTTGTTATTCCTCAGACTTCTTCTCTTCGTTCAAGGTCCACACTGCCCTTTTTTAAAATTTGTGGGTTTTAACAATGTGTTCACCCCCCAAAATAAGTCCACCTCTTACATAGCTAAATTGGAAAAGATCCCAGAATAAAGAAAATATTAAATAGAGCAGAAAAAAAGTCACCATATGGATGCTATTGGTGCAGAAGGAAAGTAGCCAAACGCACTGCAGAAATTCCCACTCGGAAGAGATACAAGGAAGCAGTGTTTGTTTAGTTCACACTGTTGCCAATGTAAAGCACTGTCATGACCTGTAAAGTAAACCCAGGAGGTGGAAGGATTGTCTCATAAAGGGAAACAAAAATATTGTAAATTCAGTTTTCATTGTGACCAAATGTGCATGAAGAATGTATTAAAAATTTAGAGAAGACTCTCAGTGCTACCATATGGGAAAGTAACGCAATCAGCCCAAGATCCAGCTAACTCAAGGTTATGAGGCACCTCTAGTGACAGACGTCCTCAATCTAGAAAGAATTGTAGAGTCAACAGCTGGTGTGAAGGCAAAAATCATATCAATTTGGACTGGAAGAGAGACCTGTAAGTTTAAAAAACAATTAACAATCATTAGCTACCATCTGACTAGCCACCATTAATTATGTTTTAATAATACTGGTGCATTTGCATCTCTGTGGGGATCACATTGAAATCATATAAGTTCCATATTGAATTTCCTAGTGAAATATTTAATGATCTTTGAAAAATCACAGTAAATTGCATTTTTGAGATATAACATCAGAAGATGGAGGAATGACTGAGGTATGAATCTATGAAGATGACAGAATTTGTACTGCAGTGAGCAAAAACCTTGAACTTTCATTTAAAAAATTGTGAAAGAGAGTCATCCAGTGAAAAGTAGAGAAATCAGAACAGCCTGTGAAGCTGCCAGTTGAAGAAGGAAGACTTAATCTTTGTCTTTCATTTACCTGGGAGATTAATTTACAGTAGATTTAACTCATTATCATATGAATCAAAAAGCCCTACCTTTGAACTACATATTCTATTGAGCAAGAACACAGACTGCTGAAAGACTACTCAGGAACTAATTAATGTCTAACACCAAACCCTGAAAAAGTGTATTTTCTCTGAGATACTGACTTCTATAACTCAATAGCTTTTGTATTCTTCATTCCATTCCTTTGCTTTCTGAAACAGAACATCCCCAGGGTGGGAATGTTTTGATAATGAAAGATGAACAAGGGAAGAAACATGGTAACCTTTGGCTAGTGAATCACAGTCCTTAGTAGAGATCACCTCTCCTGTACTGAGTCTATTGCAATCTCAGAAGTTGGTGGAATATAAAATTTTGGTCCTTTCCATTGCATTGTTCCTTTTAGTTCAAATTATGAGTTTAAGAGTGTGTGCTTCTGTCACAGTATTCTTGTTTCATAACATAGGATTTTTTGTAATTTTGTTGAGAAAAAAATTTAAAGAAAGGTTTTGAAGTTGAATATGTGTTAGACTTATAGGGAATACACAGAGGTATTTTACCATCTTTTTTCATGACATCAAAACTAGTTTCTGATATTAAGTAACACCTCAAAGTCTACTGCTGATCTAATACTTGAGCATGATCTTCCAAAAATAGGCCACATCATTTTCTTGATGAAGATCAAATAAAAATCTCACTTTCTAAGCCACTGAAGAAGTAGAAGTGGTTTCTGTAAGCACAGAAATAATGCAGATCATAAAATAGTGGCATAAAAATATCTTATTAAGCTTTTCGTGATCAAAGTTAAATGCAATCTGGTAAAAATTGATCATATGGATTCTAATCTTGATGACTGCATTCTGTTTTTTCATTAATTGTCAGACTACAAAGGTCATCAGTTGCACTTCCCTGCAGTGAAGAACAGTCACAGAGAAATGTTAAGCTCAAAATGATTCATAAGCAAATACACATTGTCCTATTTTCCTCATAGCACCTTATAATCCACAAACCATTCCTGCTGAGCAAGGACAAGTCTGAAAGCACTTACGTGTCATCCCAAAGATCAGGCATTAAATAAAACCTGAGTACTTTTAAAGTCAGTTTGATTAAAGCATATGGACAATATATTTCAGTCTTTGGTACTAAAAGACATCAGCATTGAAGAACTTTCTTAAAATTTGGGTAGACATAATTTACATTCTTGCTGTTTCCAGAAACATCATTGTACACAAGAAGCTGCAAGTAAACAAATTTCAGCTAATCCACATAGCTTAAGGAGTGACTCGGTATTGAGTTATCTTACTTGACAGGAGGAGCATATAACTAATATATGGATCAACTTAAAATAGCACAACAATTTAGGTTGTATTAATTCTGGCTGTCAAATTCATAACAGTTTTGAACCTATTTTATATTTTATTAATACTTCTGCTGTTACAAAACAAGGTAGCAGTTAGGATGTGTCTGTACTGGACTCTGTGCCTCTGAGAGACCTTATACCCCACATAGGCAAAGGTTCAGATAAATAATGAAGTTAGGACATTTTAATAGGTTACACAAATAGTGGCTACTATACATCCTTTCTTCAACTGTTGTTAGTGAACTGTATAAAATTGTAATTTAACTCACTTTTCCTGAACTTTATGTTACTCCATTTAGCTTCATCCTTGTCACAGGTTCAGATAAATCAAGTATAGCAATATCAATACCATACCAACTATGTCAAAAATTCAATTTCTGATTTTTTTTTTTTTTAAGTTTAAAATTAATGTCTGTTATTCTAGAAATAAGGGCTTCCTTGCCTGGAGATATATTTAAATCTTAAAACTTGAGTAGTTCTAAGTCTTTCTGAAGTTGTGTAGGGAAATTCACTGTGGCTGCTTTGGCATTCTGAATTAAATAAATGCCAATCACTATTTAAGGAAGTTTATTTTACCCACTTCCTTTCTGTCAGCTGGAAGTCAAGAAACCCAACAGTTCTTTGAAAGATGAGATTTAGAAGCTGTTAAAGTTTAAATGGTTCTGGGTTCATGTTCTTTTATTATTTCAGTCAAGAATGTTAATGATTAAACATCCATATTAAAGCTATAACAATCGTGTTATCGGAAACATGATCAAAATTTCAATTGAAAATGTTATTCCTCTGTATAATGTAAAATGTACCAATTGAAAAAATGTTTTGTTTTGTTTTTTTTTTTAATTTCATATAATTCTAAACATGTTTATAATTATAACATACAGCATACTACCCCAAGTTTATTTTTATCAGACTAGTTAACAGGCTTAATTTGTTTGCCAAAACTGAAGTTCTGACAACTGTTTCCCATTTTGAGTCAAATAACTTCTTTCAAAATAACTCCTTAGGGAGAAACATGAAAAAAAATAGAAAACAAGAATATTTTACATGAAATCTTTCAATATTTTGAAACCATTTTTGATTCTCTGAAAAGCTATAACTTTCTTTTGTTTAATGACAAAGTGGTAGTATTAAATCTCTCTCTAAACAGATTTAAATGTACATACAAGCATATTAGGACAAAATTCAGTAATTGAAGCTCAATGCACATGGATCTCTGATCAGTGTATTGCAAGAATTTATTTGTCTTTCTTAATTCCATCCATCAAGTGTTTTGTGTTTTTTTTCTCACATAAAAATTCTTGAGAGCAATAATAAAACCATTGAATTCATATTCAAGTCTTCTGTTTGTTTATGTGCCTTTTTTGAGTGGAGAAGGTGGGTTTTCACATCTGGAGGCTGTACTTGTAAAGGTTGGTATTTGTGTCAGGTTAGTAAAACAAAAAATATCACTGCCTGATATTACAGTTAAACACGATGTGGCTAATCTGCGGATTCAGACTGGAAGCCAGAGCAGGGCTATCTATACAAAAAACTCCACTGCTCACTGTCATTTAGCCTCCAGCCATAGAAATCACTGATAAGAACAACATTTCAGGAGTGCCAAATGGGAAAGTTTCCCTGTACTCAGCAAGCAAGGGAAGATGAGCATCTACTCTTTGTCTTCAACCTCAAGGGAAGGAAGTTTTTTACCTGGATTCAGAATACTCCGAATCAGGCATGTGCCTTGGGACAACCTTAAACCATGTGACCAATACCCAGATCAGACTGCGACTTTCTGAGGGATGTTTTTGTCTTTTCTGCTAATTCTTCCACAACCCCTCACATAGAATATTTAATAATTAACCTTGCAAAAACCCAGCAAGAATAAAAAGAGCCACAGAGATCAAAACAGGCTATAGCTGGTACAATTCTTCCAGTGAAACATGTCCTAGACATTTGGACATGAAGTAGTAGCATATAAAACTTTATTTTAGCTCAAAGAGAAAAATCAAACAAGAATATGTGATTGAAGCAAAGACTCCTGAGTAGAACTAAGGTGGTAATATTCCTTTTAATGTTCTTACATTTGAAGTTCAATGCATGAAAAATTCAATGCAGTGTTCAACATATTCATATTTTTGTTTCAAATAGGTTCATGGAGACACAGACATCATGCAATAGGTTCACAGAGACACAGTAAACTCTGTAGTTTACTGTGCAGAACAAGGTTCACAGTTTCACATCAAGTGATGTAACTGAACAAGAAGCCAAAAAAACTCATATTAAGTTGGCTGATATCACTTGGATCCAGGACTCTGAAGAGACACAGATCTCAGCTACTGTGAAGAACACTGACATAGCTCAAAGAATCTGCCACTGTGCTGAAGAAATGGAGATGAGGACAGTGTAAAAGCTTTACTCATTTTCAGAAATAATGGTATTTCTGGTATTATCAAAATGAGTTATTTGAGAAATTATATGCTATTGCTAAATTTAGCATAAATAACAAATCCAGCGGCCTTCCAGTTTATAATGCCAAGAATTCTGGGAATTCTAGCAGAATCTTCCGGGGAAGTCAGAAGGGCAAATCTAGTTACCATTAGGTTTCTTCCACTAAAGAGTCTTACACTCTTGTCCTTTATTTCTGCTTGAAGTCAATACATACACAGACAAAAAGATTTTCCTTGAATTTTGAAAACTTTAAAAATTGATATTTGCTTCTAAGCAGCTGAATTACTCAAAATTCATATCTATGGTTCTGTTTATGCCTTTTCCACAACCCAGAGATGCCAGTATGAAGCCCACACTCCAAAAGTCAGTAGCCCACAGTCCTGCAGGCTGTGGCCCAGCAGACTGTGACCCAGAAGTGCAGTCTAACAAATACCTTCTTAGGGAGACTACTAAATTAATCATTGCAATCCTTTCTCTAAGAATCCTTTGAAGGATTGGGGAAAAAAATTGGGAGTTTGTTTGGAGGTTTGTTTTTAATTTCTTTTTCCTGCTCTTTTTAAAAGTCACGTTCTCATTTAAATAAAAATATCCTATGGTCTGTGTCAGGAGGAAAGATACAGTCTTATAATAAGTCTTTCTGGTTTGACAATCTATGTTTATAGAAATAAAGTACATCATTTAACAATACACACATCATGTCTTTCTCTTGACACTTATAAACCTTTGATCTATTAGTTCATCCATTAATGTAACAAAAAGATATTAGTTTCTAAATACATGCAGCTTAACTTTGTCTTTTATTTTTCATTAAATTTCATTTTCCTTCCACCCAGCCAGTCTCTTTTCTTGATTATGATTGACTCCTGCAGTGCTGTAAAAATGTTAACACAAAAAATATGTCATTGTGTGAATATTTTGTAATTAATTGAAAGCTTTTTATATGATCTATGGGTTTTTTTACAGTTCAGCTACAGCTTCATATGAAATCAAACCTGCACCCTCAAGGTGTAAGACAAAGGAATGATAGACCATTTACTTTCAGAAATTCTATTTAAAATTCTAGCTGAAGTGGTTACTCACAGGTTGCATTTATCTGTTACTCCAAAAGAGGGAACATTACCAAATTAGAATCTATCTATTCACCAAAGACTTTGAGATTTCTGTCCTGAGTGATAGTAATCAGAAACACATGTAAGACAGGGCAATTTGTGACCAAGTGTTCAATAAAAAAAGGAACTGAAAAGGGTCAACTTTCATTCTTCACATCACTGGATATGCAAAAGTCCCTTAAGCAGATATCCTCAGTATAGTATATCCTGAAAATCCCTTTTTTCTTTTTTTCTTAAGAACAATAATCCCCCATTCTTCCCTCTCTTTCTTTTTGATCAGTTTCAGACAAGCTAGAATCAGATTTCCTCTGTTACTGTAAGAAAATCACTTTAGAGATAAATAGTGGGCAAGTATTAATTAAAACTTTTTCACAGTGAGTGCAAGGTAAAACTTTTACACAGTGAGTGCAAGGTACATGCCTCCTAACTGAACCTTTCCTCTCTTATCTGTCAATAATATGGAGTACCAAAATGATGCAAATGCCTTGCACCAATCAGGTGAGTATTGCATGTGAACTAAAATCAGAATCCCTTGGTTTTGTCATTGTACTGTTTCTTTCTGCTCCCTGCCTGTAACACAACTCTGTGACATGGTGGAAATTTCTGGGCACCCCCAAACAGAATGATTATCCTCTGATCTTCTGCAGTAGATGGTTCCCTCATTCCCCTATAATGCCAAGCAGCACAACAACAGGCACTGACTTATTTCTTTGTGCTTATGCTTGCCAGGAATTTTTCCTAGGATATCGTGTACTTCAAGAAAACTTCTGGCTATTTCAGACAAGTTTAAAAAATTTATTTATGACTGCTTTATGATGGCAACCAAACAGAAATTATAATCCTACCTCCTATGATGATGGAGTAATTATAGTCACCAAAGTTCTAGATCAAACATGAGTCCTGGTGACGAAGCAGAAATAGGAGGAATTTCTCCCAGGACATTTTGCCAAGAGGTGACTTACTCAAACTGCATTAATTGCTGATGAGAGTCTGGGCTGTAGGAACAGATGACAAGTAGGGTGATGCAGGGAAGGTGCAGAGAGGTTCAAGCTCCCAGAAAGTACAACAGTAATGGCTCCTTGAATAAAAATTGTACAACATCAGCAGTCATCTCAAATCCCTAAGTAAATAGGACCTCACTCCCTGGAACTGCTTCCCTGAGCTCATGAACTTCTCATTATGGAGAGATAGTATTTAACCACAGTTTGGGTGAGGATACAACGTGCCTGGAGGCAGACTTGTTGCCCAGCTTGCTGCTCTTTGTAGATCTGCAAGGGTTCCTTCTCCTTGCCAATCTCAGCATATTCCAGAAATAATAGCATTTCCTTCTGAGTGCTTGTGTTTGAATATGTACTAAGTATGAGCATGCCACAGTTGCTGGGATAGTGGTGTGCTTTATTTTGCTTTGTCAAATCAAAAGGCTGGATTGCACAACATGTACCAAAGTTGTCATCTGGTTCAACCAGATCCTGATTTGGAGCATCAGGCAGCTAGACAACATGTGCTGTGGCCTGAACAATCTGGCCCAATGGGAAAGTGATCTTTTTCTTACCTCTTTTATCTGGTCCAGAAAGAAAGAATGAAAAGAAAAGGTCACGTTTACCTGATATTGTCTGCCATTTCAATGTAAACAGTAGTCACAGGATTTTCTTAATTGAGACAATAATGGTTTTTGTCTTTCATTATACCTCTTTTTATTTGTCCAGAATCACTGAAGGTCTTTTCTTTGAATAGTGTTTTTTTTTTTTTTTTTTGCTGTTTAAGTGGTTTTCCTCAGTTTGTTCTAACTGGAAAATCCTTTTCTAAAGGTTGTCTCTAAGCAACTGGGTATTAAACTCATCAGAGAAATAAGTTTGCATTGCTAAGCCAAAGCACGTAATGCAAACCAGTTTTCTCTTGAAACCACACTACAAAACAAATCACCTTTTATACACTAATACATGTCTAGTTCAGATCTTGTTTGCCTTAGAGAGACATCCCTGATCTGCTTGACAAAAAAAAGGCAACAAAAATGAGATCCAAACAAACAGGCAGAAAAGTGAAGAAAAAAAAAATCATAAAATACCCACAACCAAAAACTCCTACCTTAGCTGTAGACTGGGTGAGTTATATGGGAGCATGGTCACACTGCCCTGACAGCCATCACCTTGCTGTTCTAATGCATCATCTCAAAACAGAAAAATTCAAACTATGACAGATTACCAGAGCAGCCCTTCCCATACGTAACAATAACATCTTTGCAGATGTTCCTCACAGGTGTATCAGCACAAATAAGCACATAAGTATATGCACATAAGTATATGCACAGCTATGATTTCATTCATGTGTAATATATAGTCCATATATAACACTTATTATACATCTCCAGTTCTCATTAAAATGAGTTGGTTAAAATTTGTTCAAGTGATTGTGGCAGGGTCAACAACATTTTTCGGTTTAGTTATAATAGAACCTCTTATGTTTAGGAAAGGGTGAAGATTTTTTGAGTAAAAAAAAAAGCATTTAAAAGTGCTTTTGATGAAGTTAATGTTCCCTTTCATTACCATTCCTTCCTGTTTCCTGATATTGATTTATATCTTTAGTGATCCTCATTTGGTACAAGTCAGCTATTTCTTGCTGCAGCTGTCACTCTACAGGAGCTGTGTGTTGCACATCACAGAAGGATCACTTTTCCAAGTCATCTATACAGTGAAACTTAGTGTCATATCAGCAGAGGAGGATACATAGGAAATAAGACTTCAGGACTCAAAAAAGTCTTTGGGTTCCAGTCACTGCACATGGATGTCATGTTGATTTATCTGGCACTTTATTTCAGATACTGTGATTTTTCTGCTTGCAAAACCTTTCTTCATAAGGTAGCTCAGCTTGGTATCTCAGGCTGTTTGCACTAAAAAGAGCATATGATGTTCTAATGAATCTTAGGAGTCACAGCAGGGAATGGTGAACTTCAAAACTTTTAGCATTTGGCTTTGATTGAAGTAAAAATCAAAAAGCCCAGATAGGTAACTGAACAAATCTGACATGTTGAGTTAGGGATTTGAGGTTGAGAGTCTCCATTTTCAAGCTTTCTCAAAATATTTTTATCCTTTTGTTTTGTTTCTGGCAGAAAATTGCAGAAGAACAAGCTCTAGTCATGCAAATGACAAGGCATCTGCGGCTTCTTTGCTACAAAATATTATTGATGCCAAAATACTGCGTGATTTAAAACAAGACTAGACATTAATATACAAAGGAGAAAAATTCAGAGTGATCCCTCTCAAAGTTATCCTTAGTGTTCTGGAACATACAAAAAATTATATAAAAAACCCATAAATCATAATGAATGGCTTAGATCACCACTTTATAAATAGTGATCAGTAAGAGCTGCCAAAGGAGCCGCTAGAAAATACCACTGGGTTACACTGTGAATACTCTGCTGCAATCCTTCTTTTGGTTATTTTATTCTGAAGTTGCTTAAAAGGTTGTTAAAACAGTTTCCCACTAACTTTTGTGTGTGTTACACTAATTAATGGAGAAAGGGAATGGGAAGACTTGAGTAGAGAAAGACATATCAACTTCCCAAGGCCATGGCAGATCCTTCATAAAAAATCCAAATGAACGTTGCTCAGGACAGTTCCTTGAAGGTTTTACCTTTGTAAAACTTCAAATATGAAACAATTTAGAAAAAAAAAATACACATCACTGAACAGATGTAGTTCAAATAACCTCCCTGTATTAAAAAAAAAAAAAAAATTAGAATTTTCAGCAAAAAACCCAATTGACTTAGTATAAGGTTAGAATCTCTCTCTATTTTGATGATAATTCAGACCTAGACTATCATTTGGACTCTGTCCTGTGTTGAGAAAGTTTAGTGTGAAACTGTTTCTTAACCTACTTTTGCCCTGCAGCTGCTTGTTCTGCAGACAAGTCCCTGAGTGCAGCACCTTTGTGGGAAGCGGTAAAGAGAAAACTGGCCACAGAGCCTCTCTTCTCTTTCTCCATCTAGAGGCAGCACCGAAGCATGGATGTGTGTCCCTTTATGGTGACATACAGACACTTTACATTGCTAACTGAGGAGAAAGCCTTTGGTTATTATAAAAGCAAACATTCTTTTTCTAGAAAAAGGGCTTGAAAAGAAAACTGCTAATGGATGCTGTAGAAATGAGGGTTGGAGACATACACACTTGGATGCAGACATGGCAGATTAAAGTGTCCATACACACTATTAATTTTCCTGCTAGTAATTTTCTTTCTATTTTCTGTCTTCTCCTTCTTTGATTTTCAGTTCCACAATGAAAGTTCTGGTTGATTTAAACAAATAATTGGATTAATTTAAAAGCACAAAAATCTGGGATGAATATATAGAAAAACTCCTGAGAGCAAACCAAGTAATCACCAAAGTCTCTCAGTGGAAGCTGTAGAAACACTGTTACATGGGACTTTTAAATTAGAAGGTACTCTGGGGAACAGTTTTAGGAGATGGGCTTGATAACTTGCTGGGACTTTCCTATCATTAAGCCTGTAAAGGCAGTCATTATCACCAAGAGTAGGAAAACGGTTCATTAAAGTTTATAAGGAAAGCTGAAATACCCACCTATGTGACATGAATGCTGATGAATCAGAAAATGCAAACACCACCAGACACTGAGGGAGTCCCAGCTCTCCTTTAAAGAGTGGGGGAAGAATGGTGCAATATGAAGTTTTGTTCTTTTCACTGGCCCATGTCGTTCCTATACACCTCACGTACAGATTGACCTGGGGGTTTAGCAGTTACATTCCATTCACCTTAGTGAGCACGCGAGGTTGCACGTCCATGTTGTTATATTTTCATGCTTCTTAATAGGTAACATATTTTATATCAGAGATTTATAGCCAGCTCAGCAGGCAGTAAGATGCACTGCAAAATTATGCAAAAGAAAAGAAGGGGCGGGGGGGGGGGAGGGAAGAGTAGTTATGAAAGCAACTTGATGAGTGAAAGTTGCTGAGTGGACGTTTATGTTTTCAAATTTAGGGGTCCCAAGATTTAGCGTGTCAGGATCCACTTCCAAGACAGAACTCACTGGTTTTGTTTACTTTAAAGCACTCTAAAGTATTTCTGGACGAAGAAGGGTGAATAGGGTGCTGGCTTAGCATTTAAGGTAATACACCCAGTCACAGCTTTTGTAGACCTCATAAATCAGTTAAGCATAGTCCACAAAGACATGTAAGAGCATCATTTCTATAATTTCAGACAGAATTAGCTGACTAACACCCTGAAGTATAAAATATTCATTTCTTTGTGCCTGATTCTATATGCAAAATGGTAATAGTAGTACTTCTCACCTCACAGGATATAAATACATCAAGATTTAAGACATTTCATCCCTGTATCAGTAGACCCATGTAGCCTCTAAACTACTAAGGTTGTGCAGTGCATGCTGACAGTAACACACCACAGTCTCTGGCCTACTGACTTTAATTCTGTGTTGCAAATTGTGATAACAGACTCTTCTAACTCAAGGATAATTTTACGTAGACTCTGTCAGGTTCTTAGCATACTGTAGAAATATTAAGCAAGACTTAGAAAAGATTTAAAGCAGAAAATATTTCATTTTGAATGACTAGTCTAAAATTAAAAAAAAATTATTAAAATTTCTTAAAGTAATTAATTAGTCGACCCTGAATCCTGTACTAATTATAGCTACACGCTATTACAAATTCTTCAGTGTCCAGGTTCAGTGTATATAGTACATAAAATCTATTTTGATTTTATTACAGTTTCATTTTCTACTTTAATTATGTCAGACAGGGTTAATCTGACAGCTAGGAAGCCCTATGCACAGTAATTTTATGTAGGGGATTTAATTAAGCCTAGGGGATGGTGTTTTAGTTAGCTACATAAGATTTACTGGAGTTGGAAATTCTTAAACTGACTGGTGCCAGAAGCTGTATGACATTTGTGCTCTTATCAGGAAAGAGCATGGTACTTGTTTTGGAACAAATCCTCACTGAAATATAAAGTAACCCAAAAATCTGTGGAGTGTTGATTCAATACCTTTGCCTAGAAAGATCCAGCTACAAAAATCTTTCCTGACTGGTGAGACTCACTGAAATGAGAAGACAAGAAAACAAGAGAAGATTTGGCATCTGAGTGCTTAATCGTTAACATGCCAAGTGACACTCAGCAAGACAAAGTCCAGACACAGTTTAGGGTATAGCCTGCACTAGGGACTATTTAGAATAAGGAATATGGAAAAACTTGTCATGCTGATTTTGGCTGATCTGAGCTGCATCGCTTTTTCAGAGAGCCCAAGAACAGATCGTGGCCCATTTTCCTCACTGCCATGAATGCAGACTCTCCTTCATTGAGCCTGGGGAAAGAGCTGATGGCAGTAAGAGCATGTTGCTGAGTGAACCTGGCTCTTGTGTGGTTTTGGCAAGAGAGGAGAGAAAACTGGCAGCAGTGGCAGCCCTGACTTCATTGCCTTCATCCTTTCTATCAGCAGCACACTGCAGACTTGCAGACATCCCTCCCTGCTCTAGGCCCTCAAAATGTGCCCATAGGACCTCGCTATTTCGCCTCAGTCAGTTGCTCCTTGTTTTCCCACATCTCTCCAGTATTGCAGCAGCTGTTCCCAGAGCTTCCAGGATCCCAGTGCAAATACATTCATTCCCCAGCACTCTTGGGACTACTGACACCTACCCCACCATAGACCTCTTTAGCAAGGAACAGGGCACCTGGAAGACATTAGTCAATCATTTTGACTCTGTGTCCAGAGAGCTAGAAGAACTGGTAGTTCAGGTTTCTTTGGATACAATATGTGGATTCTTGCACAGGTTTGCTAAAGGCTTAAAAAAACCCCCAAAATCTGACAGTTCTGCCTCAAGCTAAGATAAATTACAGTAAATAGTTATCAGTGCACCTATCTGCTGTTATCAGGTGTGTTTTTCAAGTGAAGCTTAACAACAAAATGTTTGGACACCACTCAAACTCACAGTGGCAGCCTTGACCTGACCACAAAAGCCACGTTTTTGCTCCAGTGGTTGAATTTTACATCCAGCAATGCAAAAGGAGATATTTTTGAACTTGTTATCGAAGCATTCTCCTGCTAAGGAAACATCCTTCTGGGGACTATAAAGATCTGTTTGAAAACACTTTGTGCAATGGTAAAAATGATGTGTATCTAGAAGAACTTCTGACACAGGGACAAACTTTGAAACTGCATTAATTTCAGCTGCCATCATGGTAGATATCATAGTCTAAGTCTAGTATTTGTAGTAGAGATTTCTGAGATACAATTATGTAGGAAGGAAATTAGAGATTCAGTAGGTAAACTATAACTTATTTTGCAGTAAATGTTAAGAAAACACTGTTTCTTGTATACCATCTTTCAGAAAAAAAATAGATCTTGACTGAAACATCAGAAAAGAGCTAAGGGGAAATGTTTGCAGAGCCTTTTCCTGGATGACCTATCTATATTATCTTTGAGTGATCACATCTTTCTTATGCAAAATTACACTATAATTTCATTTGTTTACATTACTCCTAATTTCCTTTCCTGAACATGGCATGTGATGCTGATGGCAGGAGATGTTATATTCACTATCCTGAAATGCATGAAGAGATGCATAAACAAATTGTAAAGTTGTTATATAGACTGAAAGATATGTAATAAAAGTAAGGTATTATGTTTTAATATGATTCTTGCAAAATCTAACTTCCAGGAATGATGTCACCTTTTTAGCTGGAATATCTTGGCTGACCTGGTAGTGCCATTTCTGGAAATCCAAAAGTAAGTAAAACATGCAGGACTATAAATAATTCAGCAGCGTTCAATGATTTTGTGATAAAGTAGATAGGGCACGCATGATTCCAATCTATTTCCTGCCAAATGTTAGGTCATACTGATGTTAGGTAAGATATAACAATGGATTTTTAACTCATTGCTTCATGGGATTATTTCTGCACTTTGTGCAGGTTGTGTGTGTCTTTATGGTAAACAGTTCTTGTGAAACATGTAGCAGTGATCACACCAGACATTACTGGTGAATCCTGCTGCATACAAACAGTTCTTAGTTGAGTCTTCTCTACAAACAAGCAAAGATGTTTAGGAATGTAGTTCTGTGATATGTTTTGTGTTTGTGCATCCCAAACTTAGTACAAACACAAAACATATCACAGAACTACATTCCTAAATTTGGGATGCACACTTCCATGCAGGACTCTTAAGTGCACATGCAATATATATTATAAGCAAAAATAATGTTGTTATTGTCACTGGCAGTGACCACTGCTAACAACTTTTGTAAATGCTATGAAAAAAAGCTCCACTGTAAGTAATATTTCATAATCTGGATATGAAGAAATTTTGTTCCTGGTATCCTGTAGTTTACTGAAGCTTTAAAGATGGTACCCCACTTCTTCATTTACTTGGCTTTCATATTATCTCTTCTAAATAAATAAATATTTGTATAATATGTTTTGACTTTATGAGTTGGATTTGTTCCACCACAACTTAGGAAGAATAATGCAAATGCTAAGATTTTGGAGAGGTATCTGAGAGGTATTCTGTTTTAGCTTGAGGCCTTATTTTTATTAGAAAATGTTTTCTGTTCCTATTTGAAGGTTTTTCTCTCTTCCTATTTGCTTTGGAAGTTTCATATTGTTCTGTTATATGGAAAGAATAATGTTTTTATTATTATTATTGTTATTCAAAATAATTTTATGAGAAACACTCAGCATGAGAACAATCTTATTTACACTGCAATAAGGTTGGTACTTGTCTGGAATTCTGAACTTCTGCTCTTGTAAAAGGCATTTTTCTCCCACTAAGACCCTTTTCTTGCAGAAATTGCCATCTGATCCATATCAGCAGAGGACCCTTTCATGCATCAGTACTGACCATCAGAGACAGGTGTAAGAAGGCACATACAAAAAAAAAAAGTTATCTTCCTAAATGCAGACCTCTGGGAACTGTAAAAAAACCCTGTTCTTGCTGTAGATCTGGAGTGAGAGATCGGGGCTATCAGTTAACCCTTCCCAAAAGCAATGTCTTCCTTTTCCCATACAGCACAGAGCACAGCTGGTGTATGGCTATACTATTGGATGGAGATGCATTCATCCTCTACCCTGATACTCCATGATGACAAGGCTGAGCTGTTTCTGTCCAGATATGATTTAATCCTATTATTGCAATAAAATATTTGTGCTATTAAAAGCTTGGCTGAAGAGCAGAGTGGCACGTAGCAACGTGCTGGTAAAGACATTCAGCTTCAGCCTGCAGAGTTGTGGCCAGCTGCGTGACAAGCAGCAGCTCTTGGTGATGTTTTAAGTGGGACAGGGCAATATAGGGAATGTACAGGAACACCACAAGTCAGTTAGGAAAGGGTTACTGTCTACCTGCCTGGTGTATGACTTACGTCTGCCTCTTTCTCTGGGCTATGAAAAACAAGAGGAAAAACTGTCTGGAAAACAGTTGCATCATTTTGTTAGAGCAATAAATTGTTTTCTGAGACTAGGGCCTGAACCAGCATTGAGGGTGGTACTGGTGCCTTCCTGAGTGAGTGTTCTTCCACCCAGCAGAGCCAGAGGCAAGGAAGAATGACTGCAGGTTCACGAAGGGCATACAGGAGATGGACTCCAAGAAGGGATGGGGAATGAATTTTTTCCATGCGGAGAACAGTTTAATACATGCCAAGACAGAAACATCTTGATAATGTTTGAACTCCAGTCATAAACAAATGGAGAAGTTTGATCACGTTTTGTTCCTATGAATATTTCATATGCTTCAGTGACCTGAATAGTTAGTGTTTACATAGTAAAGCTCAGGCCCTTCAGCTTATATATGCTTCTGAAACCTTTGAAGATTTCAGCAGAAATGACCATGTCTGTTTTCAATAAGGGCCAAGGGAGCATATGTGTTCACAAAATGCCTTCAGAGGCATCAGTCATACACTTTAATCTCATTGAATCTTGGTAATTAGATTTCCCTTTCTTATAAAGGCCATAAAGGTCCAGGAATTAAGCATTCATATGTCCCCACCTTGATCAAGTTATTAAAGGCCTCTCTTTATTTCCCTTCAACCTTCCTTTGAACAAGTGACACGGTCTCTCCTGCCTTTCTCTATCCTGTCTTTGTCTCAACATCTAAGCAACATGAATTGCTCAGCCCTTCAGAAATCCTACCTGGGTGTCTGGCAGCTGCAGGGCTCTGTGTTGGTGACCAGATATTGTAGGATAGGGGACAGAAGCCACTACGGGTTTTGCTAGGCTGCTCTTCTCTGCACCATCAACATCAGCATCCTAAGACCAGATGGCATCCCTGCAGAAATCTTCTGTTACTTGTACCACAATGACCTTTTTGATCAAGCACCTACTGTAGCCCACCTCCTCAGAGAAGATCACCAGGCTAACAAATAAATCTTGAGAACTCGAGATTTTTTTTTGGTTCTTATACCATCACTTGGATTGCTCCAGTTTATGCTCTTATTTGTGTTATTAGGGTCAATATTTCCAGGTATTTGGGGAGTAATAAAATTATGGGTTATGTTTCCTGAAAGTGTTGAAAATTAGACCTTTAGCTCAAAGCAAAAATTATCCAAAATTTAGAGTCACTTTTAAAATCCTTTGATATAAATAACAGGATGGAAAAAATTGCTTCCAAAAGTTGGGGTATCACTCAGAGGCTAGAAATGTAAGTAAGTTATTGCCTTTATCAGGTCAACAAAAAGAAGATGATAGCAGACCACCTATAAGATCAGTTGATGTCAGTGGAGGCAGCCTCTTTTGTGTGGATATAGCCAGATGAATAGGGAGTCCTTTCACTGGAAAACCCAACACAGACAGATTGACATTGAGTGTATGGTAGAGTGGTAACTACATATGGATTTAATCTGCCAACAAACCAAATGTGCATCTGTGTAAGTTGTTAATGTAATTCACCATGTCAATTCAGAGTTTAGTGAAGCAAGTTTCCCATGAAAACTAAACCTTCACCTCTCTTCCCTTTATGTTTTATTTCCCCCTTTCCCCTTCAATGATTTTTATCTGCCTCAGATTTCAACACCTCTGTCAAGCAGTCTGCAGTACCTCAGGTTTAACATCATTTTACCTTTAAAATATAACTACAGAGGTATTTGGTTTAGCTCACTGGGCTTTCTGATCTGTATGATTGTAGCTTTGCAAGTATTCAGTTAACCAACAGCAAAGCTAAGTGAGGGGTATAGTCACCTTTCATTGATCCAGGCAGTTCTGCCTTAAAAGAGAAGCACACTACTGCACACAAACTTGTTCTGATACATCTATAATCTTTATAACTCCCCAAATGGTGAGACAGGAAGTGGGGAAAACACTATTTATTTATTTATATATATATTTTTATTTATTTTTTCAGTGTGAGGAGATTGACTGGTTTGATTGAAGGAAAGAATATGACTTGTAGATTTTCATAGAAAAGAATCAAATCCAAAAGTCTTTTATTAAAAAAAAAAGGTTTTGAAAGCCTTCAGTTACTTTTCATTGAATGAGTTATATTTATACTTTGCTATATGCAGGAACTCAAGTTTCAGACTGCCAAGAACACAGGATGGGATCATGTGGTTATTGGCTGGTCTACCCTTCAGTACAACAAAGTCACCATTGAAGCATTTGCTTTTAAAATGGTCCAGTGTATCCGCATCAACCAACGCTGGTTCAGTGTAAATGGCTCAGTCTGCCCACACACGTCACTCACAAAATTCCAGACACTGTTCTTCCCTTTCTACACTGTGCTTGGCATTATTCAGGATATTACATTTTTTATAGCTTTTTAAGGAATAAAATTCTGTTCTTTTCTGTTTCTCTTAAGTGATAAGTTTGTAAAGAAATTATGAAGATTCTAAACCAAAGTTCAAATAGTTTCAAAAGGCATCCAATAAAGAAGAATATATTCTTAATATTTTTTCTTGAATTTGATAATTCATTAAACATTTTATGATTTGAGATATAGAGGTTCAGCTCTCTGCTTTGCTGCAGAAATTCTTGCATTTTCTTAGACAAATCAATTAGCTGTGGTAAAAAAAGAATATACAACTATTTATGAAAAATTAAAATAGTAGAAGAAAATTAAGTGAGAATAATTTTATAAAAGAGAGTGATATCTCTTATGTAGTCACAAACATTTTATTGTATCAGTTAGTAATATATATGATGTCATATTGAAGAGAAAAATAAAGATTAGCACTGAAAAGTTGAGTGCTAATTTCTAAAAAATTATTGGTAATGAAATAAGTCACATCTTTCAAGTTTAACTACATCAAAACCAACTGAGCTTTTATGAAAGCTGTGTTGTAGTCAATAGTTTGAATTACTACCTTTGCTACCTATTGAAACAGCTGTTCTCAGCTAATCACTGTGAGATCTCACAGAGAAAACTGGTTGATCCAGCAGTGTTGATATTTCTGTTTAATGCTGCTTTTTAAATAATCAAGAAGCTCTGCCAGAACAGATTCAAGACACTGAAATAACAATTCTTAGACTAAGCACTGCCAGAGAGTCCAAATGAATGTGAAACATTCAGCATCTCTTGTATTTGGACTCCAAGACTACAAGAGTAGGATTCATTTCTCCATACGTAGACAACTTCTGAGTAAGTTCCGCTAAGCTGTTTTCTGGTTGATGTGCAGACACAGGCACTACCATCTCATGCTATAATAGTTTTCTACATCTTCTCTTGCTGTCTTCAAGGGGTAATAGCAGAAAGAAAGCCTGCATTTTAGATATATAGAATGAAATTAATGAAATCTCACGTTCTCCTTGAGCACAAAGGACAACTGGAGCCTACCACCAATAGCTTTGTATCTGTGCTGCACAAAAGCCACAGAGCTTGTGTACTTGTGCTAATGAAGTCTCATGTAAAAGACTTGCAGATGCTTTAACTGATGTTTTGGGGATACTTTAAGTGGCAGAAAGGTTACTAGAGAACAACAGCAAAAAAAGTGGCTCTAAAAATGCTACTTTGCTGCCTCTTGTGTGTCTCATTTCAACATTGCGTGATAAGTCAGTGTTACAACTCTAGTAGCATCTGTTTTATCTGAAGCTATCATAATACTTTGTGACAATGGATTCAGTTCATGGGCACTGAGAATATGTCTTTCTATTTTATCTGAAGCATCATGCATTTGGAATTATTGTTGTACTAGAGAAAAACCTCCTAGGCAGCTGGAGAGGTATCTGCAGCCTCTTTTTTATGTCTTTGTACAACAAAATGTGTCTGCAGGCTTTGGATGAAAGACTGTCAAAGCAAGAAAACCAACTCCATCCTGTTTGACAACCATCAAGAGAAGTGCAGGGTCTTCCTTTAACATTCCAGGAGGCTTCCTTCCAGGATTCATCCAGATCCCTGGCCAAATGCAGCCATGTCGGCTGATCTATAAAGCAAAATTTCCTTTCATTACTCTGTTTTTTGTTTGTTATTTAATTGTTTTTGGTTGGTTGGTTGGTTTGTTTTTAACAAAATAGGTTCAACAGTTCAATTTTTTTTTTAAATATTTGCAAGACGTAAGGGTCCTTTTTTTGTGTGAAATGAGTTTGTTCAGATGGCAGTTCTGTGGAACTGATGAGAGACTGACGAGATAAGCAAGCAGGAACATTCAGAATAGATGATCTTTTTAAGCAGTGCAGGTAAAATTGAAAGAGAAGGTGGGAGTAAGTTTTTACTAAATAGTCACTCAGCAAAAATCTCTGCAACTCTTTCACACTCGTTTTCAGACAGATAGGGAAATCAACAATGGTGCTGGCAAGATAAACTCTCAGAAGGAATCTCTCAGTAAAAAATGTATGGCAGCTTAATCCTGCTCTTACTGGAGTCAGTGTCAGACTCCTACAGGACTGCAGGGATGTGATAGGGATGGGTTCATTATGCAGATACCTATTCCATAAACATGTTTAAAAACATAACCTCCCATTATAAAAGGAAACCTTACAGAAGGAAACGTGGCAGAATCTTCTCTTAATTCCAAATTATAAAAGGTTTTCTCTGTTTGTCTCCAGTGACTCCCTTTTTCTGTGTGCATTTTCAGTTCTCTAGAAGTGTGAGGAGAGTAATTTTGGTTTATCTTAAATTTAGCTAAGGTCATCTCTCAAGGTTTTGAAATACCTTTAAAAATCTATACCAAAGTAGAAACACAAGTTCTGATTCTTGAAGCAATCACAAGCAAAGCAATCTTCATTTCTAAAACAAACCTGTTCAGCAGCATACTCCTCATAAGAAATGAAGTTTTTGGTGTTTCCATTTAATTTCAACTGAGTTCCTTTTGACTGTGTTTAATAAGTCTTGGAGCTGTGTTCATTTTTAAATAATGTGTTGAATTCCCCTTGGTTATTTCTATAGACATTAAAGGAATGCAAATAATGAAGAACAATAATCATTACCTGTCATTCCTTAGAAAACTTCATTAAAATAATTTCTTTGAAAAGGACTGTAAATAAGTCTCTCAGAATAACATCCAGAATATGCCCGGGGACTGTGTCATAGGAGTAACATTTTCCAAAAACTCTTCAGTGAGGTTCTAATAACTGTTTTCTGTTTAACAGAACACTGCTCCTCAGTCTTCAAAATTAATTCAGCTTTCATTAGGCTGAGAGTTTGCTCTTTTTCTTTTACTGCCAGTTTGAAACTGTACTTTATTTCCTATTGTATAAGAAAGAGAAATGGATCCCTATTTTCTCTCAAATAAGTCCTAGTTGTGAAGTTCTGTGTATGTGCACAGCTGTTGCATTATTTCTTGATTCCTTGGGTGAAAAGTTTTCCACAGAGTCTACACATAGCATGCAACTCCGAATCAATTTCTGAAAGACAAAAAGATTGTCTACAGCTACTTAAATTATTTAATTCTCTATATCAAGCCTATCAAGCATGCATAGGCTGACCTTAACCTGAGTATAGTTTTCAGCCATGTCTCGTTTCACTATGACTCAAGGGACAGATGTTATATTTCAGTACAGAGTATTTCTTTCTCCCACATCTCAACTGCAGAAACATTTGGTCACCCACAAAGTGACCATAGGCTGGTTTGAAAGTTGATTCTGTTCTTACATTGCTATAATAGCTACTAAGCTTTGTGGAGGAACAGCTTAAATTTAGTGCCAATAAAAGGGGAAAAAAAAATTATCTATCTGGTCACATTTCTTTTGGAAATGTAGTCTCAACGTTTTGTAGAGGATGCTGCATGTTCAGGAGGAAAAAATTTTGTTATTCTGGAAATTAAACTGTTTTAAACTACTATAGGCAATGCTCTCCAAAATTGCTTCTGTCAACACATGAAAACCAAGGCAATTTGTTCTGTACATAAATTAATGGCAGAACTTCAGAGCAATTTATAAGGGAAGTAAACATCCTCCTCTATTATACGCTATCCTTCAGCAGTTTTTTAAATTCACAAAGAACTCTTTCAAGTTTTCTGCCACATAACCTTCTCTAAAGTGCCTTAAAACATCTCATTTATCTCACAACTCTATGGATAAATTTAATGGGTGGATTAGTAGTTTTCTTTAATTGGATTTTAGACATTTGTTTTGAGTCCTAACAGGGATACACTTCTTTTACATTTGCTGATTTTTTAGTTTGTTATTTTCCCCCTCCCCACCCCAATTATTGGCACTAAATTTAATCTCTTCCTCCAAAGCAGTATAAAAAATATGTTTTCTATCAGTTCTAGCTGCTACTCTGTATGTTCATTGAAGAAACATTTCACATTTCATGGAAATTAATTACAACCTACAGACAGCCTTGACAGAAACTTTTGACACAAAAATGTGAAAGCTAGATCTGATTTCTAGCAAAATCCTTGGGCTACTGTGTTACAGGCTGCGATAACCACTTTTGTGCTTCATTCCTACTAACACTAGTTAAGCTTCCATCATAAAGCCTCACAGAAAAGTGGTCTATGATTGATTTCACATCAGAAACACCTTTGATGAGTGAATCAAAGCTTCTGGCAGGAGCTGGGTTCAGAACCTGCTTTGAGCTTGAATTAGATGATCTCTGGAAAACCCTTCCAACCCTTTCCAAACTTCTGTGATTCTGTGATTCCTTGAACAGTGAAAAGACCCATCAAGTTCTACTGATCATTAAAGCCAGAGAAATGAAATAGAGGGGAAATTCTAGACCAGCTGTACATCTAATAAAGAAGGAAGAAAAAATAAACATCCTTCTTCTGAAATTTAACAAATAGCATCATGTTGAAAAATATACACAAAACATCCTAAAATTTTATTACATTTTTTCAGTAATTTCTGTTTTATTTAATAATAAAAAAAGAAACAACAGAGGAAAACAAACCCATAGTATCTTTTTTAGCAAAAAATCATTGCAACTATTGCTCTTAAAATCTTGATTTATGAAGAATAATATTTTAAATTGATGATATCAATTTTCAGTTCTTTTCTTGAAATGTTCTTCTACAGCAAGGTAAAAAACTTTAGAACAAATCCTTGAATGGCAAGAGAATTTTAAAAATATTTTTTTTCCTTTTTTTTTTTTTTGTGCACCTTAAAATGCCACTTCAATATGCCTGATATAGAAAGTAATCACCTGTAATTTTAAAAAGAGAATGTTTATATTGTTCCTCTCTTGTTTCCTCAGTAACTGTACATTACTATAATTTTCAGATCCCATAAACTATTTTTGGGTGTAAGATTCTGTTTATGTAAAGGATGTTATTTTATCAAAAATTATGTGTTTGATGATATTTGATTTTTAGTCCTGAAAATATATAGGAATATGCAAAAACAATTTGTTACATAAGATGACTGAGGTTGAAATCACTTATATATTCAGGAAGTATATTTCCACAACAGCAGACCATGAAGTACTGAGTTAACTACATTTCTTACAGCAAAATAAAGTTATTATTCTTCATAAAGTTGCAATACCAGATGAAGTAAAAGGACCTGAAATCATAAAAGAATTCTTCTGAATGCTTACTCTTTTTTTAGGAAATGAGAAATATATTAATTGGGATACAACTTTAATCAGCTTTACATATGTAAAAGAGTTTGCTTTTCACATAGCTCAGAAAGAAAATGAGAGCTAAAACCTATAATATACCTTGGGTATGAAGAAGAAATAAAGTTTAAGATAACGCCAGAGGCTACAGTATGAGGAATACTGACAAATAAATTAAATGAAGGTTGGATATTTCATTGAGTCCCATGATCTGCTTCTCCCTTACATATGAAGAGAAAAGTGAGTTGCAATCCAAAATGTAAGAAAGATTTAAGATTTAGGTAAGCAGAAACTGATGTGTAAATGTCCATTTTTCTGCTTACTGTCCTTTTGGTGAACATAATGTAATTCTGAAAAGGCTTCTTTGAGTCAGCTACTGAGTTAATGTGTTTAAAGGATAGAGAGACTTTCTGTGTCAGCTCAAGTGGGTAACAAGGCCTGCTGCCCTGGGCTTCACTCCAAGTGTAGATTGCAAAATTGCAAAGGTGCAATCATGCTCTGAGAGAAGTGAAAGAAACCTGTCATGTCAGGGGGGCCATCAGGAGGATGAAACGGGATCTCCAGAAAACTCCATGAATGGTTCACTTCTTGATTCTTCATGGTCATACACAGAAAGGAAAATACATCAGTTTGAGTTGGCCCCTGCCCAAGATATTTCCCTATTTTTTTAATCAAAATGGAAAATATAATTAATTTGAGGTTCAAGAAAATGAGTAAAAGAAATTCCCCAGCATACTAGGGAAATAAGTTTCTTTCCTTTTTTTTCTTCAGACATAATTCATTATTGAGGAATTCGCCTTGTTATCACATTATTACTTTACTGGGGGTCTCTTTGACCTGGCTTGAGCAGCAGAGTTGTACCAGGTGACCTCCAGAGGACTCTTCCAATTTTAAAACATCTGAAGTGCTAAAAAATCATGTCTTTGGTTTCCTTACTTCCGAGTAAAAGCATAGCTGACACAAATTCTTCTGTCAAACAAAAATGTCTCTAACATTTGAAGTCTTTAAGTTTGGTGGGTTTTTTGGTTTGTTGGTGTGTTTTTTTTTTTTTTTTTTTTTCCTACCCTGGAGATAGTTGCTTAATAGGCTACAAGGGAGTTTTCCACCTGGTGTTTTTTCTTGTTTGCTGAGCATGCTGTACAGTATATTAAATTAGAGGAAGATTCATATTGACATTACACGATTAAGTCTCACTAATGTGTAACTGGTTATTTTCAATGCAACCGTAGTAACTAGCAATCTTATCAGAAAATATACTACAGCCCAAAACATTTTTCAGTGTTTGAAAACATTAAGCATGCAGCTTCCATACAAAGTGTCTGGAACTGCAATTTATGTGTTTACTTACTTAGTATTTTTTAATTCCTTAATCAAATTTAGTGAAAGTAAAGAAACACAGTGCATATGAAGAAAAATTGAGTCAGACCAGACTATCACTAAAAAATGAACATCGCTAAAACAAAGTCTCTTATGTTAGTTTTTTTGCCAAATTCTTCTGGGGAAATTCCTAGCTTTCAACTTTCTTCCTCATTTTAACCTGTCAAGACCAATTTCAGATGTACACAAGCATAATTTTAAGTGCAATTTCTTTTGCACTACAAAGTAAATCTCCCTATATCAGTGTAAGCTAGTCTGAAAATTAGTCATGTCACATTAATTTGCTCAAATATTTCATTACTCCACCATTCAAATTAAGCTACACGTAGTAATTATACACTAGTATTGCAAAGTACCATAGTTCAAGTTAACTGTGAAGTTTTATTTCAAACAAAATTTATCAATGACATGTCCTGCTAAAATAATAAAAAGAAAATTCTATGCTCTCAACAACTCCTGGTGTTAGTTGGTATTGGATGTACTAATTCAAACTGCAAACATATTTGGTTCTTAAAACATAGTTACAGTATTAAATGGGCTGCTGTTTTCTTAGCTAACAGTAGCTGCTGAATAATTCAAATATGAGGATATATAATGGACTGAGTGTAGACACTGTGTTAGACCTCCTGTGTTAAAGGGTGGAGATAATTCTATGGTTAGTGCTTAATAAGAGGAGTACATCAAATACTCTGTAAAGTCAGTAGAGAGAAGTATCTACTTTAACTCTTATTTAAAGGGAATTAGTCTTAAAATTCCAATCATACTCTTATAAACCCTTAGCATTTAAAAATTGACTTCTTTTTCTTTTTATTGCTCAATTCTAGTTCACTTATCACTGATGTCTGAGAAGGTTCATGTTTTTACTTGTCTACTTCTTTTTTCTTAAGTTCTGAAAAGTTTAATCATGGCATTCTCTTTCTTGAAGTTTTTATGCTATATGGGAACCAAAATAGTAATAGAGTGATGTGGGAGTTTTCACCACTTATCAAGTTTTGTTAATTAATATTTTCTGGAAAAAACCTGTGGTCAATGCACACAGATGATTTAATTTTATTATTCAACAAATAAAGTATGTTTTGTCTTTTCTACATTTGAAATAATCCCTTTTTGAAACTATACATCAAATGAGCTGTTTGGATGCAAAATACTCCAGTGTTCTGGTATCTAAACTAACTGGAATTATTGGAGGTTATAGCATTAAGTCAGGCTGGGGAAGAATTGATGACTACATCCAAAACCAGACTAGAGACAGAGGTATAATGCACACTGACAGAGTTTTATGTATGGACCAGCTGGTGATAGCACATGTTAATATGGTGCTGCACTCACGTAGACACAACCATGCTGCTTTAATTAAAATTAGCTTTAATTGCAAAGCCATTTTAGGCTGACGTGTAAAGTAACTAGAGGATCTGAGTATGACTCCTATTATTTGATAGGACAGAGAAGTAACACAAGAATGGAAAAATATATTTCACAACTGGATGCAAATAAACTTTAATAAGAGATACATGATTAGGTAACATTTAGAATGTACTCCTAATATATTAGGGGTTTCAGTGTTTCTTGATTTTTATTCATCAAGAAATCTCATCTGCTCCAGTAAAACTTCCAGGATGAGTTAGCAATCTAAAGGTTTGTAAGTCTTGAAGATCTTGCCTATTCTGGAGTGGGATCATCCCACCAGCTTAGAATTGCACACATGGACATTATTACCCATGATTGACATCCCATGACCTCTTTTTAGTTAAAAGAGGGAAGTGGGGATCTCCATGAAGGATTCAACTTTTATCCTAAAATAGGATAAAATTAGCCAGATATATTGCACACTCTATCTACCTCTTCCTCTCTCTACCACTCTTCTGTCCTAAATTAAATTCTTGTCTGCACAGATTCAGCTTGGAAGCATGTTCTGGCACTTCTAGGGTGCATTTTATCTGATCTGTGTTAGATATCTTCTTTAGAGTGAGATGAACCATTCCCTACAAGTACCCACTTCATTGACTATAAACAAGATCTAAATGACTCCTTCTGTAGGCAGCTATGTTTGGCCAGATGATTCCCATACATAACATAGCACACACAGCTGGAGGAAGAGTTAGATCATTCCAGAATAATGAACATCCCCAGTGTTTTATATATCCCCTCTGGGGCTATATATAATTTAGCATTTATTGAAGCTGTTCTGATATATGTTAGCAGCCAAACTGGCACAAAGATCGAGGGAGGGCAGAGATACCCTAAATGACATTTCATATTTCCTCTTTTGGTCAGTCCTAAGAGCAGGTCACTCTCACTGAATCCATTCTTCATGAGATATACATATGAACTCTAGATAAACTTAATCCAAATCCACACTTTGTCACAGGATAAATTCAGTGTTGTGTGCCAGACCCAAGTGTAATGGGATTCCAGTCTGTGGAACACAAGGATGATTTTGTGCAAGTTTGGCCAAGTTTTAGATAAAGCCTAGACAGTAGAGACATGTTGGTAGTGTTTTGTGAGATGAAGGGAAATTTTGAGGGAAATTAGGTTGTCTTTTCACAGAATGGCTTGTGAAAACTATCAAAGAGCAGTCTAGCCATTAGCTACTTATTTTCATAATTTGGTAACACTAAGCTGTTAAGGAAGCTTGAGATGTTAATGTAATGACTTACTTTTTTGATGTTTTTTGACTTTGCATCCCTTGATAACTTCATCTGTAGATCTTAAAGCAGCATAAAAGAAAGCAGTATGATCATATTATGCAGATAGAAAACAGAAGGCATCAGAATGTTTCCTAAGGATAACAAACAGGCCCAGAAAAATTCAGAATTGCAAAACCTGTTTTTTTAAGCTCTAGGCCAGGCTTCTTTACATGAAACAGCACTCCTTACACTGGAACTAATATAAAGTGTGTGCACATGCATTAGAGCATGTCTAAATCATCAGGAAGTTGACATGACAGCATTTAAATTTCTAGACTAAATTATAATTTGTTTCCATTGCATGGTGTCATAAAACTTGATAAAGAGTAGGTTTTCAGGCAATGAATTTACTTCCAGTGATGTAGAAACTGAATATATTCCTGAGAAGCTGTATTGGTTCCAAGGCAAGCAGATCCAAATGCTGCTAGATGGCCTGAGCTGTTGCTGAATTGTTCTAATCGGTGCTCAATATATTACATGGCAAAATTTGATGCTGCAGGCTATATCCTAAATAATTTTTTCTTGAAATTACATTTGTAGGCATAGATACAAAATAAAATAGTGTTGTGACTTGACTCCTCATTTTAGTTGGTAGTGCTCAAATGCAGAAAGCTAATAAAAACCCAGGTAAAATTAAGAGTTTAAAAATGAGTAGCTAATGAAAAAAAAAAGGGGGGGGGGCAAACTGAGAGCATACTCTGTTACAGACAGGTAGAAAGATGATTACTCTCTGAAGATTGGAATAATTGAATATAGGATACAAATCATGTAGTACAGTGACAATTAACTCAGAAAATTTTCCAGCAAAGGAATAGGACTTAAATAAACTATCTGTATTTGAAGGGTTCCAAAGCTTCAATCTTAAGAGTTCAAGAGCTTTGTATTTCTCTTTTAGAGACTGCTGAGCTAGCTGAAGGTGTTTGGAAAAACATATTTAAATAGCATTTAAAAAAATGAGGCTGTGCTTATGCCGAGCATTACTCCATGGAGACTTGGAAAGGCCCTGAAATAGGTTCTGCAGAGAGGCCACCTTGCACTGTGGATATTATGTGGTTTTTTCCCAGGCTGTACACAGTCCCCACACTGTCAGTGACAGCTCTGCCCATCCTGGTAGAAGAGTAATGGGAATTGGGCTTGACTGGGGCTGTAGTACTTCTTTGCTTCCATGACTTTCTCCTGCTTGAGATACAGTAAAACAATCATGAGATATTAACTGTATTTCACTTGTCTTGCATCCTTAAAAGCCTGTTTATTTGCTTCTCCACTTTCTTTAGCATTGCCTCCTGTTTACTGTCCTCTGCAAACCCATCCACAAAGGCATCACCCTGTCTCCACTGAAGTTACTCAGCCACATCTACCGTCATGCCTGATATCTCCAGCTGCTTCCCTTAGTCAGCTGTGTCACACAGAAGTACCTCTGGAAAGGGTACACAGTGGTATCAGTGTTTTTCCTGCCAGGCTCTCCACTCTCTCCTTGTTATTTCCTATCCTTTTTGATTTATGTTAGCCTTCTAGATTAATAGGTTGAAGACTGTGTCATTTACAGTGTTGCTGACCTCAGACACTTGAAAGAAATGTGTTAGCCCCTGAATAATAATGAGCTTGGTTTTAAAAATATGTATTTGCATGATCATGTTTACACATTTTATTTGCCATCTTCAAGTTTACATGAGACTTAACAGTAAATGTTTTAACCCTGAGGGCTAAGATGGGGTGTTCTTTATATGAAAGTTGAGATTCTTATATAAAAATATTACTCTAGGAGCTGAAGGTTAGAGAAAACATCAGATATCCCAAAAGCTGTGATTAAATTAAAATACAGTCTTTATTTGTGTTGAGAAGACATCTGTATGAATACTAAGGTTTTACTCCACCATTATTTATCCTCCAGGATCCTACAGCTCAAAGCTCTCCTTTTGTCAGAGTTCTTTGTCTACTGATCAAGAGATTATAGAATCATAAAAGCTGAACCACTGATGAAGTTCTTCATTCTTTGAGGAAGAGGAAGAAATGCCAAGAAATGCCAAAGTTATTCTGAACTTTGGCAATTCTGAACTTTGGTAATTAGATGTGAAAGGAAGAGTTCAGTGCAGTTTACCAATCTGCCAGACACTTTTATCACCACAGCTGAAAAAAGAACTTGAAACTGGGTGTACAGAGAGTGAGAAAGAGGCTTCCTAGATAAGACTGAAAACTTTGTTGCATGGAAAACCTGTGATGTCAGTCTCTGAGAGAAAACTGGATGGCAGACCTGGATCTTAGACTTGATAGGAAAATTCTGCTGCATCTGGAGAGAATGAGCATAAATGGGAAAACAAATAGCTTACGTGTCTAATTCCCATTGAACATTATAACAACTAGTAGCAGGTGTGTTCAATTAAGGGCCTGTACCTCCATTCTATATAGAGGATTTAGGACTGGAAATCTGGTGTTATGGTGCTACAAAGAAGTTCAAATCTGCTTTCATGGCTTTCCTTTTTAATGATGGAAGGAAAATAATCTAATATACAGTGTTTTCCTGAAGGTGTGTAACTAAAAAGGGGCAGACTGGCAAATATGGTTGTAAAGAAATATATTTTCTTAATTCCCTCAACCCATCTAAATGATAACCACAAATTATGGAAATTTAAACTTGGATTTTTCCTACAGGTTTGTCAAACTAATCCCAAGTCTTTCAAATAATTATGACTAATATATACAATAACATTTCTATTAATTTTAGTGGCAATATGCCATGCACAACATTAAATACCTTCATGTTATTTATAGGTTATAATTTTCTTAGGTGTAAATAAATAAATATGAGAGGTCAAATCCGAATGGGCAGATTTTAATTGCTGGTCAGAAAAACTTCCAGGAAAATAAATATACCAGGCTTAATGTGATTGAAAATGTTCCATATTTCATAAAATACATTTAGGACTTTTTTGCATTTGCTGTATTATGCAGCAAAGATTAGCAGGTAAAATCTATGTCGTGCAAAGTAAATATTTCCAAAGAGCAAGTTGTGCAATCAGTAAAAGTCCTTATATTCACCCCAACCATCTAGTTGTGCAAAGAAAACCTCTGCTTGAGCACTCTGGCATGAGAACCTACACATTATCCTGCCTGATGAACAGTGAAAAGATTCACAGGAGTAGAAAGAACATCTTTATGCAATTTCAGAGAAGAATGGCTAACTGATGTTTTAAATGATGATATGACAAAATGATTAGACTGAGCAGAGGTAAGTTACTTCCAGTATCTGACAGCGGAATGCAATTTCAATCCAACAGCATCATTTCTCTTGTGAGATTTGACCAAAGGGGAGTACTTGAAAAAGATAAAGATCAAAGGATGGTGGGCTAGGCTGTGGGAATCTTGTAGATAAAATTCCAAATCTGGATGAGCAGCATCCGTTGCTCTCAGCTTCTTGGCCTCCTTTCATTCCACCCAAAATACAGCTGCAAAGATTTTCTATCTTGTTCTTTCCTTATTTCCTTACATATTAAGTTTAAGCTTCTCTTCCTTTCTTTCAAAACACTTCACAGGTCCACTCCTAGTTGCACCACTGCTCTCCTCACCTCTTCCTCTCTCTGCAGCCTGCCAGCTCTCCTTTTCTGACTGCCCTCTTTGTCTTCCAAAACTACTGAACATTTTGCACCTTTTTTACTGTGCCACCCTGTAGCTCTGGAACAGCCTAGTGATTATTCCAGGCCAAACAGCTCCTCTGTTGCCCTCAAAACCTGTTTTAAAAATCCCTCACATTTATGTTTTGGTATGTCAGGGAATAGACTTTCTTCCCTTGATTTGATGTATAAAGGAATAACTTCCATCTATAATTTCTGGCAGCCCACAGCCACATAGGAAAAGAGATAATGAGCCAGAGTTCATGAGTGGAGGAGTGTGGGAGGTCTCAGTACTCGGCAAACCTCTGCAGCTCAGGAATGGAGGCAACTACACGACTTTAAACAAGTGGAGTTAAGCTGAAAGGATGTAAGGACACACAGTTTGTTTCACTCTTGATTTTGTTTAATTTAAACCATAGCTTGCTTTTAAGTAAGCATAAAGCACTCTAATCTATATGAAGGTGACATATAGAAGCTTGTACCAATTATTACATTACTCTTTTTATTATACTTTTCATCAGCACATGTGAGAGCACTTTACAGGCAAGATGGCAGAAACTGTTCTCACTTTGAAGAAGTGGAGACTGAAGTACAGAGACTCGAGATCCATTTTTTAGGGCACAACAGTCTGTAGTGGACTAGCAGAAATAAATCCATGTCCTCTGAATTCCCTCTTTGAGACCGGTCCATTACCGTATGTGGCCAACTGCCTGTTCTTTCCTACTTCTTATCAAAGATTTACAACTGCAGTAGGTAACAAGAGGACAAAATTCAGTGGTCAAGCCATGAAACCAATTCTCCTATCAGGTTAGAAAACGTTTATGAACTGGCTCAAAATAGTCCTCTAAAGTAAAGCTCACAAAAGGTTTTGTCTTCCTCCCCCTCCCCCGCCCCTACTAATTGAATTCATATTTTTATAACATCTGGGTAAGTAAATCTCCTAAGTGGGTTCTTTCCTCTAAGAATGAAATAGAAGTCGGAAATATTGCCTCATAAAGTGTTAAAACCAAATATCCATCTCTTCAAGGATGAAGAGTCATTATCACCAGTTAGTGGATCCTGCAAGTGACTTTTTAATTTAGAGGTCTAGATTCAGTAGGAAAATAGTTTTGATTTGAAACCACTGGAGTCATTAAGAGAAAAATATACTCAGAAAATGAGAAAATCAGGTAATGTACTCACTTGTATTCATATATGAATTCCAGTAAAATGGGCAGAAAAATGAAATGAAAGCACCCATTTTAGACAGCTATAAATAAACTGGAAATGCAGTCCTGCTGACAGAAAGAGCTCATGGGGCTCTTTATTTTTGGTTTGCCACTGAAGAAAAGCTCTTACCTTTCACATATGCTTTACAATGAAACTGTGTTCAGGCTAGATAGTGCTATAAGGTCAATACATATATATTTGGAAAAGAAAACTTGTGGAAGTCATATGAACAATTTCCTTTGTTTAATGCAGAGGGCTGTGTTTGGGATCTCCTAAGAGAATGTATTGGTGGTTTGATACAGAGAATGAATAAAAACATGACCTTTTGAGAAGCAAAGGTTAATCTAACACAACAGCATCCAGAAGAGAAGTTATAACTACTGAGAAGCCCCTCAGAATAGCCTGAGGCAATAACTGGCAAACAGTGAAGACAGTGACCCAAGTAGGATAAAAACTTTTTATTTTTTATGAAAAATATATTCCAAGCTGGTATGTAACCTTGACTTAAGTCAAGGTTACACACATTGTCAAGAAGTTGCATATAGGTTTTGTACTTAGGTCCCTCGGGTTCTCAGGCACTCTGGAGCAAAAACTAGCCATTCTGTGACTTCCAGGCTTTTTATTAAATGTTAAGAGGAATATAAATAGTTCAGTCTTCCTAGTGGGTTTTATTTTTATAGGCATATAAAAGGCATAGTTATTGACCTTTTGCTTCTGAAAGTTAGTTTGTAGAATATGCAATTCATACCATAATTCGCACAGAGCAGCGTTGAAAGTCCCTGTAAAACTGAACAAATCAATGTGTCATTACAACATGTAAATCCATATCCTGGGCTGTATCACAAGAAGCATGGCCAGCAAGTTGAGAAAGGAGATTCTGGCCCTCTACTCTACTTTTGTGAGAAATCCCTGGTAGTGTTGCATTGTCATGGTTTTACTGGTTCCTAGAAACTAAGTAGGAATTTTTTCCCTTCCTCCTGCCCTCTACGTGCAGAGCTATTAAGTGAGCACTTAAGAGACACAAAAGAAGTGGTCTGCTGGCTAATTGCTCAGAACTGTCTCCTAGGAAATGGTGGAGATGAGGGGCTCCTCTTTACTTTTTTTCTCCCGTCTCCTGGGAAACATGGAGGGGAGTTTGTGTGCTAGCTGTGGCTGGAACACAGATCGGAGTGGAAGCTTGGTGGTTCTCTCTGTCCTCAACCACTTGTCAGCTGGTGGACCCTGCTTGGATTTTTTTTTTCATCAGAGAGGAAACTGTGCTTTTTGGAAGTTTTTTTCCCTTTTCCCATTCCCGTTTTTTTTTTTTTTTTTTTTTTCCCCCTGACGGTGGTCCTTGTGCACATCAGGGAGAGAGAGAGGACTGTGCTGCACAATTTGACCAGCCAAACAGAATGAGGTTTTTTTTTCTTTTTTTTTTTTTTCCATTGGGAGGACTTTTTGTTGTTGTTTCCCTTACTCCTCTCCCTCTCCCCTTTCCCAGTGTGTGGGAAGGGAAACATTTTTTTTTTTTGGTTTGATTTCTCCAACACACCCCAGAGGGTGTTAACCCCCCCCCCCCCCCCCCCCCCCCCACCTGGCAATGACCAGTGATTCCACAGCACCCCCTGCTGAAGGGCATAAAGAGCTGCAGGCTCTGCATCTCCAGTGATCCAACAGTACCACCTGGTGACTGGCACAGGACACTACAAGCTCTGCATCTCCAGTGACCCAGTGGTAGCCTCTCTTGACCATGGTTAGAATTGCACCAGAGGGCGTCAACTGAACTGTTTGCCTTTTTTTTTTTTTTTCCTTTGCTTGTTTATTGGTTTGTTTTGAAGGGGATTATCTGTGCGTATAGGAGTATTGTTTGGTTGTTTTACTTGTTTCTTTTTGTTGTTTCTGCCAGTACACACATAATTTTCAATAAAGGGTTGTTATTTTTCCTTTTCCATAATTTGTTTTCCTTCAATCAGAGCCTCTTAATTTCAGATTTATAATTGCTTAGAGGGAGGAGTTTGGGTCTTTTCTCATAACTCATCCTCAGCAAACCATCTGTGTCTCATTTTAACTGGGACATGCATCCATCTCTTGAGCCCCAAGTAAATAAAAGAATATGGACTGGCTTGAGTGGATCCAGAGGTAGGACACCTAGATGATCAGAGGGTTGGAGCACCTCTCCTGTGGGGAAAGTTGGGGTTGTTTAGACTGGAGAACAGAAGGCTCTGGGCAGACTTTATAGCATCTTCCAGTGCCTAGAGGGAGTCAACAAGAGAGCTGGAGAAGGACTTTTTACAAGGGCATGTAATGATAACAGCAGGAGGAATGGCTTTAAACTGAAAGAGGGTAGATTAAGAAGAAACTCTTTATTGTGAGGATGGTGAAACACTGGAACAGTGTTGGGCAGCAAAGTTGTGGATGTCCCATCCATAGAAGTGTTCAAGTCCAAACTGGTTTTTTGTTTTATCAACCTAGTCTCGTGGAAGGTGTTCCCTACTGTTCTGGGTTGCCCCTGGCTGGATGCTACATGCCAACCAAGCCACTCTATCAGACAGTCCTCTCCTCAATTGGAAAGGGGAGAGAAAATATAACAAAAGGCTTATGTGTTGAGATAGGGAGGGGCAGACATCACTCACCAATTACCATCATGGACAAAGCAGACTTGATTTAGGAAAATTAGCTGAATGTATTACCAATAGAAATCAGAGTAGGACAATGAGAAGTAAAACAAATCTCACATATTCTTATTCTTTTATTTTCTGTCTGCAATTACTTCTGTACTATTTTTTTTTCTTTTTTTCTTTTTTTTTTTTAATTTCTTAAACATGTTTTCACAGAGGGATTAGTACCAGCACTCATGGATTGGACCTTGGCCAGTGGTAGGTCCATCCTGGAGTTGGCTGGCACTGACACTTTAGACATGGGGAAGCTTCTGGCAGCTTCTCACAGAAGACACTCCTGTAACCCTGTCACTGCTGAAACCTTGCCACACAAAACCAACATATGGGCCTATGGCAGCGAGTTGGAACTAGATGATCTTTAAGGTCCCTCCCAACCCAAACCATTCTATGATTCTATGAAATCCAGTGCATTATATTTTTAACTGAAGTGAATTTATTATTTTTGAATTAATATTTTGCAATATTAAAAGTCTCGGATTCTGAAATATAATAACACAGAGTTTGGTAGTGTTATGATACCATTTAACAATTTTATCCTCTTAAACAATCCATCAGAGATTACAAATAAAGATAGTGCACAGTTTCCTCAGATAGTTGAGTGTGATGGTATTTAGTTACATATGATTTTTTTTGTGGCTCTCAGAGGGTTTTCTCTGAGGCCATAGGTAGTTTTTTTTGGCACAGGTTTTCCACAGAGATAAATTCTCTTTCCTTAGTATCCTAAAATATTTATTATTATTGCAGGATTTGATTCAAGCAGACGGAACAGAGACTCTTCATCATATTGGTCTAAATAGGTAGTCTTAAAATTGCCATAACATTATTTTATATTCTGAAATTTCTTGATAAAAATTTAAAAGATTTTGTGAACAAAAAAAATCAAAACCTGCATAAAATTAATGCTGAATTTTCTTTCTGTAGCAAAAAAAATTGCATGGATCCCATCTCTGTCCAGCAATGTTTTGCAGGTTATCTTACTGCTAAGAAAGCCACTAATTTCCAGTCAATATTTTTTCTGTTTTCACAGTGGTGCATTTTATAACCAAACAACTTCCATTCCTGCGTAAGTTACCTCTAGTTAACAGTGCCATCTGCACTCATGATTCTTCTTGCTGTTCTCCAGCTTTTGACTAGATACTTTTTAAAAGTGTCACTATATACTGTGATGTAAAACATCAGCAAAATTATTTATTCAAAGTAGAAGAGCAGATGTTTGCTCTCTGGAAAAGCATAACAATTTGGGATTGAGTAAACCAATTATTTTGTTTTTTAGTTTTGGTTTGACTACAGTTCTTCATGAAACTCTGTGATTAGTCATTCTATGTTAAACTTCCATCATTAAAACCTTTTACTTCCTGACATATTCTGTCAGAAAGTATAGAAACATTATTATAGCCTGAAAGTGTCTCCTGCTATTTCTAGCAAATCTGTATTAGACACCCGATTTCCCGACTTTTCCCTTTTTCTTATTCTCATTCTCCTTCTCTTTTTTGTATCTCGCCTTCCAACAACACAGATAACAGGGATAAAATAACCGGTGGCAATAGTAATAATAATTTTATCTTTAGCTTCACCATATTTCTAAAAAGCTGAACCCTTTGTCTGATTTTCGTTGTAAAGATTTTAGGAAGCCCATAGCACTACTTCAAAACATTTATCAGTCTGTCAAATTCAGCTAAAATTGGACATTGTATTCCAGAGCTATTTAGAGGGAATATAGGCAGACAGACACAGAGAACTCTCTCTTCAGTTTCCTTAGAAACTTTCTCTTTTACTCCAAAATTAGTGACCTATCTATGAAAAATGTTTAAGTAGAAGGCAACCTATGTTATATCAGAAATGTGATGCTTGGGAAAAATAGTAAGAAATATTTCTGAAGAAATTGAATGTTTAACTCAAAAGAAAGTCACTGTTTACCACCTGCAGTTAAAGAAGAACTAAATCTATCAGTCCTGTCAAGTTAATTGTCTGGGATTTCATGTTTTTAATTGTATAGATGATTCTATTTCTGACATCTCTTTTGTTCTGGGACTCCTGGGATAATACTTATTTCAGCTTTCATTAAACTATTTATCTTTGATACATATTATTATGCTTTATTATGCTTTTTCTTCAGTTATATAAAAAAATAATCTATACAAAATGAAAAAACCTCAGCAAAAATCTTTACAGTTTGGCAGATTAAATAGCAGAGTACAGTTCAAGAAACAAAACCTTACTAGAATAAATCACTTGCCGTGTTGCCTTAAGGAAGCTACTGCCATTTGTTCCTCTCTAACACCTGGATAATGAAAAGGATTTATTTGTAAAGTAAATTAGGATTTACAGATAAACCAAAATAAGAAAGAAATAATAGATGATTATGAACTTATTTATTCCATTGAATATGGGCAATATATTATTATTATATATTAGTTTAATAAATTGCATTATAATTATATAATTTTGTAAAAAGTCATAGAGGATTATATGAATAGAGGTTGGTTCCTTCTGCCAAGACCATCACTATGGACATATCCAGACTCAGCAAGCTGGTTGAAAAAATAAAGTATCAAATACATGAAAAGTGCTGCATTGCACACTTGAATTTAATAATCCACTATTATTATTCTTTAAGCATGTGTTCCATTGGAACTGTAAAGAATACACAGGTAGCCTGAATGGAATAAGCTTTGATTGTTCATACTGATAAATTGGAATAGATCTGAGTTCTATCTGATTGTAAGATGGAAGGCTAATCCTTTTGCCATATGGTTTGGAATCACTATTACCCTTACAATCTCAGATGTTGGTCTCAAGTGGTCATTATGGCTGTGCAACATCCCCTGTGGCTCATTAATTAGCTTAAAGGTTAGAGAGATAACTGAACTGTTATTGAAACAAAAGACTTGAGAATTGCTCAAGCAATAGCAAAAAGAGAGATCTGAAAGGAATTGGTAATGGGATCTAAAAACTTAACCATTAGAAAGAATAATGTTCTTTGCTAGGAAAACAGGTGGGAACAATTTTCCATAATTTGGCAAATAGTTATTAATTATACCAAAGAGATGGGAAAATAGGATAGATTTTTAACTTTATGTGGCTTTTACAGTGGTAACTTAAGGATAAATTGTTTAAATAACTTTAAGAATTGGATCTTAAAGAAATACACAAATAGAAAAGTGATTTCTGTGCCTCATAAGCTACTTACTTGTCATCAGAAATGAGCTATGAACAAATATAATTCCATGAGTATCAAATACCACAGATATTGCTCATAATCCAAGAATTATTTTAGCTTGAGTCCATTTTAGGAATAGAAATGAACTTCCACTCCAGAATGAAATTTTTCTCATACTTGACTTCAAAGTTTTTAGCTGGGGTAAAAAAGCAGACAAAACCAACAACCCCCCTGCCCTACCCCAGCCCCCCCTAATAATAATAATAATTAATTATAATAGGACCAGTAATCTTCAGAACTGCCTCAGAAAGCTGCATTTAGTTTTAATGACACTTGAAAATGTTTCCAAAGATGAAGATAAGGAAGCCTGTAAAGCAGAAAAGCTTGAGCTGCAGGATAAATGTATGTTTGTAGTGAGTTATTCCAAATAGGTCTTGCTAGCCTTCAAACCAAGATATTCACTTATCTATGAAGGTAAACATTGTCCTAAATACTTGTAGCATTAAGACTTTACATAGTAACTGCAAAAAAAGCCTTCCAAACACTCCAGAAAAAAACAAACTATAGAGCAGAACACAATTTGAGGTAGGAATTCTTAAAACACACTCACAAAACATTCCATACATTTCAAGGATTATAGGTGGAATTTGTCTAGTACACATAGAAAAAAAATCTACAGTTGAGTCACAAATGATATGTCTTTCCGACTCAAAGGCATCCCACCCAAACTCATCAATACTGTTTCCTTTAAATCTTCAACGAATAATTAAAATATTTCTTTTCATTTATATGTCCACTGATTGTAAGTGTCTTTATAAGTATTTTACAGTAGTATTGATAATGATGGCAGTTTTATACTGCCTTTATACAATGATCCAGGAAACAGTGATACCAGTGGCTTATCTCCAGTATGTGCCATGAATATCACCAGGTTACTGCATTTTAATGAGGATCAATTCTAATCAGACAGCTTTGAGAAAGGCAAAGGGATGTGAAGGCCCTTGTAGTCTTCTGATTAGCATCACAGATAACAGTCTATTCAGATCTGACTGTGGGATATGGGAGAGTCTGTGGTTGCACATCTTTTTCTAATGAGATTAAGGATATTCTTGTCTGCATTTTTGTTGATGTTGTAGAAGAAGTGTACATAGTGAAATCTTTGTACTTTCTAACCACAACATCCACCTGAAATGCAATTAATCACTGAAGTAACAATTAATTTGAACAGATATTTCTTTAGAAAATGTCAAGCCAGGTTTTTAAAAGTATCTTGATAGCCAGCTTAATTTTTAGGAACGATGGAGTGTCCCATTAGCTACCCAAATACTTTATTTGTTATGTAAATACCTTTTTCAGGTATTTTTCTAAAAAAATATTATTTTTTCTATCAGAGAAGAAAATCAGGAAGACAAAACAAGGAGAAACGTGACTTTCACAAGTGTCAGAGAATGACCAAATCAGGAAATAGCCAAAAACAGTTGTCTCTCAAACAAACTGCCTTGTGATTTGTTTCATGGTCTCGTGGTTAACCTGCCAGCAATGCCCAGCACATTCAGAAGACTACAAGTCTCCCTCAGCTTGTAGGTGTAAACTTTACACCAGAATAGCAATAAGGCCACAAGATGGGTACCAGGAGTAGGTAACCTGATTACATCCCCCTCAATATTAATAGCTGTTTAGTTGAAATTCAGCATAGCCTTCTGAGACATTTAAATTAGGAGCCAAGTGTCTCAAAGCTGTTTCTATAATCAGTGGAGTGATGCAAACCCATTCCATGGCAATATAGACTAACTCTCTGTGAGGTCATTAAATCCACATATTAGCCATACTACCTTCCTGAGGTACCTGTCTCTGTTCCCCAAGCATGGATGAACCCGGGTAGCTGTTAAATCAGCACCTGCAGCTGGAAGAATTATTCCTGACTTCAGTGTCGATACTGACACTTATGTGCTGAGACTCTGAAGGTGGGACATGGAGAGAGGTAGCTGAAGTCTCCTACAGCGCTTAGGTAGAGAACCTTCCTTCCATGTTACTCCCAGAGCATCAGAGTTCACAGAGGTAACTATCCAAAATGCCAACAGAGTGTAATATGGGCGCAATATATCTTCATCCAAAGAAAAATCTTCACATTGCGCTGATTTCCAGGAGATTTTTCCTATTTTATTGATTTCCAGACTTCTCAAAGAACAATGACCCTTGCTCTTGTAATTGGAGTAGTGTCTATTCACCCAAGAAATTATTAGGACAATAAACAATAATTTCCAGATCTATTTGATTTTAATAATATTGAAAGTGTTTTAGACACATAGTAAATTCAAAGATGTTCTTCTTAAAGAAAGATAGATCTGTTGCTTCTTAGATCTCTAGTCCAATGCAAGAGGATACTTAAGCCTGTGTTTTTAGGCAACACAGCTGCAAGTACATCAACTATAAAGAAGCTGGGAGCAAATTTTTAACAAATTGTATTTATTTTATAATAATAACAGTAAATTTTAGAAGGTTTTACAATCTGATCTTTCATTTTGAGAGTGTTTGAATAATGTAACAGGAAAATGCTGTTTGGATTGATCAGCTTCCAGTCTGTAAAATTTTCATGAATTTCTAGCTTGAAATGTCAGCAGTTTGCAGTTTGTAATGGCAATTAATACAGCCATTTGGAAGATGAAGGAAAATTATTAAATAACAGAAAAGACCAAGTTTATTTGGAAAAGGAAAATTATTTTATAATAATAGGGACATCTAGAGCTGATATGTTATTCTACAGAGAATTTATTCTGGTCTGATTCTTTGAACACGGGAAGGTTTGAATAGACAGTAATTCCTGTGTTCATGTTCCTAGGTCTCTCTTTGAAGGCTCACTGCCTCTCTTGGTTTAGAAAGTAGTACCTAAATGGTGGGTACCTGACAGAGTTGTGATCTTAATTTAGGCTTTGGAACTTTACCTGAAGTCAATAAGCTTGAAAGAATCTTAAAACATTTATGCCAATTTTTGGTGTAATGAACCTAATTTGTCACTGGAAATGTATGAGAACTGTCACAGTGTGACCTCTGACCATTTTATATTATATTTGAAGATATGATTTTGATTGAAGCTGAAGTAAGAGACTTCTATTTAGTACAGAATAAATTGCATTTTGGGGAAGAAATAATCTTTTGTGTAATACAAGAGTCAGGAAATGTGAATTTTCAACAATAAATTTCATTTTAAATCTCTTAGTTGTTAATAACTGCAAGGAGAAATCTAATGCCACCAAAGTCTATTTAAATCTTTGAACTATACTATTTCTTTGAATTATGTTAACCATTACTTGTATAAACCACAAGATGTGTTTTAGCACCACACAAGAGAATTTTTACTGTTTACCTTTATATAGAACAGAGCAAGCCAAATGTGTAACCACTTAATTATTAATTATGCAAATACGAATAGATGTGATCCGCGGAGCTAAAGTTTCCAATGTTTGCACAACAAGTAAATGTCTGGTCTCCAAACTGGCTGAAGCCAGTTGAAAACCATACCTTTTTAACATTTTATTATTTTCTCCTAAATATCCTTCAAATTTTGTTTCATTACCTTCACAAAACACTCAGCTGAACCAACAGCTGCTGCGAGTTGAAGTGTATGTACACTTTAAAGGTGATTCACTGCTGGTGTCACTGAACAAGAGTGTTTTTCCAATAGCTAAAGGGAGTAAGGAAGATTGCAGCGCTGGTGGGTAGAAAAGACCAAAGACCTTCAATTAGCAGAAGCATTTACATCCTTGGCTCTTTAAAGGCTGTGACAAGTTGCTTAAACTTGGCATTGAGGACTTGGCATCGCAGACTTGGCGTTAGATACACACTGTCAAGTGTGAAAGGTACAGGCATATGGTAAGCACTTAAATATCTGATGCTTAAGGGTATGGGAAGTAACTACGCAGAATTGGTAGCAGATGTTCCCTCAGGATGCACGTGTATTTAGGTCCTATGGAAAGGCCCACAGCTTTAATGACAACTACTGACATTAGAGCTATGGAAGTTCCATAAACTCTACCTCACCTGTAGAGCTTTCTGTGTAATCCAACCATTTCTCCAAGACAGTCTTGTCCTTCCTGTATGATTAGACAGCTACAGAAAAGGTAATGAAGTTGATCTAATTCTCTAACCATTTAAAATTACATGTTTCTTAATAAACATTTGTGACAAGTATATATAGAAAGAGCTTGGGAACTTTAGAGATTGTGATTAGGTTTTGGGGTAAAATACCACCAGTTAGAAAAGCATCCTATGAAGAAATAAATTACTTTAAATATCTAGTGTTACTGTTTTCACTATTTCAGAAGTGCAGGCATAAACCATCCTATTTCATTAATTTTGGACCTCTGTTGTCATTACACATTCAATTGTTTGAACAAATTGATTTTTTAAAAAATAAATTATTTTACATATTTTATGAAGTTTTGTTGCACTGGATAGTGCAAAATTCATTGAAATAAGTGGAAATATTCTCAACTTATAATAAAATATTATTTACATTTCAATGTGAAAGAAATCGTTGTACATTTTAAAAGAATAGGGATAATCTCTCATAATTTAATTATTTTATAGTGCAATAGTTATGTTGACTAAATTTTATATGAGCTGGGTTTGACTTTTTATTTTCCATGAATATTCAAAGCTTGTTATTGAGACTAAAATAGAAGCCTACAATAGTGTCCATTTAAAGGCTAGTGGACTTGAGACTAAATGACTTACTGATCATGACCACAAATAATCTTTTCCAACCTTTATAGTTGTTACAAAGTTGCCAGTACTTGGTTAGAAAAAAAAAAAGTCCACTTTTAAAAATAGAAATATTTGCACTGTGCTAAGGATCGGATGTGAAGGTTCTTATTTGGTAAAAATACATACAGTGATTTGTTTTTCCCCTGTTATATTTAATGTCAAATGCTACTCTGTCCAGCAGATTCAAATTTATTCCTTTTCTGAACATGACATTCACGAAAAGCTTCATAATGTTCAAGAAAGAGACTGAAAGAAAACAGTTCCCAACACTTCCTGATAAAAATATCCATAATTCACTTTCATGTGATAACATGCATTTTGTAACATGCAGAGAGAACTAGACAGCAGGTGATTTCCTACTTCTTTACTAGTTTCATTCCCTTTGACTGATGAGAAACAACACACCTTGTACCCTAAGATGATCCTATTCCTTCATGCAACAGAATTTCCCATCCTCTCCAAATTCAGACACGCTAAAAATACCAAAACCCAAGGATTTTGTATCTAGTTGTTGTTTTGAGTTTGGCTGTTTTGTTGTTTTGGTTTTTTTTCAGTAAGCACACATCAGGATTGAGCCCCTATACTTCAGAGATTATTAAGGAACTAATATTTTTCCACGGGCCTAATTGGGCACTGTAAGAAAAAAAAAGTACTCAAGGCAGAAAGAGAATAATTTTTTCACTGAGATAAAAATTGTTATTCTGTGGTTCGTCTGACGTTAGGAGAAAAACTTTTAAATAGGCTTGAGAACCTATAACATTTTTACTACTCTTCATTCCTTATCGTAGTTTGAGATATTTTCTTACATGTAGAATGTAAACGGATTGGAAATTTCAGTCTTTGCAGAATCTGTGCTTAAAATATAGCTATGTGAAAAAGCAACACCATAAAAGTTTTATTTTGGAATAAACAGTATTTTAATCTATCAATTTAATGTCTAAGTAGTGGCATTTTCACCTTTAAAATGTGGCAACAAGAGGGTTAATATTGACTGTTGTTCATCTTGTCTTTTACTAAGAAAACTAGGGAACATAAAACCTTCTGGGAAGAAAAGGAACAAACAAATAAACACGTGTTGCCACTTCAATAAAATGATGAAAGACCTGAGATAGGGAACTTCTTGCCACAGCTTGTTGATGGTAAATTCTGACTGAATATAGAGCAAGGCTGAGGAAGTTCCTGGAAGTGAAAGCCATCAGGGATATAATTTTAAACTCAGAGAGACCCAGAATCAGACTGTTATGGTGTTGTATAATTTTATTTTTACTCTCTCATTATGTTTTCATTAGCCATTCACATCTAGACTTTATTGGACAAAATGTCTTAGGCTAAATAGAATTTTGATCAGACATAATACATCTACTATGTACTTATTTCTTATATGCAAGTTTCTCAAATACTAGAAAATAACTTGGCCAAACTTCTTTGAAATAATACATTTAAATAATATTAATCAAAGTTTTTAGCAAATATTTCCCAGAAAAGTTTAGATATTGGAAAAAGTTTCAATCTAGTAAAGATTAAAATATCTTTTAAAAACTCATAATGAAAAAACTAGAAAACTGATTGTTCCATTGTGGTAAGCTTCCAAAAACAATAATTTCACCTGAAATCATAACAAGACCTTGAAAATACAGGAGTAAAATTTAAATGTAATAGAGAGGTTGTTTTAGGTGAAAAATCTGTTTAATATTTCATAGACGTTTATCTCTTTTGGTATTTTATGCCTTTTGTGCTGTACTCTTCTATGTTATTCTCTCTTTTGAAGTTCTGAGTTAAACGAACAAGTCAGAGGTCAGAGTGGTTCATTCTCATTTCAGTCACACCCTTGACTTTCAATAGTCCTCATTTTAATTTGTCCAAAATTCGTTGTCAAGACCTGGTTGATATTCCTTTGGTCTTGGTCTGTGGGACCAACTTTACTATTCCAGTGTAAACAGCTATAAAGTTTAAGAAGTGAGATAATAATACCTGACAAGTGATTTAAAAATAGTTACCAGATTAAGAGATCCACTGTAATTTTTGGATTTTTTTTTTCATCAGAGAAGCTTTTTCGTTACACCAGGAAAAGTTATTTCCTGTTCTTTGCAGGTTTTTAGTTTAAAAAAAAAATTCATGGAAATAAATTATCAGAATGAAACCTGGAACTACAATGGTGTTATTTCATTAAAGCTTTACAACTACATTTCTCTTTTTCCAATCCTAGATCTTTCCAGTAATTCAGCATTAGGTAGGGCTAGATACATGAAGAGAGCTATTGCTTCCTATTTGTATCACTGATTTTTGGTTTGCATGTTCTCTTTGTGGTTATTGAATTCCATGACTTCTTTCTTTCCTTCAGCCTGCTACAAGCTCTTCTCTGTGTTGGTGACACATACCTTGCAGCCAGAGGGCCCTCTGTACACAAGTTAGGCAACAAGGATCTCTCTCATTCCCTTTCCCTCTCCATCCCCCAGCTGCATGCTGGATTACTGTGATTCCCCTCCATAGAAACAGCATATTACCTGCACTAGACCTAGCACAGAACTCCCACATATAAATATGAACTTTGAGCTCTAGAAACACAACCTTTTGAAAATTGACCTAATAATAGCCAGGATTTTTCATTCCTCAATTTTCTATGAATTTTCACTATGCCACTTGTGTGCATTGGGTTGGAGACTTGGCTTGTTAATGTTCAGAGGAATTTAAATGATGTATTTGTTACCCCATGCCTCATCCAGGTCTTTGTAGCAGCAGTAAGTAGGTTTTTATCTTGGGGTGGACCACACAGGATTCACAACAAGATTTCCCATTGCATAACACTGTTTCATCATTCATGAGGAAGCCAAAGCCTAAATGAAACTCCATTTTAAATGTTTCTTAATAAACTAACCTTTGTGAATGATTTACTTGTGGGCCCGGACTTTGTAGCTCTACAGTTTAGGTTTATTCTGGAAGGAAACTGAAAGGAGTGCAGTGGTGTGATTTATATAACAAACAGTAGGAAAAGAAAGGAAGTTCAATAATTAGTCTAGTATAAACTCTGTACAGTATAAATAATGAACTAGCACTTCTAATATTTGTCAGCTAGTTACTTTTCTGATTAAATTTTGCTCCTAGTAGGTATAATTAATTCCCTTGGGATCAGTTAAGGCATCCCTGGCACCCTACAAACGTTAATGAATGTATCCTTAAAGGAGACCTTGAAGTTTAGAGGTGAGTGCTATGGCACATAAGAAAGGCAATTTATATATACTAGGGAAATTGTGGCAGAGCTGAAAACAAAAGATGTATCTAACATTTTAAATTTTTCTCTGCTTTTTAGGCACAGGGGGCCAATTCTAATGATAGTAAAGTTAAGCAAAGCTGTTTAAACAGTCTATAAATCATTAGTATTTTCATCAAAAGTTTTCATAAAGTCATGTTTAATGAACATTTAATTTAATATAGCCTATCATTATGCACCTCATACTCAAACTGGTCATTATATCGTGTATGAACTGTACCCTGTCAGTCCACATTTTACCATTCTCCCATTGCAGGTGGAGGCAGCATCCCTAAAAGCATACAAGCTTGTCCCAGTGTCAGGCAGAGCTCCTGGTGTCAGGCAGAGCCTGTGTTGCATGAAGTTTGTATTCTACTCTGTGAAATAAAGAAGGATGAAAATGTGTCTTCAGGAGGACACTGGGAATTCCTTATGTGCAGTACAGAGTCAGCATAGACAGATCTCTAATCCTTCTCTTCCAGTGAAAGAGAAACACCTAAAGGAAAGACTAAGAAGAGGTGGCTGAGCAGATCTAAATGAGCTCCAGGTTTGAGAGGTGACATGGTGGCCAACAGACCTTTTCTGTTCCACCTCAATTCTCTCAACTGAGAAGTTTAACTTCCATGTCTTCACTTGTCATACAACGGCTTCTGAGTGTTGCAGTTACACTAACTTGCAGTGAGCAATAAAAAGAAGCTGAACCTCAAATTCAGTTATCTCAACAGGTGTGCAATGTTCTTGAAAACCATCACTCTTTACATTAGATAAAACAAAAATATGATTTCAAGTTTCTCATAAGAAAGATTTTGCTGTCTTGAAGTTGCATTAGTTTAGGAAGTACAAACTCAGCAAATAAATTGCTGACTTATTGAGGGAATCATCACACTTTGGATATACAATTCATGTGTTCTAAACAGCATCTTCATCAGTATGTCTTCCTTATCTACATTTTCCTGAAGGCACTATGACTGTCATTCTTAGCTGATACATTTCTGGAAATGCGTTTTCCTTTTTGTTTGGCCTCGAGTTAAATAAAGGAGAAGATGTATAGTAAGATTCCAGATGCTTTTATGTCTTGAACATTTTTTATAAGGTTTTTATAAGGTTTATTTGGTTTAAGAAAAGAAAAAACAATGAAAACTTATTCTGATTTGATATTCTAAATCCTTGATGCAAACATGAAAATAAAAAACAAAAGCATTTTGAATTTGCTGATAGGCTGAGAAGCTAACAAAGGTTGATCTCTCATGGATTTGTGTTCTTTATGACCCAAACCTTCCTGTAGCAGTAACCATGGCAAGACAGAGGCAACAATTGGGAAATATTTAACATGTGCTGCTGATAATCCTGAAGTACACATGCTCTTTATTGCCATGCTGACAGGCTAGCCATCTGTCTGAGTGCAATATATAGTTCTGTCTGTCTGATCTAGGAGTCTTATCTGTCTGAATTTGATCTGTCTTTCCCACAACGGGGCTGCCAATTCAAATCTCTTTCTGATAGGTAGATGACTGTTTTCACAAAATTCGAAGGAATTTAATTTTTTTTTTAGACTTTCTCCTTTCAAATTTGTGTGAAATGTTCAAAGGTGATTAGGAAGAGAACACAGAGAGACAAATCAACAGATGGATAAGGAGGCAGCCAATGCAAATGCACACACCTTGTTTCCTGGGGAAATAGCAGCAGCTCAAAAATGGCAACAGAATTGTCAGTCTTTCATAAGATTAGAGAAAAACCCAAACTTATCCCCTTCAGATCATGTAAGGCATGTTGAAGTAGATGATTAGCAAGACAAAAAACTAAAGACATTTGGGAAAAAGTGCAGTTTCTAGAATATAGAGTCAAGATCCTCATACAATGAAATTGTCTTGCACATGAATAAGAGTTCAAAATTCCTAAATGTTAGGGGTTCAACAGTAACATCAACATAGAATCATATTTGCCAAGTAGATATGTGGTGAGAGAGGGAAATCACCTCTCCCTAGGAAAGTGGATTCCAGGGATAAAAATATAGGATTGGTTTGATCTGGTGGTGTACAGCCTGGATAATGAAGTTTTGATCCATACAGATTCCTCAGAAAGAAAAACCAGCTGAAGTTAGTACTCTTCATCCTGCGGAGTCCCTGACGTACACAACTACGTGAAGGAAAATGGACAGTGGGGTACATTAGCAATATACAAGCAGACAAGTTCCATACATTTTCTTTGTGAGAAGCCCTAGAGAACCTCTAGAGTTGAAATCATTTTGAGGCATAACATTTTTTTCCCATAGAAGGTTGTTTACTGATCTCATATACTGAAAACAAGCTTAGTACAGTAACCCGAGGCAACTACCCTTGAGTTCCTCACATTTAGGTGGCCATGGGACAGATGCTCCTAAATAACATTGGTGACTTGCCCATCTTAAAATTAAGGTGACTGCTGCCTTTAGACTGTTAAAATTTCTTAGACATTTAAAAAACAAAAGTCCTAGTCCTAGTCACTTAATTAAAACTTTACTACTTGTATTTTGATCTGTGTAGCTGATGCACATAGCATACTGCCTACGAACCTAGTTGTAAAAAGTGACTTTTTCTTCTGTACTCCATCTTTTGTTTGTTTGTTTGTTTTCTTTCATTTTACTTACATCAAATGACTAATAAACTATCTATAATGAAGTTGGAATGTAGATCCTTTTTCTTCTGTATTTGCTGGTCTTGTCTTTTGCTTTCTGTCAGCACTTCCTAATGTCTTGGTGGTTTCTGTATCTTATTAACTAAACACTATAGCAGATTACTGAAATCACTTTTCATACTTTGATGAAATAAGATAATTGTCAGGCATAACAAATATGAGTTTCATCTCAGCTTATGTTGAAAAATTTCTGACCCTTCAAATACTGGGTGTATTCAGTTAGCTGACAAATGTGCTGCAGTAATATAATATAAAATCTTTCTAATAAAATGCAGGCTGGAAAATATGTATCTGTTTGTTGTCTTCATGGTTTTGCAGTTGTTGAGAAATAGCATCCCTCTTTTAGTTTCCAGTAATAGACTTCTGGAGTATATTTCTAAAACTGTAGATAGAAATATTTTCTCCTGTTCTTGCAGTGAGCAGAAACAGCTCATGTTGATTATACCACTTTGCTTTTGACTCAAAGATTCATACCAGAAAATGCTTTCATATTCAACAGTGGGGGATGGATGGTACATTCTTTCTCATTATTCATTTTATAGCCCTTGCTATTGGCGCCATTTCCCTGTGGTATCCCGGATTACATGTGATTGCTGAAATACAATAAAAGTGGAGAGGAGACCAGAATCTATTGCCATATATGATCATTCAAAAAGCTGATCAAGTTTTAGCATCCTGGAAGTCATTATGAGTATCTGTGAACCATGAGAAGAAGGAGATCTTCTGGGGTGATTGATTAGGAATGTTCCTGGTTTGGATTTCCTTGCCAAAGGAGGACAATAATAGACTGCTTCTAAGTAGCATTTTCTAATTTAAAATTAAGATATTAAAACATTATTAATTAGACCACTGTTTCAAAACTCCTGTCAAGTAGAGACCCAAGGAACATAGAGTGTTTGTGATAGTCAGTACTGGTATATCACTATATCTTTAAGGAATTAATCCAGTGTAATACAGAGGAAGTTTTAGAATTTCCTGGATTTTCTGTCCTACAATTTTCCAAATGTTGGACTTCTAGCCCAACAGATGGTATCATATTTTACACCCAAACACCAAGATATATGAAATAATCTTTGGCTTAAATTAATAACCACTTCTAATAATTTGTATTTGATTTCTTAATAAAACGTCTCTATCAACAGTTTTGTAGTTCCCTTGTATTTTAATATAACTTAATTGACATGAATCTTACCAGCTGTGAGAGAGCAAAGGCTAATGGGATGACAATATATAACCTCTACATAAGTCATTATAGTTAATTAATATTTTCCGTTACATGAAAAGGAGAAAAATTGTTGTCCTAAGGGACAAATTAGGGTAAATTTTTTAGGGCCTTTCTCATCAGTACAAGTCAGCTGCTTTGGATCAAGATGCTGATTCTTTTTTGACTTCTGAATCCAGAATCTCACTTAAAGACTTCATGGAAATGCTATGCAAAATCTTGATGTCTTTTTCTTCAATGAAAACTTTCAGCATTGGCCATCCAAGGCTCTAGAACTTCCATTTACCAGATGTGTCTATAGGATACTTAAGGTATCCTTCTAAATACTTTTACATACTAAGATTTCAGAGGTGTGTTTTGAAATACCACTTCAGATAATTTTTTTGCAAGAAATAACATATATCTCATTACCAGTGTGGTTCTCAGCTCAAATGTATTCCTCCTTTATATTTGCTTGGGTTTTCCCTGTAATAATGTTTGTTTTATTTTTTTTTTCCTGTAGATCAGAGGAATACCTAAGAATTATTTAATGGTTGCTTGGAATAAAAGACTTCTGCAGATTTAACAGAAGGAAGCAAGCCCAGCATCATTTATTTCATTATTTTTAATACCAGGAAATACTTTCTGCTGTATTTTTTTCTACTTTATAGAAATAATTTCTACCTATCATTAGTCTCTTACAGAAAGAAGGATGAAGCCACAACTGTTAAACCCTTTTAAACAGCTAAGTTCTCATCAGAGGTCAATTGGAAGTCAAACCGGACATTTTTTAAGCAATTGAATAGGAGAATATTCCATTATAGATGTCAAGATGAGATGTGACTAATGTCAGGAAAGTTAAAGGTTAGGGGCTAATCCACTGAGAAATCATTCATGGATCATATTTAAACTGCTTCAGACACTTTTAAAAAGTGTGTTCCCTCACAAGATCTCTGCTGCCTTACAGGAGTTGCAGCTCCATCTGTAAGCATACTTCCCTTAATATCCGTGTTAGCATTTAAATTGCTGAACTAGGCTTTTCCTTAAAAATAGAAGAAAGACCTTGTTAATTAATTAAAAATTATCTCTTCCAAGGTATATTAATTTAGTAAGACCAATATTTTCTAAAATTCATTTACTCTTTTGAAGACCTAAATTAAATCAACCCCATTAAAACATGTGTCTGAGAGAGCAGAGTTCCAAATATTAATGTGGTGAACAAATTCTACTATAAGAAAGACTATTTATTTGTAAACATATCTACTTTTAATAAAACTGCTTCAAAGAATGTCTTTCGAGGGAAAATGTTAAGAGTCATATATACATTTTTTTTCCAAATGAAAGCTGCCAGAAAATGAAATTAAATAAACAGTTTACAAAAATACAACAAATTTAAGCTCTTTTGGTTTAAGGGGGGGGGAAAATGGTGTTTCCTTATATGCAGAAGATACTGATTAAAAACAGCAGCACAGCACACAGCTGAGGACTAAGCTGTGCCCTTAGATGTCTTTGTAGTACTGACATGGAAGTTTTAGTGAGAAGAATGTCACTGCACAACCTGAATTATGGCCAAAATACAATGAAACCACCTTGATAGATTTTTATAGTGATTTCAAGAAAAAATAGTGGGATTCAGTGAATGAATGTAGATTTTTTTTTTTTATTGTCGATGTATGATCTAGTCACCACTGGCCAGTAGACCTATATAGACAAATAATTTTCATCATAAAATATGAAAAATATTAAGCAAATCTAACTAAATATTCAGTAAATATCTACCCAGAAGGATGATAACGAGTTTGGGTAGAGCTGATGGAGTTCTTCAGTTGCCTATCTACAACCTAATAAGGCAGAGAGGTTTCCTTTCCTCCTACTACTTATGCAAATATGACTTTTAAAAAAGATGCTCAGACAAAAGACTGTGAAGAACAGGAAGATTTAACTCCTAGTGGGTATTCCGCATATCATAAAGATGTCCACTAGCATATCCACTGGAAATTATTTGGCTTAATCTGTGCAAAAGTGAAAATATCACTATCAATTATTACAGTCATGTCCAGCCAGACAGGTGTATGCATATTAAAATACATATTTGAGGAACACCTCCAGAATTTCCATTTGGGACAATATAGAAAACACTTTGCTTATACTTTGGGTACTGTCCTAATCTTTTAGGAGTTTAAGAAGTTTTTTGATATATTGCAGAGACGAGCTTTGAGGTAACCTGCTAGAAAGACAAATAAGTGGAACAAAATGCTTATGCAATAGCAGCTCTGTGTATTTTATTTGGAAAGGAGGGGGAACAGTTTCCCTTTGTGGAACTAAGTATACTAATATTTTTGTCTCTTTGAAGCCATACAGCTGGCTTTTTCTTGCCTTTAAGCTGTATTGTCACAGATTAGCTAAGAATTTTTGATCCCTCATCTATTTTCATCTTCAGTCCCAAAATGTGTCATAGCAGTGTTTGTAATTGTTCTGATTTTCACAGTATCATGATGCCTTATGTTAAGTTCATTGGGGAAAATATTTTTTGAAGAATACTTATTTTTGACAGTTTACAGAGCTTGTTTCTACAATCATATAATAAAAGGTTGGAAAAGGGCTTTGGAGGTCATCTGATCAACCTCAACAGTCACAGCAGGACTAATTTTAAATTACAGTAGCTCAAGGTAGCAATAAAATGCCCTCTCTGCTTTCTTTTTCTTTACATGGAGGGCAGTTTTCTGAGCTTCTGCTTGAATATCACATGCTTCAGCCCCCTGACCATCTTGCGGCCTGACCCTAGACTCCCTCAAGTGAAAGCATGGAGAAAATAAATGAAAGATTAACTTATTTCTTTCACTGTTTCTTAGATGTAAACTTGCTGGGAAAGATTTCTTCAATACACAGGTTTTAATTTTAACATATCTGCTCTCTTTCCCCCATTGGAGATTTAAGAGCTTCCGTGAGATGGAAGCAAAGAGATGCTGGTTGTGGTGAGATTCCTGCTTGCTACTCTAAATGAAAACATGATTCCCCACATCTTCCTCTTTGTGAGTCTATGTATTTCTTGTACTTTTTCACTTGGACTGCAACTCTTCTTGATCAGGACTGTTTAATTGTGCCTCAGCAGCATCTAGAATAATGAAGCCTTGCTCGAGCAATACTGATCTCGATGCTGTGGCACTGCTTTCCCTCTCCCCTTGTCCCTAGTTGCAGAGGTAGAATTAAGTAATGCCCCAGAAATGTGTCCTCTCAGCCATAGTGTCTCCCAGAGCACTTCTGGCTTCCATGCCACACATTCCAAGTGCCTTAATGCACTCCCCAGCCTCAGCATACAATTAATAAAAGTCTGCAATTCCTGCTATGAGCAATTACTGAATCTCTCTGCTCAAAATATGCTCTGTTCAGCTGGAGTACCCCACTCAGAGTTTATTAAGATTTGGCTCTGTTATCATCTGTTTCCCAGCCAGGAACTATGAGAGTTATGACACAGGAGGAAAACTAAAAAAAAACAGAACTGACATTGATTTCTATGTGTGCCTGATCTTCCTCCAAAGACTAGTAACATAGCAACAAGGGTTGGATTCTTTTCCTCTTTTTTTCTCTATTTATATAGCCCTATTCATCTTTTTTTTTTTTTTTAAGACTGTGTTTTAAGTTGTGTGCTTCCTTCAGGGCATTGTGCTTATATTCAAAATAGAGGATGAGTTCACAATACCTTGTTCACGGTACCGGCTTCCAAATATATTATGCTTATGATACTTAAATCCTGATGTAGCATCTGGTTTTGATGAAGTTTCTGCTTTTATTCAGTAATGGTGTTGGTCTGACCAGGTCATCATGTGTGACTTCATCTGATATCAAACAGTGTGGTTTAATTCGTTTATTTTACATCCAAACTTCAACATCTCTATTTCACTCTTTACAACACTCTTGTGTAACTTTCTTCAGGAACATCAATCAAGAACAAGCTGATTTTTAGAGGTGCATTTTATTTCCACTCTCAACTTGAGTTCCCTTTTCGTGTCAATACATTATTATCCTCTCCTAACCTTAGCAGTGGAGCTGAGCTTTCAAGATATGCATGAGCATTAAGACATGTAACATGATAATAGCAAAATCTCAGCTAAATTTTTGGATATCCCCCTCCCTGGACGCTTATGTACTCAGGGTAGGCATCAGGTCTCATTAGCTGGTGCATGAGGCTACTACAGTGGGGAATTTCAGACTAGTTCCATGTTTAAGAGGCTGAACAGTCAGAAACAATAAAGAAGCATGCTGTGATTTAGCATTTACCCTACTGACAATTTGGCAGGTACCTGTGTCAGCTTAGAATTCAAAGCCATGAAAAAGCTTTCTTCTTCCAAAAGGAAAAAATAAAGATCAAATCCTTGACAAGATACGATTTTCTTCTTATACTGAGTGGTAAGAGAACCTTCTGATAGTGAAGCTGAAATCCTTTATTATTAAAAGGGAAAATGCTACCACATATAGTATTTTTATCACCCAACTTTGCTAAGCAGCTTTACTGTGAAAAAGACAGGATGAATCAGAGCAAGAACCTAGTTATATATTGACCTAGTTATTTGCAGCAATTTTGGAATCTGCTTATAAGAAAAATCAAGCTCCTGAAAGGAAAAATCCCCAAATGCAAGTGCCCTATCAAACTATAATCACGTGAAATACTTCCTAGAACAAGATTTTAGTGCTTTTCCGTCAGACAGATAGTATGACTGGTTCAGAACAGAATAGTTCAACAGAAGCTCAAGGTATCAATTATGCTCTTTCTGTCAATCCAAACCCTCTTGCCAGACCTAGCCTGATTGTTCACCTCTCCCCCTCAACCCAGCTCCTAGCAGGTTTTTATGAGGTCCAGGTGATCTTCAAGCTATTATTTGATCCCCCATCTCACATGTACAATCCTGAGGCAGCTGATTAGTTGCAGATGGAACTGCTTTAAATTTTAAGAACTTTAAGAACTACCACCTAATGCCAGATTTCAACTAAATGCCAGGGCTCTGATCATTTGTTTGATCTCCACATGTGCACACATTCAGAAATTGTAATTTCATAGTTTCTATCTGGAGCTTTACTGAACTTGGGCAGAGACCAAAAACCCACACTCCTTTCAGTTAGCTAAATTATGCCATGGTGACAAGAGTCAGGAGGACAAAACCAAAAACACACAATAGATTTAAATGTTACTGAATTTCAGTTGTCAAAAAAGATTCTCAACAGCAGAATCTGTCAGCATAATTGTCTCACTGCACCTAAGCACAAATAAAAAAGAGGAGGTTTTGTGTTGCTATTGTCAATAGACCACTTTTGAAAGGAAAACAGGACCTAATACAATCAGCAGGCAGCAAATTTTATGCTGTCTGACCCCAAAGAGAAGGACTATACTAGGAATGCTTTGGACCTGCATATGTGACAGGTGGCGTCAGTTGTTTGGAAGCAAAAAACAAGTACTAAAACAGATGAAACTTGAATACCTTGTGTCTTTCAAAGCTTTTTTGGATTTTGTTGTTGTTGCTGTTTTGTTTTGGCCTTTGGTTTGTTTTTTTGTGGACGGGGAAGTGCGGGGGCAGGGGGTGCAGAAATTGAGTGACTTTACCCTGCAAATATGCTGCTTGCTGTAAATTAAAAATTCTATTTAAAAGGTTCTCCTATATTTTGATTTCTGAGAAACTACAATAGAAATACCTATGAACAAGAATATACTGATAAATTCAAATAGACATTTAGGTGTTCTAAATAATTTATTGATACTTAAAAAAGAACAGATAAATACGCAGGTGGCTAATCATTAATGGAAGCCTCTCAGTGATTTACTAAGCACATCTGCCAGTTGGTTTATTCATGTTCTGTTCAGTACTCAGACAGTCATAAAGGAGTTATCCTGAAGGAAAGATAGAACTGCTTCATAGTAGGTGTGATGTATACAGTGCAATGCATATGCCAGTGCTGATAGAGAGATTAAGTTTCTATCAAGGATTGTTGAGTAGAAATAACGGGGTTTTTTCTCTTAGTCATGCAAAAATTTAGTGGGAGGGTAAAAATACAGATAAAGGATTCAGTGGAGATTTTGCACAGGCATAACTTGTATAGTTATCTAGGAACACATGGATGAAAATACTTTTATGAGCAAGTAAAACTTTCTTCAAGAATCTGTTGCAATTTCAGCAAGGTATCTTTAGTATAAGGTTTCCTTTGACTTCAGATGTGGTTTGACTTCCTTTGGTCGAATTAGAAGAAAACTTATGAATGAAAATAATCTATGTAGGAAGTCAAACAAAACTGTGATGGTAAGTATATGTGGCTGAGAATAGTTTTTTTCCAAAATAACTTGTGCACATTAATGTGTGTATAATAGAGGAGAACCGAGCCTTTGGTACATTCATGTGTCACCAAAGTCAGTCTCATCCTGACACACATGATCCTGCAGTGGGATATAGCTGTCACATGCCCTATCCCTGCAGTATCTCCAAACAGGCCAGGTTATTAAAGCTAGCTCTGGAGACAAGTGCTCCCTGAAATGAAGTTTCTTGATGGAGGAACTGAGGAATACAAGCCCTGTCCAGTGCAATGGCAGGCACTACAGAAAAGCACTTAAATACCTCTGTAACTTAAAGCAAACAGTTCAGTCCCCCTGACTTCCAAGAGTTCTCACACACCTTAAAGGAGACCCCCTTTTCACCACTTTACTGTCCCTGACAAGAATAGCCTAATGTATTTTTTTAATCTCTAAACCAGAATTAAGCTATTTTTAATATTCTTTTTCCTTCACTGATATTCCTATTTGGTGGATTGTTTGAACTGGGTAGCCCATTACAAACACAATTATTCAACTAATTTATTTGCTATTTTTGTGCAACTAATAAGTAGTAGCATTTATCTGCTAATATTACTGTGCTGAAATCCTCAAAGAATACTTCAGCTAATAATGTACCTAAAATAACTGAAATATCCCAAATCACTGTCATGAGTTTATTACTAATTAATTATTAATATTAATTTTTCCATTATTTTTTCCTGACCAAAAGAACTTACCTTGCCATCTCTTAGCCTAGGTGCAAAACAGTGATTTTTATCCCATTGTACCAAATAAATCAATGTACCACTATTCTTTGCTAAAACTAAGAACTAAATTAAATAATTATTTTCTTGATGACTTGTAAGGAAGGACTGCATTAATTTCACTCTCTTGTTTCTTTTGCCAAGCTAACATAAGTTAAAAAGAGATAGTTTTATTTTTATCATTACGTCAAGTAGGTTTCACTTGTTACAAACTGGGAACCTGAAATCTTTGAAACTGAAACTGAAGAATGTAAATAATTTTCAGGATCCAGACCACTGAGCTCCTCTGTGTAACTGTCTTTGTGTGTTGCTTTAAAAGGTTGAAACACTCCTGAATACCTTGAAAACAGCAGGGAAACCAAATAAACAATAAGTTAATCCATCCACCCAAAAGATTCTTTTTCTCTACTTTCTGAAAAATGCTACCCGAATTTCCCAAACAATAAAAAGGAACTATTAAGGTGGAAGGTTGGAAAAAAAAAAAAACATCCCAAATGGAAGCTGTCTGTGTTTAGTGTATCTTTTGTCAGTTAAGCCTACAGCTATTTACTTGACTAAAAGGAAGCAAAGCTACAATGCTTATCTTCCTATCTTCTCATAAGTGTTCTTCAGGAAGATATTCTGAGCAAAATCATTCACAGCTAACTGCAGATGAAAGGACAATATAAATAGAACATAGTGACAGTGTAAGTTTCCACCTATTCTAATCTGTTTTCACTTAGTATCCACCTGGCCCATTGTCCTGAGTTCTTTTATGTTTTTTGACTATATTTAATGTCATCCTAAAAAAAAAAAAAAAAAGAAAGAAAGAAATCTGTGGTATTATAGTCAGGACTGTGGAACAAAGGGAAAAATACAGTTTCGGTGTGCAGATCAGCACTGCCTAAAAACACTGCTACCTTGTATAAACAAATCAAAGAAAAAAAGAAAGTTTAAGCTCTGTATAAACCCTGAATATATATTTTTGTCTGAAGCAGGTGTAACATTTTAATTTTTCCTTTAACATTCTTGGTAAGAAAGCCTTCAATACAGCAGGCCTCTCAACCTCTCAAGCTGAAGTTAAATAAATAAAAAGCTATTTAATGGTAGCTCTTAATGCATGTTGACACAGTAGGTAATGGCTGTTCTAACATTAAGAATCTAATGGAAATCAATGTAAGGATGATGCATGATCTGGAAAATACACCTTTGACTTTCTACTGTATAACTTTGTATCATGAAGTCTTGAGAGGTTCTTATCTGTCAATAAATTAGAAAAAAATTATTGAGGTCGTTTTGACTTTAACACTTTGTCATTTCTTTTTATTCTCTAGTTAGACTTTAAGGCATCAAGGCACTTAATCAAAGCCCGAACTATAAGCATAACAGTGTTAAGCAGATGTTTCAAAGTAAGCCAGCTTACCATTATGCTTTGTTAAACTGGAAATGGATTATCAGGTAGCATGAAGTGATTTATCATCATCCTTCAGTCTACACCTGTACCTTTGCTGCAGCGATGGTGAACAGCAGTCCAACAAAGTCTTTGCACCAGCATAAACGCCCATAGATGGTGTGGCATCCCACCCTTGGGGGAAGGGAGCACCCAAGATTCGTAGATGCTTGTAGTCAAGCAATGACAAAAGTCATAGAGTCCGCGAAAGGTTATAAAGTTTTATTTGTAAATAAACATGCTTGGAAATTGGTATAAGTTGGTAAGTATAAGCACACTGCAGTGGGTTTTGGATAAATGAGCAGGGTGAAAGCAAAGAGAGAGATGTATTAAAGAAGAGGAGAGAGAAAGAAAGGAAGAGAGAGAGACATCACCAGTCCCAGTTCCAGTATGGATCCATCTGATGGGGCGTCCAGGGTCTTGGGGTGCACGCACATGTGCTTTGTGGGTGTAACTTTTTATAGGTAACTTTTTCCTGCCCTGTAGATAAGTTTCTTGTTTTCTATGCAAATTGATTATCATGCACAGTCTATTTGTCTATGCCTGTCTGGAAATGGGTCTTGGGCAGTCTTATTCCTCCCCTACAGCCCATGCCTGTTTCTCAACCTCATTCATGTGCTTGTGCTGAACTATGTTGTTCTTATCTCCAGGAGCCAGAAGAAGGAAGTTTGTCCCAAAAAAGTGCTGCTCTAACTCCATATGACCCCCTTCTCAAACTACATCATGTTCTTTCTCACAGTGTGTTATTAACAACAAACCCTGGCTGTTATTAACAACAATCCTTGGTTGGCTCCACAACCATCCAGCTATTGATGTTTGAGATATCCACATTAGCCCCCTTTTCTTTTAGGCTTTTACAGATGGGGAGATGATTAACACTTTCAGCTTTAGCCAAGGTCTTCCTTATACCCCTCTGTGTTCCGTCCAAGTGATCTCTACTGATATAACCATCAGGTTGAGCCAGCTCTCAGCACCTTCCTTTTGGCCTGTCTACCCTGCAGTTAAATGTGTAATTGCAGGACATGTAGAAATATTGGGACTGCTATAGAACAGCTGCCTCATAGCCACAACCTGGTAAGCAGCACAAAATGTCAAAAGAATTTCACAGTGGAACGAATGCTGCAGGTCTAAGGGCACAGTATTCCACATTCTAGGTGTATGATAAAATCAATTAGAGGTAGTTTTACATGTGTTTCAGTACACATCCAAACTGCAGAACATCCTAAGTACATCCTATTGAAAAGGATTAGGAACAAACTACTCCCTAGAAGATGACAAATATGAGCTGCAATAATGAAAATCATAGCTTAAATAAAACCAAGCTGTTGTGGACCCAACCCAGCATCCTTCCTCTACAAATGGCTTGTGTCAAAGGCAGTGGGAGAGCTTGGCTCTATAAATATGGAAAGATCATGTCAATTCCTTCCAATAATAGTCATTAGTCTTTAAAAATATGTGCGAAGTAATAAAAAAACAAACACTGTTTGTAAGCCAATGTTACTCTTACCCCCAGTGTAGTAAATTTAAATGCTGTTTATTTCTTCAAATAATAAAATTCATCATTTTTTCACTCCATAAAATAATTAAATCCCTTAGTAAACTTTCATATTTGTTTTTTTAAATTATTGTTTCTAACCTGAAAATCTACAATTCCTTTGTTATAAAAACTCCACAACATTCTTTCAGTACTGTGAATCCAGGCACAACAACTTTGTGTTATTTCAATAGACAACAAGACATATACTTTTGTGTCTGCCAGCATGTCCTGCCCAGATTGCCCAGATGAAGATGGAAGCATAACACATAAGGTACTCCTGTTTGTTCAGGCCTTGAATCTTCCCTGAATTTTCCATCCTTTAAGGAAGAATTATTTCTCCACCCTCATGCTCATTAAAGGCACTCAATTTTCTTTATTAATATGAACCCAAGATCTACTGAGTACTTCAGACCTCTAAAGGTTTCCAAAAGTGTAATTTTTTTAAACTTTCCAGTCCTTTCACATTCCTATCCATAAAATTGTTGGGTCTAAATCCTGTACTGTTTCAAGTCATTGCCAAAATTTGCAATGAGTACATTTACAGCTGGAGCTTCAACCTATTTTTGTATTTGATAATTGTTTCATGGAAGACACTATTTAACAGAAGTCAAGATATTTTGGAGAATTGGTGCATACTTTTGGTCACCACTTTTGTTATTCAGCTTGTTTTCTAAATGCTACAGCTCACTTTTCTAGATTGTAAGAAAGAGGTAAGAAATTATTATAAATGCCAAAATTTCATGAAACAAAACAAGACAAAGGCATAAAATGGGAATAAAATGAATTTTTTTAACTTCGACTTTATACATGTGGAAGATAGTTTCCATAAAACACCTACAACAAGGAGAAAATATAGAAAATATTTATATCCAACAATTTTAGGGCCCCTATATTTTTTGTGTGTGTCTTTTTTTGTGTTGTTTGGGTGTTTTGTTTTTTTGTTTTTTGGTTTTTTTTTAGCGTTTTATGTGTGTGTGTGTGTGTGTGTGTGTGTGGAGAGGGGAAGCTGACAACAGCTTATGCTTGAAATCAGTGAGATTTGCTCCTCGTATTTTATGGATTTTTCTTGATCTTGAGTATCTGAGCCAAAGCACTAATTTGGGAACTAGAAAACTGAGTGTCATATAAACTCAGTATTCTCTGCTCCCTTCTTTTGCTGTCTGGAGCAAAAAATCTAAGGGAATGAAATAATTCCTCAGGTTTTGCTTAGCTCACATAGTTACTAGACTAAACTTCCTCACTCTAAGTCCTTCATTTTCAGGGGAGCCAGTAAGTGTGGCTGTCATCGCTCTTATGCTTTCACTTATGCTATTTTCCAGATTTACAGCTTAAGCTGTTATTGTTCTCAGAAGTTTTAATAAAGTATTTGGCTTGCTATGTTCAATGCTATAAATGTTTTGATATAGTATTAGACTTAAAATAATAACAACATTTTTAGTGATATTATTGAACATAGTGAGAACAGAGAGGTTAATGTAAAGAATATTGCATAAAGTAAAACAGAATATGAAGGAAAATAAACCTTTGCTATTGGCTGAGACTCCAAGAATGGAATTTTCCTTATACAATTTATTGTGAATCTGTTCCTCAATTAGTTTCTGCTTTCAGTCAGTCTCGAACTGTTACTACAAGAGTAAAAAAGTACCTTTACACACAGACTATACATAATTCTTTGCCAATGTAGAATTATTGTAGTGTGTTTTCATATAGATTACTGTTTGCTTTGTCAGTTTTCCCCTTTCTGAGAATTTTTCACTGCTTGTTGAAAGTTTCTTTTTTTTTGAAAACTAACCTAACTTAGGCCCGAAGTCAAAAGATGGTCCAGCTCTAAAGCATAGAAGAGAAAATAAGACCTGGATTTTGTTAAATTTCTTTAACTTGTTCCAAACATTTCAGATGTTGGTGGTAGGTAAATATGCTTTGGTCCAGATCTTTGCTGCTGGACTAAATTAAAGATTATCTTTCCCTTACTTCCCACATCCCCCTTTTGATGTTAATAAATATTTTTAAACTATACAAACTCAAATACTGCTCATTAAATGTGATACACCGGTCTTGTTGATGGAGGAAAATGCATTGCTTTAAAAAGTTGTGTTCTAAAGTTTTTTGGAGAGCTCTTTAAGATTGTGTGGCTTTAATTAAGTAATTAGTCATTAGTAGTGGGTTTTGCCTTTCAATTTTTTTGTGAGTTAAAACCTGAAACTCCAAAAATGCAGATAATGTATTCCTATATTGGTTTTACTTTCACCAAAGTCAGGAAGTTCATAATGATGGTTCTCACCACAACTGTACCTTTGTCTCAAACATATATTTCATAATTTATTGGATATCTTAATTAATTTCTATGTTCATACAAAGTAAAAACTGTACATTAAAGAGAATTTCCCATAATTTCGCTTCAATATTTTCAATCATAATGTTGGTTTGTTAGATTTTTTGCAACTTCTTTTCTAGTATCTTTCAAGATATTAAATCTGAAAATGTTCAAGAAGATATCCCAAATTCATGCTAGAATTTATACTTATTTCTCTTTCCAGAGCCTTAGATTTGGAGGTCACTCCTATATCAGTCAACTTCAGCACCATAAACTTCAGTCTGGCTGAAAGAATATATTAAATCAGGTAATCATCCCATATAAATCCTTCTTCTCAGACATGGAGAGATTAGGGCATATGGTTGATACGTGGTTGACTCATTTCATCAGTGGTGCTCTTTGGTTGATTACTGATTACCAGGTATATGAAGACAGATTCTGGTCCACAATATTTCAGCGTATCATGAAGCTCTATAAAGAAATTCACAGATTTTAAATTATCTAAGGAACTGAAGAATGCTGCCTTGGAAAATCCATGGCCTGACAAAGCTGGTGGACTCATCCCTTTCCAGTTTATGTGCTGAGGTATGGGCTATCATTTTCTGGAGGTTCCTAACCTATTGAGTGACCAGCAGTCAAGCAGCATAAGTTTCAGGGAACTTTTTTTAATAACTGGACATTTGTTTTGCCTGGATATGAGGCTAAACACAGTTCAACATAAACTTAAGAAATGACACTATATTTTGCATCCATCTAGCACTATATCAATCCTAATTTGGTAAGAAACTGTGAAGCTGCCTAATGTCTATGATTAGGGATCTTCCCACTTCTCTGGTGACTGTGTCAGAAGACAGTAAATGTGTTATCTTCTTCAGGTGAAACTTTGCAACCCTGAATTAAGCCTCAGGAATTTGATAAAAATATGAAATTGGAGTTGTTCAGTGCATATGTAGGAATGCTTACTGAGGAAGCCAAAGAGTAAAACCCTAGGACATGAGCGAAGCAACACATCAGATCATTTGTATCAGTCTGTTAGGAACAGACAACATTTTGCACACCATCACAATGACATAACATTAAAAAAAAAAAAAAAAAGAGATGAAGGAAACGTTAAGATGATTTTTTTTCATGTTTTTTATTTTGAGGCACCCTTTCTCCTTCAACAATCTTTTTGGATGATCAGCAATACAATGTACTTTTATTACTGTAGAAACACTAACTCCTGATCTCTCTCCAAAATTTCTATTTAACATTAAAGCTTTACATCCTTTTTAAGACAATTGGGCAAGATAAATTATCTTATTCTGATAGAAGATGTGTGTTATCTCTGATGAGAGGATTTCCAAGGGATTCCTCTAATTACATTATGTGGATAGAGAGGGAGAGCGAGGCTTGTTAAAATAAAATAGGGCACTTGATTCTGGCTGGGGGTGTGCTAATGGTCGCCATTTCACACTATAAGTATTTAGGGATACCTAATTTTAACATGCTAGAGGCTGCTGAATCCATTAGTTCAATGAAGTTGAGGCTGTTGTGATTCCATATTCCAAGGTTCAGCAACATCGAGCACGAACAAGTGTCCTTGGCTCTCTGTGGACTTCTCACCAGGGACAAATTTCTCACCATTCTCCTTGAAGAGCCTGAAGGAAGTGGTTCCTGGTGTCTCATTCATGCTCATTTCCTGGGGGTTCTGAGCCTGAAAATATTTCTCTGAATGCTGCTGGGCTTCTGTGTTCACAGTGACCAACTTTTAATCATATAATCTAACATGCATTTTACAAGAATTTTTCTCCTTATATCATAGTTAAGTGGTCAATAGCAAAATATAAATGCAGATTTCTTCACAGACATTTTTCAGTCTTGCTTTGTAGGGCTGTATGAGCTGTTCCAACCATGTATGACCATAGCCTTTATATCCAAAAGTACATTGCTCTTGTCTATTCTAATTTTCTCATTCCTATGCTCCACTTATAAATGGTAGCGTTTATTTAATTCTATTTACATATTGTCATGCTGAAATATCCTTATGATAAAGATAAAGAGATTTGGTTTTTTCTTTAGACTTGACGTAAGAGATAAATGATGAGGATGTAGGATTTGCTCCATAATTTGTGGTTTATCCTTTGCTCAACCCTAATGTTCTAAGGGGAAAATCCTTACTTTTGCACTTGAGTAATGGACATTTTACCAACAGATTAATCATCTGCCACTACAAGGTCTTTTGGACTAATTTGACAGTGTTGAATGACATAAAAATAATATCTGGGCCCAAGAATATTATTTGATAGTCTGTTAGGATGCCACATTGAAAAGTGAATGAACTTAACATACTCCTGATAGCCTGTTACTCAGGAAATGTGTTTCAACTTTTGAAACTATTCTGACTATTCTTACAAGCTGAAGGTTTCATGTCCTGCTGATTTTTCTGCTGTACAGCTGTTACATGATAGCATCTCTTTTTGACCTTTGTGATGATGCATTATATCATGTTGGGACATTCATCTTAAATACCTTTGCTAGGAGATCCATATCCATTCAGAGAGGCAGGGGGAGAGAGATTTATTTTATATTGACCATACCTCAAAAGTTTAGTGTCAGAAACTGAACACAGAATTAAGTTTTAACATTCCTAGTTCATGCTTTTTTTAAAAAGATAATACTAATTCTGAATCAAAGTTAGGGTCACTTGAATACTGCAGGATAATTATCTGAATTGGTTTTTGAAGAATTTTCCCTCTGGTCCAAGAGCAGATAGAATTTGGCATCAAGGTTACTGGGCCTCAGAGGGGACTTACTGACCCTAGAATCTTCAACTGCAACCAAATCTTTAATTCCCAGCCCATACACCCTGGAACAATAAGTTAACTTCCCACAGAGAAATATCCTCCTTTCACCCCATACAATGAAGTTCTGTAGAATGCTATGAATCCAGTATGACTAAAATACATGGCAGAGTGATTGATTTCACTTTGTGTAAGAATGAAAAATATAATTTACTCTTAGAGGAGGAGACAGCCTTTGATTTGCTTGTTTGTTTGCTTGTGTTTTTTTTTTTTTTTCCATATGGAAATGACTTTTTCTTGTGATGAAGGAATTTTGTGTAATCATATCGGTCTTAATAAAATCTGGACAGGAAGAAAATTCTGAAAGCAAGTTCACTGTCTTGTGTTGTGGGTACAGTGGTAGAGCCATCAGCCTGTACAGTGCACCATCTCATTAGCTTTCACTGTGTATTTCAGCATCTACAACAGAGTTATTAAATAGTAGACTTTCTAACATAGGTTATTTTTACATGAACTACAGCATTAACATTTTGATTTCATGGTAGTGTACAGAAATAGGTGATCACTATGTGTTCTTTTAAATATTTTATGGAGAAATTTGTGCTTTAGTAAATTATTTTTCACTGTGTAGCATTCAGCCTAAGTATTTCTGCGTATCATGCAGTTATTTTTCATTGTTCTAGAACATGAATTATGAACCAAGTAGCACCTCATAACCCTGAGAAACAGAAAATGCTAGAGGTCAGATGCTTTCTAGAGAGTATGTAGAAACTTCATTACACACATTCGTTTTGTCCTTAATGAAGAAGGACACAGTGGTTCTCATTTGTAATTGTGTCCCTTTTTTCTCCCATTAAAGAGGCCAAAGTGACAAAATCTGGTAAGGGCTGCTAAAATGAGAATTTTCCTACTCAAGGAGATTCGATATTGATATAAAGGCTGTAGTGTGTCCTAATAAGGACCTGTAACTGAGGCAGAGGAGAAGCTAAAAAAATAATAGCACCAATAAAATGTTGGTCCAAAGTATGAGCTGGGCATATGAATAAATGACTTCTGAGTAGATAATTAGGAACAGAAAAAGAAGAGGAATGTTCTCAGAGCAAAAGAGGAATCAGAAATATTTATGATATTATGAGAAGTGAAGGAATTCCTGAAGCAAAGAAATGTAGAATCAAAAGAAAGTAAAGCAACTGTCAATGGAAAGGGTTTGGAAAGCTACAGATAATTTACAAGAGGGGGTAAATGTAGGAAAGAAAATTAATTAAATGGAGAAATTAAACTATATCTGCACATAGTATCAAAGAAAAAGCTAATAGCAAAGCAAGAAATAAACTTGTAGAGAAGGCTGGTTAAGCAAATAAAATTTAGGTCTACATGATTTTCCAATATACTACTGTCCATAGTTAGATTTGGAATGAAGATACTGAGCTTAAAATTCCTACTTCTGAGAAGACCAAGATTAATTTTTATCTGAGTGATGGAGAAATGCCCTTGTCTCCAGTTGAAACTGAACACTGTCAAAATTCTTGAATCCGGTGATCAGAAATTTGGAAAAAGAACAAGTATTGTGCAGGTGCCTTTTTGAAATTTCGTCATCTAGAAAAAATATTTACTGTTCTATTCTTGCTTATTTTCTTTAATATTTCCCCTGGAGAGCTGTCAAGAACAGCATTACTAATTATCTTTGTTGGCCAAACTGTTGAAAGAGACAGACTTGCCCAGACTTCATTAGAGAGCTGCAGAGAGGTGTGCAGAAACACAGAATAAATTAAAAATGCTGTTGAATAGTTCCAGCAAAAGTTGTGAAAACAAAATGAAAAGCCAAAATTATGCAGGGTTTGAAAGAAAAAATGGTTGGGGTTCATGCTGTAGTGAGATTAGTTATAAGGTTTTCTCTGTGGAAAAGAACAGAGTTTTGGAGTGGATAGGTTTTTAACATTTCTGTGTGTTCTCTCCCATTCTCAGTGATTAATATCTCAGAAGTTATGCATAAAAATGTACCTTTATATAAAAGTATCAACAATACCTGTGGTGATATTTTGTAACCAACATTTCATCATGAAAAGGAGAGAGCAAAGAACAAATTTGGGAAAATACAGATATGAGAATTACTATTACAGAGTAGAATTTTGGTTGAATAAGAAATTTAACTCAGGACCAAATTTTCAAAAGTACATAATTTTTTGTTCTAGAAGACTTACAAGCTTTTAGTACTGTGACTATGTTACACTGTGTAGCAGTCTGCTATGCAGCAGACTATGAATGAGATCTAAACTCTAACATTAAAAATTTACTGAATTAATGTCTATCACAAACTAGAGCTACTGACTCTTCACATGCTGTATATTCATGGCGAATGTGAGGATAAATATGCTAAAAATGTTTAATTTAAAATGCCTCATATTTGTGAAAGGATTTGCATTGTTTTTCATCAGCACTGCCTTTGAGCCCTGTATCTGTAAAACTGAAACATGGGACTCATCTTCTCTAAGGCCAGTCATTTACTGGGGTCTGCCAATGAGCCATTTCAAGGCTGAATCTTCCACTTCTGAAACAGGAGTCTAAGGTGAATGAAACAACCACCCATTTTAGTCTGGTAGTACCTTCTTCCTCACCTCTCAGTGCTGGGGGAGCCTGGTCAAGGATAGTCATAGTTCAATGAGATTTATCTCACTCTCAGAAATTTACTGAATTTTTTATATCATGTTTAGCAAGTGGATTCTGGGAAAACTAAAAAGATAACTTGTTTTTTCTACCCTCTGCCGAGTGCAAGGACAGGATAGTTCACCACCAGACTCAGAGGCAGCAGACAAGACACCTTGCTTTTTGAAACCTTGTCTGAAACAACACAGCAACTGCATTGCACTTGTGGGGACATCAAACAGCCATTTCTTACTTACTGGAATAGCTTTCCAGACTTTCCACCTAACAGCATCAACCACTGAGAACCAGTAAATGGAAACAAATCTTTAAGAGATTATGATCATTTCAGCAACATATGTTTACTAAATGCATGTCTATGTTAAAATAAGGTTATTAAAACAGCATCTGACAATTAAGGGATTATGAAGGTTAGGTTTACTTGTGTAAAGATAAATAACCATCTTGTGGTGATATGCCCTTTGGTAGAAGAAAAATTAGCCATATATACTTAAAGACTGCATCATACTTCAAATGAAAAAGAGTGTCTCCTATTTCCTAATTTTGGGAGTTCATGATTTACAGAGATTTTTGGATGTCTAGTATCAACATTTTAAAAAATGAGATTGATTAAAATAACAACTCTATTATATTACCACTCTGTTGGCCACTAACAAGTTTGAACTGCAGATTCATTGTTCAGACATGTGGAACAGCACAGGTAAAGACTTATTAACTGTCTGCAATCATAGGTTGTGATCCTTTAAGTGGGTGAGATAAATGACTACATTTGCCCTTGAGTTTCACTGAAGAAGATTGTGAAGCCAAATACAGGGTTCAAACTATGCTTCTCATTCCCTCTCAAACCTTCTTATCTCTTTTAAAATTCAAGCAGCACCTTTCAGATCCTTTTATTTCCACCTTATCTCTTCCCAACTTTAATTCTGACCAGAGAGCTCCTTGCCTCTTTCTGTTTCAGTCAGATTTCCCCTGTGTGTAGGTTTGGTGGCTTTGTTCCCGCAGCTGTTTCTGCACCAAACATAAAGGTCATATTCCAATTTATTTCCTACCATTTTGAATGCTTAAGGCAAGATCTTCCTAAAGAAAGTAAAGATAAGAATTTAGTATAGTCACATAGGATTATTCTCAGACTTTCGCTTGTTACAGGTTCTCTTTTTGTCCCATTAATGTGAACATTTTGGTATGACTGAAACCTTTAGAGAAAAGATGTAACCTATGGCAGACTTGTGGAAGTTCAGTCTTAAATACCATCTTTATCAAAACTGGAATCAACTAAATGCAAGGTTTCATGATGGAAATTACTGGGTGCTCTTATTAACAAGTGATACACCACCCTTGAATACGAAAGTAGGTGAACTATATTTATGCTTTGCAAGTACAGTTCCTGAAGTAGCTGTGAAACAAATTTGTTCTCAGGTCATCCAGCCCTCCTCTGCTTTCTTTGGTTCTGAAATTGCTCTGACAGGTTTCCAACATCCATGTTTCCTTTCACCTCACTTCCCAAAATACGTTAATCCTGCAGCCAGGACTCTCTGGCCTCACATGAGTTGCGATTTACTGCTGTGAGATTTTGATGCCAAGCCCAGGAAGGTGTTTTTCCACCAAGAATAACACACAGTATGGGGCAAGCTTCCTGTCTGGTCTCACTGCTTCTGTCATTTTGGACTGGCATAAGTGGCCTCCGCAGAAAGATTCTGCTCTTGAGATGTGAGTTATCCTGACGCCGTTTTCTTCTGACAGACTTCAATCTGAAAACTTGTTCCATTCTGAATGGTTTATTACCAAAAATAGCACAAAGAGACTGTTTTTACAGAATCACAGTGGGTGAGGTTGGAAGGGACCACAGTGGGTCATTTGGTCCAACCTTCAAATACACTTACATGCACTGTAAAGAAAATACACTTATGCTTCCAATGTGCTCTTGACATACTTCAGCAGTGAATAAACAAGTTGTGAAACTTTAGTTTGCTATTGTAAAGGGTAAAATTGTAATGTTTTTAAAAGTATTCAGAGAACAAATACATTACTTTCACAAAAATTTTGTTTACACATGACCAACATATAATAGGAGAGAATTATCTGCTATGCAGCAAACTGGGCTGAAAATTTTAGCTATCTCCTATTTTACCCTTAAGTTGCTAGATAATTTTACGAAGAAATTTTCCATTTCCATGTTCTAATTTATCTTCAGGGTAACTACGAAGAAGTTAGAGATTTAAACAAAATTTTGTAATGTTGCATGGTCAAGCTGTGAGATTCAAGTGCTGCAGATGGTTCACTGTGTCATTTATCACATGATAATATTTGTTAATGGAAACATCTTTACTTGGCCACAGCCCTGTATTTTTATCTGTGTGAGTGAGCCAAGAAAAGTAGGTATTATTTATTGAATTTCTTTTATTAACAAAGATAATGATACTCCCTTATGCCTGATGAATTTACAATCATCTAAGACAAAAAGGGGAGAGGAAGAAGCAGTGCTATCTCTTTTCAAGAGGTAGAGTTATGGGCTTAGACACAGGGACAAGTTCCCACAGAGATAACAAGCTACTGAAGAGCAACCAACTTGTTTAAACTGTCCTTTTGTATTCTCTTGATTTGTGTCAAATGTGAAGTAATTCAAATAATCCTCATCCTCTTTCATCACATATTTTGTTGAGGACCAAAGAAATGTAAATCACTTCACACTTGTCACAGGCTAAGAGATTGGAGATAAACGTTGTTGCAGATCAGCTATATTGGGCAACTCATGGCACCGTGATGATCCACGTGTCTGTGACTTGAGACTTAGACTGACTTTCTGTGTCAAACACTAAATCTGCACTTTTTGAGCCTTACTCCCATGTCTAACCCAAAGAAAAAATCAATACTGTTTTTATAGCTTTGCAGTAACTCAGGAAAGCCTAGCCCTAAGGTATAACTGGCCTAAGAAAGTAAAAAAAAGAAATCACAAGTATTGAAAGAACTAGATTTCCAACCATCACTCATAGATTCAAGAAGTTTACATATTCTGATAGCTAACATTTGGAAATCTTTTTCCATGAAAATAAAGTTGAAATGTTGGAGGTTAGCCAGTTCTCCATCACTATTCTTTATTAACATGGTGTTATTCCAAACAACAACCCTTTAGCTGATAAGGTTATGATTGTATCTAATAACAAATCTTGAGACAGAGAGAAAAATTCTAGCAATGCATCTGCAGCAGCTTCTTGGTTTAAATATGGTCATTGTGATTTTTGAATCATTACTCCCACATGCCTCGTGTTTCTTTTTTGATTTGTGGGGAATAAATGTTTTTGAGTTGTGGTTGGTTTTGTTGTTTGGTTTTTAGAATTTTTTTTTTCCATAAAACATCAGAATGGAGTTTGACACTGGGAAGAGAAACAGGGATCATTAGTGCTTGTTCAGAGCACCACCATAATCAATTACAGTTTTTCTTCTTCCAACAGATTGCCAATTATTTTGGCTCAGGAGAAAATGGTTATCAGCTGCTAAGTTTTGTAACATTTTGATGGTAGCATCACAGAAATGTAGAATGGGTTGGGTTGGAAGGGACCTTTCAGATCATCTAGTTACAAATCACTTGCCAGACCAACCTTCCACTAGACCAGGTTGCTCAAAGCCCCATCCAACTTGGCCTTGAACACTTCCAGCCATGGGGCATCCACAACTTTTCTGGCAGGTATTTACATAACTTGTGTCCTTGGGAAAAAAAAAAAAAAAAAGGTGGCTTTTTAAAAAGTATAATAAACAAACTTCAATGAAAGCAAGTTCATGATTATTATTTCCTTGCAAATGTCCCAGGATCACTCAGTAAAATGTTGCAGCATGGTCCTTCTAATTGCTTAAAAATACAGGGATGGTAAAATCCTTAAGGTACATCACTCCTGAACCAATCTGTGGTCCATATTCTCCTGAAGTAAACTCTGAAATTATTTGTAACAGCAGTAACAGTTCCTCATGAGGAATAAAGAGTCAACACAGACAGATCTCTGACTACAGAAGGCTTATTGTGAGGTTTATTCACCGCATTATCTAATTTAAGCTAAACTTGATGCCTGAAAAAAACTCCATTTAACTGTCTTCGAAAAAACTGTCTGGAAGAAGATTTGCATTTGTTAATGTGTAAGTGAGAATATCCTCTTTTGGGTGGATACAATGATTTCAGAACTTGATTGGTTGTGCTTCTGAATATTCTCGACTTATTTAAGCTCTTTCCTCTCTTCCCCAAACTCTACCCTCCAAACCTCAGTCTTTTATGCATTTTAATCTTTATGACACATGAGATATGTGTCATATTTGTTCTTGACCATACATTTTCCTCTGGCAAGATTAGGTGAGATGGAATCACCTGGAAGCAAAGACAGAAATTCTTAAAGACTTCAGAGGGAGATAGGCAAAAACTTTTAAATGTGAGACTGGGGAAATGCAGCTCAGAGATGATGAAGGTGCTATGAAAACAAAGGACTGATCAGCCAAGTTTTTTGATTAAACAAATGAGAAACTCCCTAGGGATCAGAGCGTGTGCACAGTTTCAAAGATCATTGAGTTAATTGCAACATCATATCAAAGCAAAGTTCTACTTGCAAGGGCTCATGGGGAAAGGGGAAGTTAGTACAAAAATATTTCTTGTTTTTTATGTAATCCATGGATAAAAAGAGTTCTAAAATATTTCTCTGTACAAAAAGAACTTGTAAATTCTAGTTTTCTTTCTTATAAAAATGTAACTTTTATTGATTTTAAAACCCTGTGGTCTTCTTCAGGGAAAGCAATCTAAGGGAAATGTCTCTGTTTTAAATTAGAGTTAACTTGGTTTCCCATCAATCCTTTACCAAGAAAAATCATCTATAGTCTGTGCGCTATCACTTTTGTTTTTCTCTGTCTTTCTGTCTCTGTTTGTGTGTCTGTATGCATACATACACATATCCAACAAACAAAGGATATGTTTGTTTGCATGTACATAAACATATATATATGTAAATATATATGAAGAAAGAGATATTGATATATTCTACAGTAATTTGATTACCTCAATAAAGCGAAAATTCCTAAAGGAAGTCTCATTTTAATTAATTTTTATTTGCAAAACATTATGGAAAAATATATTTTATATGTAAAGGCATATCATATTGATTTGGCAAGAGCAAAACCAGTTAACTGATCCCATTTTCTATGAATAGAATTTCTTTCTTACCATTTCATCCCTGTTTTTGGAATTACCTTCTGAAGTTAAAATTGCACATGTAGAGTAGACCTGTGTTTCGGCAAATGAGTTCTGTTAACATAGTCATTAGGTTTAATTTATGTGAACAGGAGACCAGGAGCAGTCTACTAGCCCCAGTGGATTCCTTCAGCTTAGATTCACAATTTGTGTAACTTATGATAACGGTCTAATTAGTGCTTTGGACGTACAGTTTTCCACTTGGCAGATAGACTACAATAGCTCTTTCAGAAATTCTACTCATTATGTCTTATTAGTATCAGGCAAGACAATATAAATCTCATTTCACAAGAGATTTATAAGAACTCCTACTGGGAAGTGGTCCTTTTTCAAATGACCCCTATTTTCTTTTTCTGTGTGTCAGCTGGATATTGCTGGAATACAGTCTTTAATATTAAGTATAGTACATAACAGCATCTGAAAATGTCAGTGTATGAGAAAGTAGATAGCATTTCTTCAAGGTAAAACTGCTCTGGGGACAAAATAATTCTAATAATAGTATACCATCAAATTATGGCATAAAAATGAAAATGTTTCAGTACATATTTCCCAATTGAACTCTGAACAATTCTAAATGGCTTAAATGTAAATAATTTTCATTTACACATGTAGCTGAACATCTTAATTCTGGATAGGAATTCTGTTTTTATGTTTGAAGAGTGTTTTTTGTCCCATTTAAATAAGTTTCAACTGTTGGGGTTTTTATAACTAGACACCAAATATTTGCACATCTGATGTGATTTTTTTATTTGTCCTAGAATTGCCATGTACTGATTTTGATCGGCTTTTCTGGGAATACAACAAGACTAATTAAATGTTGAAAAAGTATTAACATTTTTAAGATAGTTATATTTCATATAACCAAAAAAGAAATTGGGAAAGGCTGTTAATTCTGCTTCTGGTAAAGTCTGAGTACGAATGGTTATCCCATAAGCTCAAGTTTTCCATCCTACAAAATAAGTCAGCTCCTTCCAAACTGCAGCCAGAGGGCAACCCAGCATGGAGCTGTGTTGGGAATTTGAGCATGAACTCAGAGCCATGACTTGGTAGAAACCCCATAGCTAGATGTGGACTACAAGCAGCTGGATCTGGGATAAGCTGTAAAAAGACTAATTTCAGTGTAAAGAATGACTTATTGTTTCTTTTATAATAACTTTTTATGCTGTTCATGAAGGTTTTGCAGCAGTAGGTGATTGAATTTGAACAGCATCAACTATGCTGTGTATGTTGCCATGTCATTTGAATCAGGTTCATGTGAATAAGAAGAAAACACATTTTCTTCTTTGCAGTGTGACATGTCACACTGCGATGACATCAAAATGCACCTGATTTGGTAAGTCCAGTATTCATGGAGAATACTCTATATTGGGTGGAAGTTGTACAAGAATCCAAGCTTCCTATTCAGTGACAAATCCTACAGGAAGTATTTGCTATTGTTTTTGGGAACCAACGTTGCTCTTACATTGTAAGATACTAAGTTCATCTTGATTGTAGTTCACATTTTAGTGTCAGCAAAACAATACATTTCTCTGTAGGAAAACAGAAAGGCTAAGATGCTTTTGCTTACATCTGCATGGGCCAGTGACTCATCCAGTGTTTTAGGAGCAGGCCAGTCTTCAGTCTTTGGTTACTGTCAGCTGAATAAAGATTTGCAAAGCCAAAGTAAAAGAAAAAAAAGGTGTGATTTCTTCAACTGTTAAAACCGGGTACAGTGGACTTAGCAACAACAAAAAATAAATGCATGGAGCCAAATTTGGTTTACATACAAACTTTATTTGTAATAAACCTTTTGAATGTACTTATGGTAAAGTGCATGTAAGAAGATGGATATCCAAGTTGCTTTGAACAGGGGATGAAAAAAAGTTTGTAAAGTCAACAGAGTGCACATTTTACCTGAACACAGGGGATTTAAACCAAAGGTCTCAACTGCCTCATGTCTTGGAAATCTTTTACCATAAAATTGCTTTTAGTTTCTTATTTGTTCAGTTTGGGTTTACTTTCCTGTGGTATACACCTCAACAAGTTGTAATACATTGCTTTCTGTATATTTCTTCTAAAGGTATCATCTTATGTTACAAAACCTATATTTCATATTCCTGTCATGTGCTATGGAAAAGGTAATAAAGTAGAATGCATAAAGCAAATAAATAGTTCACCAACTTGCATAATAATTTAATTTTGGTGTTTTCATTTCCTATCTATTTTTATTCTTGCAACCTGTGAGAGATGTATGAAAAATGCTTTTAACACATTTAAGCCTTTAGGTTTTATATTGGAGATTTTCTTCCTTTCAATTAAATGAAAAACAAATCCAGAAGTTACCTATTTCTTTATTTAGCCACACCCACATATTTCTAGTTAGATTTGGTTTCTGTTTGTTTCTTTATGTATGTTGTTTGTTTGGTTTTGGTTTGGTTTTATTTGTTTGGTTGGTTTTTTTGAAATATTTTAGAACAAAGAAATCCAATGTAAACCTTATTCAATTTCATCAGTGTCAAAATTTGACCTAGATATTTTGGGATATAGTCAGGGAAAACTGTTGCATACCTGGATTTCACCAGGCACGATTTAGAAAGTCATAAATCATAAAATCACAGAATGGCTTGGCTTGAAAGGGTTGCTCAAAGTCCCATCCAACCTGACCTTGAACACTTCCAGGTATGAAGCATCCACAGCTTTTCTGGATGTGTTCCAGTGCCTCACAGTAAAGAAAATAAGACTTCACTGAAAAAAAATGGAAGGAGTTTGTTGAAGGTGTCTGAGACCTTGTCTTCACAGTACAGTTTTTCTGTGTAAAGCTAATACAGAAATACCTGACACATTGCCTACTTCTCGAGCTGGACTGTTCATATTGGGAGGTAATGTGGGATAGATTGTGTTCCAGAAAATCACATCCTACTTTACTGAGCACTAACTTCCCTTTTTAGACAAGACTGTGTTTTGAGATTTACTTGTAGAAAGGGATTTGAAAATGCAGTTCCCTCAGACATGCCCTTGAAAGGTAAATATAACCTGCTATACAATTAATTGTGACTTGTTCTTGGCAATTCCTTTTGAAACAAATGAAATACTAACAAGACATTGGGTAATGATATCTTGTCTGCAGAGATTTCTATTTTTATATTTTGCTAGGCTTAATTTTGTTCTTGGCTTTGTAATTAAAAAGAAGGTGACTTTTTGAGTTCAGTATTCATGGAATCAGCAGGCACTGCAGGCAGCTGGTAAAAAGAGGAAAATGTATCTTGTAAGTGCATGTATTGTTTTTAGCTACATCTTGGGTAATCAGCATAAAAATGTCTGGGGTGGGGGGGTCTGGAGAAAGAAAAGCTGAGAGAGTTGGGGATGTTGAGCCTGTAGAAGAGAAAGCTCCAGGGAGCTCTTAGAGCACCTTCCGACACTTTTAAGAGTTTAAAAGAACAACAGAGAGCACTATAGTGACAGGACTAGGGGTCGTGGTTCTAAACTGAAAGAGAGTAGATTTAGATTGGACAGAAGAAAACAACTCTTCACTGTGAGGGACGTGAGGCACTGGCACAGGTTACCCAGAGAAGCTGTGGATGACCCACCCCTGGAAGCGTTTGAGGCCAGGTCAGATAGGACTTTTTGAAAAACCTCATCTAGTGGAAGGTGTCCCTGCCTGTGCAGGAGAGGGGTGAGGGTGCGGAACTAGATAATATTTTAGATCCTTTTCAATCCAAACTGTAGCAGGATTCTATGTTTCTATGACTTTACTGAAATATGTCTATGCATGTGTTGTACAAACAATTTCCAGGAGCAGTTGTACAGGAACCTTTAATGAATAAGGCGGCAACTTTGTATATATTTTCTAGCCTGTGGCGTTAGTTAAACAACACAGCATTACTAACCTTTTTTCCCTTTTATTTAAGCATTGAACTAGAGTTCTTTACAGTAATGCTTCAGGACAGAAGGAGGCCATGTAGGCCACTGCAGTCATTTCCAGTAACACCTCACTAATGTTTTCATTGCTTCTAAGTGCTTGTCTAACACTTCTTTGAATAATCACGGCTGTGGTTTCTGGTACCATCTCATATGATCAATTCTCCACGTTAATTACTCCTTTGCATTCTGCTGATTGCCATTACGTGATCTTCTCATTTGACCTTGTGTCTGTAGGCATTAAAACCTCTGAAGTTTTATGTAACTCTGGCACATTTCTTAATTGTCTCTTTTCTCTTGAACATTCACAGTGCACAGAGAACCATGAAAAAGGGTTATGCTCCTGCATGCCATATATTAAACCCTGACTCCCTGCACATGAACTAAAGATGAATGGTAATGAGAATCTGAGTTTCAGATTCTCTACCTTCAGTAGAGCAATCAGCCTGCAATACCTCACTGCAGTCTACAGCTTCCTCATGAAGGGAAGCAGAGGGGCAGACACTGATCTCTTCACTCTGGTGACAGGACCTGAGGAAATGGCCTGAAGTTGTGTCAGCAAAGGTTTAGGTTGGATGTGTTCTTCACACAGAGGGTGGTTGGGCACTGGAACAGGCTCCCCAGTGAAGTAGCCACAGTACCAAGCCTGACAGAGTTCAAGAAGCATTCAGGCACATGGTGCGACTCTTGGGGCTGTCCTGTGCAGGGTCAGGAGTTGGACTCAGTGATCTCAATGGGTCCCTTCCAACTCAGGATACTCTATGATTCAATTACCTGCCCCATGTGAGGCACCTGCTTTTGTTCCCATTGTGTTCCTGTAAATGCTACTTAGAGGGTGAGCTGCAGAATCACTGTTTCTCACATAGGCAAAGCACCAGTGACTCTGTTCCTCTACATCTTGGCCCTGTGTAAGGCCATGGCTCACAGACTGGCTCCCAGATGCTCTCAGCTCTGTCAAGGAGTTTACAGCTCTTGGAGAAGCAGTGTCTCTGTGAGAGGCAGCAGATACAAGTTGCAAATATTTATATCCTGGAAAGTATTTTTTGCATTCATTTCCTGTTCATTTTTCATAAGCATTTAATGTTTACTATTCTCTAAATATTAATAGCAGAGCTATTATTAAAACTTCTGTTTTATTTCTGTATATATTTTTAGAAGAAATACTTTGTGCTGTCCCTACATACACGCTTTTCCAAAGTTGTTTTTTTTAGACTCCTTGAACCCTTTCTTTTTAATTTTCAGTGTCTTGCTTATCTGTTCTGTTATTTAAAATATGAATAATGCATAAAGTTACTCTTCTATTTCAGTAGCCTTTCACTACATTTTTCCTTATTTGCATCTCTAGGTTTTTGTGGTTCAGAAATGAACTTCAAGCACTGTAGAATATCTTTTGCTTTGGATATTTGGTAGACATTTGGCACCAGGAAGATTAATAAAATTCAAAGAAATATAAAAAGCATTTAAATACGAGTTTCTTACTGTCCATGTAGATTCCTCTCCCCACTCAATTCTTTCTACTTCTAATTATTATCTGAAAAAATGCCTCATGAACAGAAAAAGAAATGCAGAACAAGTAGTCTAGTACCATGTTACTTTTTCGTAACTTTGAGTATTACCTTGCTGAGTTTCATAACTATGTTTTCTTTTTCCCTTGTTTATAATCTGAAAATTGCAGAATTCTCTGCCAAGTGTGACCTAATCACTGAATGGTAGTGAGAAGATTTTGCCAGTTTCTGTTTCTTTTTCCTGATTAGTAGTTTCTTCATCTCCTAGAGGTTTGTGTGGTTTGTGGATGCTGTGGAACACTTTTCAGCTGCTGTTTTGATCATGCAGTTTTCAAAAATATTCTTCTTTCATGGCTGGATTCAGTTTGGCTTCTAACATATCTTGCCAGGGGCTTCAAAGGCCCCAGCAAGCATAATTAGATGGTATTTGCTATACATATCTAGATGGCATTTAGTTTTAAATGGCAGGGACAATCAAGATCTGGGACTGTGTTTCAAGCCAGCTCACGTGCAAAGTCCAACATGTCAAAAGGCAGAACGCACAAACTCAAGCTAGAGAGAGTTTAACTACACTCCCATGCTTCCCCTTTGACTATGTGTATTAGCAGGCCTGTCTCTGCCTCTGTTGTGGTTTAACCCCAGCCAGTAGTCAATCCCCACACAGCCGCTCACTCACTCCCCCACCAGCAGGATTGGGAAAGGAATCAGAAGGGTAAAAGCTGGAAAACTCATGGGTTGACAGGTTAATAGGAAAAACAAAAGCTGTGCACACAAGCAAGGAAAAACAAAAAATTAATTCACTGCTTCCCAGGGGCAGGCAGATGTTCAGCCATCTACAGGAAAGCAGGGCCCCATCCTGGGTGATGGTTACTTGGGAAAACAAAAGTCATCACTTCAAAACTCCCCTTCCTTCTTTTTCCCACTTATATACTGAGCATGATGTCACACGGTATGGAGTATCCCTTTGGTCAGTTTGAGTCACCTGTCCCATGTGTCTCCTCCCAGCTTCTCACCCCAGCTTCCTCGCCAGTGTGGCAGTATGAAAAGCAGAAAATGCCTTGGCTCTGTGTGAGCTCTGCTCAGCACTAACAAAAACATCTCTATATTATCAGCCCTGTGTTCTGCACAAATCCAAAACATAACCATTGTGAAGAAACCAGCCCCTCCAATCCCTCAGGAAGTGAACTCTTAATAGTGACCTGTTTAACATATTCACACTTCTCTTCCTTTGGAGACTGACTCCCAAGCATTTGAACATCCCTAACATGCAGGTTCCAGGCAATGTCCAGTCACTCTTCAGAAGTTTAATTGCATACATAAGTGATGTTTCTTGACAAACAGAAAGTCTTTTAGTAAACTCTGACAAAACAGTAAATTGTGGTTTCCTGACTTAACGCTGCAAATGTGCCCAGGGATGACTTTCCCTGGTTTGTATCACATTCAGATAACAACTATGTTTGTGGTAGTTCACTATGTGTCAGCTTTCAGGAGTCCGATTTGTGTCTTTCTCTTAGAATCTACTACATCTCTTACATTATATTCCATATAATTGTTGCTAGTGACCTGTTTTATAACTGTGGTGAGGTGTTAAAAATTAATATCTCTCTATAATTCCAGGTACTATACTCTGTAGCATTTACAAGGAGGTGAGTCTGAGTGTTACTCATTTCAGTGAAAATGAAAAAGTGTTCTTCCAGTCAACAGAAGCTGTGGATGGGATTTGTACTCTTCCTTCTGTTTAAGAGGTTTGAGTTGGGTTTGATTTAACCCAAAACCTCCATGATATCCTTTTATTCCTATTCTCAGAGAAACTATTTTGCATAGTAACTCAGCGGAGCACTTGATGTGTGTTCACACTTTGAAAAAAAAAAGAAGAACCCGGTATAATTTGAACATGGTTCCCATTGCTGGTCTTTTATGCTGAGCCTGTTTCCACATCCTGCCTCTCAGTTCTTGCATAATGTAAGTTTTCCCATCAACTTGTAAGCAGCTGAGGAGCCAGGGCTAAATAAAACTCAGATAAAGGCTGTTATATGTGATGTAAATAGATGTGAACTGGCAATTTAATAGTGCCCTTGCATTTTTCCATACGGTATAGGATTGTGAAAGTCAAATCTGGCAGAAACTGTGCACTTTTCACAAGCAACAACTAAGTCTTGAATTTAAATTTGGTAATTTATGTGAGTGCAAGCAGATGCCTGTGAGTGAGATGAAATTATTTGGTCTAATGGCAGCACAGTCTCTCATTCAGAGAATTTTAAGACTCAGATTTGTAATCCCTGAAATGCAAAGCAACGTATGTTTCACCAATGGATTAATAAACTAGATTAAGGCTAAACCAAACATCAATATAAAGTACTAGCAATATTCATACAGATATTCTCTGTTATAAATATTATTTTAATTATATACTATAACCACTGGTGAAAAATTAAAATGAGACCTGTACAGTTTTAAACTACTCTTAAAACATAACACCCTGTTACTAGATGGTTTACAGACAAATTATTGGACTCAGTAGAGGAGAAATTCTTTTGCCTGTGCTATACAGGTCAGGTTTGATGATCAAATGGTCCCTTCTGGACTTAAAAGCAATGAATCTACTCCTTTTCTACAATGTTCACATAAAAGGTCAAATTTCCAAGACTGGAACATTTCACTGAAGGACCAGAAGCTCTCTAAGATGTCTTTAAAATAATGAAGGGGGTAAAAAAGACATACAATAAGGACAAGAGAAGGAATACAAAATAAACTAAACTGAGGAATTTCTGTCTTCAACATACAAATGGGAAAAAAATGTTAAATATCAAAGCATGCCATTTGCTTCCAGATGTACTTATGTGTCAGTGCTTAAAACAACTCCAGCACACAGTTCAAGCTAGTCTGCTTTGCAAGGGGTGATTATGCGTTATGTCTTACCTAAAACCTGAAATTCTTTACTCAGAGGAAAAATATTTTGTGAACTGAATGTCTGCATGTCACCCTATGTAAATTCATAGGTTAAGGAGTTCCAGTGAGAAATATCAGGATTGGAATAGCTACTAACTACCAAATGGTGTTAACATAGTCCTAGTATTAGTATCCACCCTCCCATAGTGCCTCATGATGGAAATATATAATGAACAACATTTTCATTTTCGGAGTTCATGCTCTAATCTCTTAATTAATTCATCAGGGATTTCAGTGTTTAGAGGAAGTCTCAGTGAGGGTCACTCTTAAAAGAGGTGTATGCTTCTGAGTCACCTTCTAACTTTGTTTCTAACTGTACCTTGTTTTATAAAGACATTATACATTAAAAATTATTTTCTAAAATTTTTACTTTAAATACTTATTTGGTGTCACTATGGAAAAATACCCCATTCAAATGCAAACAGTACAAGCCTATACCCTCTTAACAATCAGTACATAATTTAGGTTCCTCTAAATATTTACATTTCCCATAGATGACTTATCAAACACAAACAGAAATCAACATTCCTTCTACATCTTGGTGAGTTCAGCAACATTGCAACATTGACTCCTCTATAATGAAGGATTTCTAAACCGTAATAAAAAGGGATGTATTAAAATAATACACATGGTACTTATTAATTCCCTTCATCAATATGATCTGTATTTTGCTCCCCATTAACCTCCACCACCAGGCAAGGGTTTAATTCCTAATTTATACAATTGTTTTCTGACCAACTGTCTGTGCTGGCAGATAAGGCAAAACTAGTAAGACATGATATTTGGAAGAAAAAATGCTGAGCTAGAGAACACAGTGAGAGGTGTTTAATTTAGTTGACAGTCTTACATATAACAGTTCTTATCCAAAGACCCAAGAGCTTTGAGCTCAAGACTCAAATTTTGCAGCCAATATGTTAGATCATTGTATCCATTATTGCAATTCAGCTATGGCTGAAGAAAAAAATCCAACATCCTTGTGAAATTTAGTAAAGATCCAAAAATTATAGCTCTGTGCCACTTGAATCTAGCTTTATTATGCTTACATCTCATGGAAAGAATAATAGCCCTCAGAATTTCTTTCATAATAGAATATTGTACTTCTATTTAATACAACATACTTTTGTTTTTATATGTAATTTTTACTAATAACTAATAACTGCAGATTAATTCCCTGATATGAGTGGGTCAGAGTTTTACTTGCAGTTGAATGATTTGTGAAGTTTGTGAATGGTTAATAGTTTCATTTCTAAATTAAAACAAACAAACAAAAACAAACAAAACAAGGATTTTTATGAACTGCTTATACTCTTAAAGTAGTCCAAAACAATGTTGTCATCTTGTTTTCCAGGGTACCTGAGCTAAATCCATTTGGGCTCATACTATACAAAGTTTCAAAACTAAGATGAAGAATGGGACTCTTATTATGTTTAAATAGAATTCTTATTTTAGAACTAACTGTGATAACATCATAAAATTTCTTGCTGTGTCCCTTTATGTAAAAACACAAAGAACGTTTTATGCAACTTCTCTTCCTTGCTCACCACTCCCTTACCCCCTCACCCCCTTCCACACACCCATATTTAGGAAAGGGAAATTCTTGACAGCAAGCCCTCAGTGGCAATGACCATCTGGCTTTGTGTTCACTGGCAGGTGCTAATTGGCAGTGGTGAAAAGTAGTGGTAATAAACACTCAGCCCACTGTAGCCAGTCCTGCTCGACTGAAAAAGAAAATTCTTTGGACTTTTTACAGAATTTTTGACAAATAGAGCTTTTTTAGCTTACAAATGGTAAGATTTTTACCAATGTTAGAAACACAGTAGTTGTGTCTTTAAGGATATAAAAAACCCACACTGGCCTGACTCTGTGATTGGCTTTATAGGAAATGAAAAAGAATTTAAGTCCTGGTACACTTTCAGCCATTAACATAGCTTTTCCTTTCATAATTGCTGCCCCAAAGGAATAGTTTCGGTGCTTGTAGCCTACAAGCAGAATAATGTTTTAGAGAACAGAGGCTTTGGTGTGCTGTACACCTTCATACAGTGGCCTGATTTCATGGGAAGTTTCTCAAATATCAAGGTTTAACAGTAAGACAGGAAAGTGAAAATCACAATGTTACCCAGTACATATGTTTTGTATATGAATTGCACAACCTGGCAGTCGTACTCAATATGCGTACTCAACAGCATATTTCTTTCCCCAGAACTGAAATTAGTACCCCTGGATCCAATAAGCTAACTCAGGGTAGGGAGCCACTGGCAGAATCATATCTATTACGGTTCTTACTTATAGATACATTTATTGTTTTCTCAAACAATATTTAGATATAAACTAGTTTAAAGGAAAGGTTCTAGTTTGCAAGTGGGCAAAGTTTAAATATGTATTTGCATTTCTGTGACTACTTCATTGACTTTATTCAAGAAGTCACAAGTATCTTGAAATATTTTTATTTTGTCTAACTTATAATGTATTCTGAGCCTTTTTAGGCATGAGTTCTACCACACACATTTTAAAAAATCCTACAATCAATTCACTTCGGTAATAGATTATGCTGAAAATTCATAGCACGACCCTTTGCAAATATTAGACAACAAAACTATAGTTATTTTATTTATTTATAGAATATTTATTACTGCAGCACACTAAAGCAAATAAAATATTTTAGGATTTAACACAAAAAAGAAATAGGAATTAATTTTGAGTGCTGATTTTGTGTGATTTTTAAGTTATCCTTGTTGAATTTACCAGTGTTCAACAGACATTTTGGAATTTCAAATTGGAAGTCTAACTTTTGCATGGAAAAACAGAGGTGAGATAAAATTTATCTCTAGCTTCTGTTTACAGCAATGCTAGTACTCCTCTGCCCTTACTAAATTCTTTTTCTTCCTTCTGCTGCCCTTTCTCCATGTAAGTTCAAGCCATAAAGAAACAAATAGATGTAAATTCAAAATTTGTGACTCTTTCCTTTAGTTCCTTCACAAATTTCACTCACTGCAGGGATAGTATTTCACTAAATATCTTTAGAACATTTAGCATGAGAAGAACTACATCTTGTCTGGTAATTCCAGTTGCTACTGATATCAAGAAAAGAGCCTATATCCTTCATTTCTTATGCCATTATGGATCTGATCCCTAGAATTCTCAGCTACATCTTGGTTCTAGAAGATTAGAGAATGAAAGTCAATTCCTAGCTTTATATATTTGCAAAGTGACACTTGCTAGCAAAGTTGTCAGAATCTTATTATGTTTCTCCAGTTGGAAGGTTTATAAAAGCTACTTCATCCATATTAAATTGTAAAGTGAAATAGATTTGCGTGGGAGAGAACTTAATCTCAGTTTAACATCAGTACAGCACCCCAAAGAGTCACAGTTCATGTCTGAGCTTTTGCAGCACAGTCACAATCACCTACATGATTAAATAAAAAGATGCCATAACTTAAAAAGAAAAAATACTTTATTCTGTTCTGCTTTACTCTTTCCCTCCTGCTTTTCTCTCCTCCCTTCCCCCCCTTTAGAGCAATAACACACTGTATTTTCAGATTCCCACAACAGATAAACAGAGATATTTTGCTAGTGATGACCTTGTTTGTCAATATTTGAAAAACTTAAAATTATGTCTGGTCATATTTTTATAATTAAAACGATCATGTTTTTTCAATTTCCATTGAACTCTACCTATAGAAAAGCCTGAGTTCTGGCAGCTGAGAAGAGAACTACAACACAGATTATTTGGATAGTTACCACTATGGCTGACAGTCTACAGCTGAGTGCATGGATTTCTCTAACTTATAAAGTGAAAATCATCCACTTCTATTAACTCAGTCTTCTGTGGAATGGGCAAAAAATGAGGATCCTTACCACTCAGTTTTCTAGAAGCCTACTTTAGATGACTCTGTTACCTAAAATACTCAGGACATTTTATATTGTTTTAGTAATAGTAGCTTTCGAACAAGCAGGTAGTAGCAAGAACAAGCAGGGTTATAGGAGGAACTTTAGTGTATTTTCTTTCCCTTTGCGCAGATCAAAAGGAATATCTTGCAGTAAAGATGAAATACATATGATGCACTAATAAAATGCAGTACAGTGCTTTCCACTGAATTCATGGCAACAGTGTGCTCAGACTATCAAAAGTCCTGCTTTCAGTCACAGTGCAATAAATTCCTTCGACCTCCTTACCTGTTCCCAGTTCCTTGTAGAAGAAATGTGATTGTATCTGAAGCTGTCAAATGGAAATGATGGCTGTACACTGGGGGTAGGAAATGTTTTGCAAGTGCACTTATTTCAGTGTAGAAGAGTTGGTGTTATGTGTTTTGCCCAAAAGGCCTTGCACTGAATATCTGATATGACTTGCTGTGTCTTGTTGAAATACAAGAAAAAAACATACTTGTTTTTTCTTGTCATGTCTTCTCTCATCTTTGAATGAATGAACATGTTGAATCAATCCAATTGTTAGAGAATGATTGAAGGAGAAGTTCAATCAGATAGCTTTTAGGTAGGAACAATTGGGGATTAACAGTGACAAGCTGGAATTAGTGCCCAAAAACAAGAGTCCAGATTAAATCAGAACGAAGAGCACATTTTTTTGGCTGATGCAATGCAACATTTCCTTTCCATATCTGGAGTTAAATTTTTTTTTGTAAATAGATTTTCAAAGAATAAATGAACAGGCCTTATTATAAAATATTTATGGATCTTGGCTCTCTACTTACATTCATTCTTTTTTTTAGTGTTTTTCATTGAGAAACTACACTGGGGCACAGTTTATATCTTCATGCAGCAAGAACTATAGCCAGTCACTGGCTAGTTTTGTTAGTGAAGAACAACTTGAATTAACCCAGCCAGTAAATCACAGTCTTAATTCTAAGCTGGTACTATTAGAACAAACTTTCTTAAATACTGAATAATATTTAAGTTGTCTAATAGCACAAGTAACAGTGACTATGATTATCACACTCATACGTCAACACTTTACTAACTTCTTTGGCTCTAGTTTGTGAGTTAATGGTGGCATACAGAGATTTTGCTTAATGCTTTTAGTACAGAACTTAAATGGGACAAACACAAGACATCTAAATAAAAGAAGAAGGTGGCTACGTGGCCCTCCATGGAGTGTTGCTGTAATGCTTTCCTTGTGAAATCTTTTTTGCATGTCGAAAGTAATCTAACTGATGATGAACAGGATGTTGAAGAGCCTTGCACAGAGAGTGGTTGTTCACTGGTTTGATGGGACTTAGAGCAAATTGCAAGTGTCACAAAATATTTTTATTCCTAGATTTTGAAGGAGCTTTTAGAGGAAAAAAAAAAGAGTAGAACAGCTACTTGAGAAAGGAAACAAGAAAAATCTGAAATACCCATGTATGCACAAGTGGAAAAAATCTGCTGCCTTCCAACTGCCACAACACTGGTAACTTTGTGATTGATATTCAGTATGCACAGTCCTAAAAATAAATCAATGCACATTTTGAATGCTGTCTGTTTGGGTACATATCCTTGTACATTTTTTTATTTTGAAGTCCTGATAATGAATCTTGTTTCTGATTTTACAATTATAATATGATTCGTAGCTTTAGATTCATTAGGATTAACATCGATAAAAAAGGTTAAGGTCCATATTCTGAATAAAATAAAAATTTAAAAAAAAAATTGTCTGGAGTAGCGATGTGCCTTGAGTATGTAATAACTTTTTTTTCTATTTTCTATTGACTTACAGTCTATTATTACATGTTGCTGTTAGCAACCTTAAAGCCAAAGAATGGCTTTGTATTCTACAATCCCTTTGGAAGTTAAGCCCCTCAGAATGATGGCTGACTGTTACATAAATCAGATTTTACATAAGTCAGTCTTAATAAAAGAACCATTGTAACTTCATTCTCTTTTGGGGTATGCTATCCACAAGGAAATAAACAGCTTTTTCCAGCCGCATGCAAGGAAGTGCCAGCCTGTCCTCAGCGCCTCCACAACTGTTTCTAGGGGATCTGATAGTTATAATGCATGATGTTTGCCAAGTCCAACCTAGTCTCCTGAAAAGTAGCTATAGCAATGAAAGATTATGTCAGATAAGCCGAAGTCAACTGTCATTTCAAATATCAGGAATGTTCCACTGGATAATGGTCACTATTAGACATAGCAGAGCCTTAGCTGAAATCTTCTACGGTGATTAAGGAAAAAAAAAATTATCTTATCCTTCATCAAAAGGATGCAAAATCCTGGAAAACACCTGAAAAATAGGAGGCCTGACATCCACCTCTGAATAAAACTCTGCCTCCAGCTTGTTAAGTATGGACATGTCCCTAGAAGGGGACAAACTCAAGCTATATCAGACCCTGCCACAGGTCTCCGGTGGAAATGTCTTTTCATGTGGAAATGTCATGTCATGTCAATTCATAAATACCGTAGGTACCATTAACTCACATAGTCTGACCTCCTGCATAATTCAGAGGATATCTAACTCAATGGTAACTCAACATAAAACATAATCTAGCTTTTCCTGTATGAAATTTAACAAATCCATGTGACTAAAGCACAGCTTTCAAAATACATTTAGTTTTATTTTAAAGATTTAAAAGTGGGGCATCCAACAGGTCCTCCTACACTGTAATACAATGAGTTAAGAAAGAAGAGAGACCTTATTTTCATTCATTTTTTTCTGTCAAATTTCCTGTCATGGATTCTTTTTGTGTTCTCACAACAAGATGAAAGTATCCTTGACACTTTTATTCTCATTTTGTAAAGTCTTAATAATACCATTGGAAAGCCTATTAATAAACAGCCATAATTTATATGACTCTGCCTTTTTGTCCTATTTTCACTCATTGTCTATGATGATATTAGAGAAATACACCACCCTTACTGACATCTTAACTTTGGAAGTATCAGAGCAAACCTTGGGACTCTCTCCTTGCATTAGTAGCACTTGATTCAACTTTCATAGTATAGGATGAAGAACTGAAGAATCACGTAGCCAGTGGGACATCTTTCAGTATCTGTGTTTTCTAACATAAGATGCGTGCAATCTATGCACACCATTTCAGGCTCTTTTTATTTGGATTTTGCTAAAAAAACGATTAATGTCTAAGTAGAACAAGTATCACCTGTATCCAGGAATAGTCTCAGAGAAATTAATGGACTACTTATGAACTAAGGATCTAATTTAGGTCACAGTGTGGTGACATAACTTGACACTTACTTGGCCAGACTTAGTAGGTCATATATTTTTGGACCTTTTTTTCTGGAAAGTTAAAAACTTTATCTTCACCCAAAGAGTGTACATTTTTTTTCTAAGACTGATTAACAGACCAAAATTGTCTAGGAATGTGAACTCACAGCCAAGTAAAATCATTACTATAATCAAAATAAAGATCTATCTTATCAGCAAAGTTCATCTTTTATCTTTGCTTTCTAAAACATCTCTTTCCTGATCTTGACAGAATAAGGAATTATCAGTATATTTGAGCTACTTGAGAGTCCACTATAAAGTAAAAGCGATTATAATCTTCTGGATATACGTATCATAGACAGAACTACCAGCTTCTGATTGAATTTTCATATTGTTATGAGAATATACATTTAAAGTGTTATTCTTTTATTATTATTATTATAATTATTCTGGCTTGTAATTCTCATCAAACAAGGCACCAGAGACATTATTCTGTGAAAAGGTACTCCATGGGTCCCATTAGATTTCTTGTGTCTTTCTCTGAGTTATCTGGTTCTGCCAAGGAAAAAATCCTGGGCTTGACAACTGCGATTCACCATAATAGCTCTTGTGTTTGAGGAAGGAGATTAGTCATTGAAAAAAAATATCTTGTGCAGTCATGCTCTTGTATTCTCTAAATAAATTCATTATTCCTAAATAAGTTCAGGATGTTACTCAATCATTTCATCAGAAAATTTCTGAGTAGATGGACCAGAATCACGTCACTGTATCTTCAAGGGGCAGCAATGTGATTTTGTCTTTGCCTAGCTATTTCCTTGAAAGTTCACTTCATACTTCTGTACCTGAAACAAATAATCAGGCTGTCCTGAAGACCCGAGTAATCCAGCCATACTCTGAACATATTTTAGTTTAGCAACTCTGCAAAGTTCCTGGGAAGCTGGTGGTGAGGGAATCTACATTACAGAGGAAATAACCTCTCTATTGGTAAGACCTGCATGACACCTCCCTGCTCTTGTAGTGCTGATTAAAATGCCAGCCCAGGCAGAGAGAGGGAAGGCAAGAAGGTATTGCTTTTAGTATTTTATACAGCATAAAAAGCAAAGAAACAATCAAAGTAATATTAACTGACATTGATGAAGCAGAACTGAGAAACAAAAAAATGTTATGTCACTGAAGAAATAGCAGGGTGTCATTTGCATATTAGAAAAGGGTAACATATTCCATATAACTCTAAATACATATTTTAAAAGTTATTCCAATAGCCTAATAAAATATTGGACTGCAGTTTCACATAAATGTCAAGAGCTAACAAATATAGACCGAAAATCTGGAGTCCCTCTGAGCTAAAAGTCATGGTCCAGAAAGATATAAATGAAACTAAACATTCTGCTTTCAAGGGTTTTCAACGGGAAAGTTGAGGAGTCTTGAGCAGCCATGTGGAAATTTTCTGCCTGTTTGGAAACTTAGATTTTCAACTGTCTATGCATGGAAATGATCAGAAATAAAAGAAAGCTATATATTTTTTACTGTAAGCAGCTCTGGTCCATAACCAAGAAAAACCTATTTTTGAACTCTTCTTCATAGTTTTTCAGACTTTACCGATTAACTTCATGCTTCATTTCAGGGTAGACGGTACCTACTTTGGCATGGTATAAGAAAAGAGCATGTACAGGACTATTACTAAGCCACTTTTGCCTCACATCCAGCTGCCCACTAAATACTGTGTGAAAAGGAGTCAACTTTGCCAAGCAGAGCTCTTGCTACCTGAAGCTCCAATAGGCACTGTTATATCACATTTCCTCCACAGCAGAGGAGCCCTCAGAAGTCCTACCAAGTCAGCCACTGGGTGTGGCAGGCAAGTGACTGTCCTCAGAAAAGAGCCCAGCAGAAGGTAATTTGGAGAATTTAGTCCCCAGCTGGTTGATTATACTCTTTATATAAAAATATCTTCCCATGTTGCAGTTTCCTATACAAGGAGTGTATGAAGTATCTTAGGAAAATTGGAAATATGTTAACTCAGATATAGATTTTTAAGAGTATTTCTTACTTTTCATTTTTAAATGGTCTATCTGTGTAGTCAGGAAAAAGCCTATTTCACATCTGCAGAGGAAAAGAATGGATTGTGAAAATTTTTTTTTAAGGCATTTGAAATGTGTGAAGTTTCATCTCCCAAGTCTGCAAAATTTCATGGGTTTATTGGATAGAGGGTCTGTATTTTGTCTCCTCGCTGTTTAAATGCTTTAAAATTACTTTCAGTGTCTCCCTTAAGTTGAAGAGATATTTCAGAAAATTAATTTTTTTAATGAAATAATTAATCCATACTGATCATTAGTTCCTTACCTATCTGCCTAATGACAAGCAGAATATTAAATGGAGATTGCAACTACATGACTTGTATAAAGCCTAGCCACAAATTATTGCATGAGTAAAGATTTGCGTGAGAGATGTTAAAACATGTGTGCAGTATTAAAGAAGTTAATGAATCTAGTCCTCTGGATTATCATTTCTCATGTGACAATTTTAGATTTGAATGTTCAGTGACTAATGAAGAAGAATCAGCTTTGAACTAAATGGTCTTGAAGAAAAAAAAAGTAAACAGCAATATGAGGGAATCATTAAGAAAAAAGAAAACATATGGTCACATAATTTATTTCAAATATGCGTAACTCTCAGCTAAAGAGTGAGAGTTTCCAATTTTGGAAAGCAAATTCTGTAACAAATCAAAAGCAATGTTAGCAATAAAAAATGTCGTATTCATTTGATTCTTGTATTTAGTTGCTTTAATTGTTTTACTCTGTATTTATGAGTTTTCTATAGAAATGAATTTTTGAAAAAAGCCACACACCTTCTGTGCTGTGTTAAAATGGTCTTTTTCAACCTTAATGGTTCTATAATTCTATGGTTTATTATTGCAATTGTTACTGTGATATATATACCAAATTTTAAATCTTGTAGCACTTGCACAAAGGGTCAAAATTTAACATAAAAGTAAATGTAAAAATAAATTTTTCACCTCTGTAAAGAAATGCAAGTATGAAGGAACTGGGGGCTTGGGATCAAAAGTATATCTTCCTTGGCTTAAAGCAGATGCTGGGAGAAGAAGGAGCAACACAATTTTATTTCTATGCATTTGATATCTTGGGCATTCTGGATATAATTAAGAGTAAAATAAAATAAGAAAAAATAGCTTCTATCTACTGATATACCAACATTTGAGGTTGGGGTCTATAGTTCTAGTCCACACTCAGGTGTGTAATAAAAATTGTTCCATCAATCAGTTGAAAAAGGAGAGGAAGGAAGGAAGGAGAGAAAAATGACCTTTTCAGGTCATTCAGACTCACACAGGAAGCCAGTGAAGCAGAACCACATCACACTGACTTGTTGGACTGTGCCATGATTTGTTTCTCTGTTCTAGTGCAAACTTCATCCTTTTATATCATTATAAGATCAGAAATCGATGCAACAGAAACAGTCGTTTAGTATTGACAGATGTAGTCACACAGAGGTTCCTCCTGTAACATTCTCTTTAAAAGGAAAAGCAACATTCCTTCTTACTGAATACTAGGTTAGTTTTACCACCTCTAACAAAAATAACACATTGTAATTTTCTGGTTCACTTACAGAGCTACTGCACTTTTTACGCTTTTGTGCGGTATGAGCATAATCTCTATTTGATAATTAATAACATCTGCCTCCCTAACATGACAAATGATGTTTATTAAACTGAAGTTGTTTCCTTTTCACAAGTTTTGCATGAGACTTTAAGGAAAAGTTTTAAAATGCTTAGTTTTGGGCACTTTTCTAAGGGGCTTCAAGCTTCTGGGAGAGCAGATTATCTTAGCTTTTGAACCTGAAAGAACATGGTTTATTTAAAATTCAACTTGCTTCTCTTGTGGCTGCTGAAGCAGGAAATATATGAATAAGAAGAATTAGTCTTACAGTGTGATGTGTAAAGTATTTTGAAGTTTAAAATGTATACATTTTTAGAGGACGATTGTCTATCCAAAAAGTGTTTGTATTCCAGGCTTGGTATGTTTAGACTTCATAAATATTCAAAGAAATATCCTTGCTGTATACTTTTAAAATGAAAAGTAATATCTCTGTTTTTAATTATGGGGAACCTCAGGCATGAAGAAATTAAATGACCTGAACAAACATCATAAAAGCAGAGTCAGAAATTGAGTCTGGATCTCCTGAATGGTAGTTATTTGGTTTCATTTGCTGAATTAATCCTTTTGGAAAGAAATTATGTGTTGCTGTTCAGCATCTTTGGTTTGACATTCTTGTAGTTTTCTTTTAGTTCCAAATAAAGCAGGTTTAGAAAGCAGCAAAAAGCTGTGAATTCATTTCAGCAACTGTGCAAGGAGGCAGGTAACTTGTTATTATTCAAGTAAATTCCTTTTTTCTGGACCTTGAAACTAAATTCTGTAGCCAGCAAAGGAAATAACAAAACAGATGTGATCGATGATGCTACGTAATGGTTGCTGATTGGAAGAAATGGGCTTGTTACAATCTTTTCTGCTGAACAACACAACATGTATAGTCAGTATTTTAGAGAGACAGACTGCATTTTTGATAACCCTGAGACACCCAGTTAGATTTTATCTCAGCTGAATTTGGCTGTTTAAATAAGTATAAACCTCTAAACTATGCTATAGAGCACAGATGTCTAAACATCCACTACAGTCAATAAAGAGATGTATCTACAATACAGCCTGAGATGCATTTCTGAGACTTAACGCTAGTAGCTGACAAATATTAAGGTGAAAAGGACTCTGTGTTCATTCAAGGTCTATTTAAACTTCATGACCACTACAGCAGTTCCATCCTAAGAACTCCAGAGGAGAAAGTAAGCCACAAGAGGAGGAGATATTTTGTGACTAGGTGGAACAAAGAGGTAAAAAAAAGTGGAAAGGACAAATAGAGAAATCTAAGGCATACTTGGTTTTGTGTGTATTACATTTCAGAGGTAGTTATTTTTAAAAGACTTGCATCCCTGGAGAAAATATTTTTAAGCATTTTTACATATCCTCAAGGAATTTTGTATTTGTTGTTCTGTTTGTCTACCTCTTTAAGAGCGCTTTTTACTTCCGTGGATGAAAATTGTGATTGTTAAATAAGGTTTGTTAAGCCTTTTCTTCAGGTTAGAACTATAGCTCATAGAACAGCATCAGTGTTTGTACAATTTTCCCAAGTTTCTAGATGGAGTCAATGTTTTCGGAGTGACCACTATAAATTTAAAGACAGTTCTTGCTGCTGCCAGCAAAATTTTGGCAGAGGAAACATTGTACCAATATCTTATGATCTTCACACCAAAGATTCAAAATCACAAGCCTGCTCTCCAAAACATAAACAAACTTTACAAATAAAATCCCTTTCCAATTTTTGCTTTTAAATTTGATGATTATTTAACTGTAGAAGTTATCCATATGAAGAAACAATATGGAAATAATTACAAAAAGGGAAGAAATTGGGGAGGGAGGAGTGAGAGAGACTAAAATACATGCCTAAAAGCAAGTTATATATAATAAAAGTGAAATAATGATTAATTAGTCCAAACACATTACATTTCATATTTATTATGTGTTTATTCTGTGGGAATTAAACCCAAAATATCCAGCGAGGGTTGCAGTAAGATTTTGCTATCTGGCGATAATAAAAATATTATCTTTTATAGAAGGAACTCAGACACCAAATGTTGAGGAATTTCAATCTGAAAAAAAGCTGCTTTTTTAGGCATTTTGATCAGTGGAGCATCACAAATGCTGCTGTGAGTCTTTACAGTAAAATAAAGACCAGGAAATTTAAATGAACATTTTGCTACCAAGGAGTCAATTAAATTTTGGATGCCTGTAGAAATCCCACAGGGATGAAGGGCAGCTTGAGTTAAGAAGGAGCTCCAAATTAAAGCCAGTTCACAAAACTGTTACTGATTATTATTTTTTATTCTTACTAAATTCTTTGCATTCTCTACATTCCAAATAACGCAGAATGAAATAAAAAAAAAATATGAAGAATACAATTCCAAAATGAATACAGTTTACAGAATATAATTTTTGATTCAAATATTTGAATATAATTTTGATTCAAATTTACAACTTGCAGAGTACCAAGATTTTCAGAGATTTGTTTCAGGCCAAATCCAATCCGGAACATTAGTAGCTACAATAGGCTAATTTCTGGTTTGGTTGACCAGTGGTCACTGTGACATATTTAGGCTGAGCTCAATTTTCAGCTAGGTTTAATACCCTGAAATGACATGTGACACACTGTCATGGCCTCAGCAAAAAAGGTACAAAGATAGATTTGATTGCACAGGATCATGTGGTTCTTGTGAGCAAGACTGATGGTGTGTTTTTTTCCCTTGCAAATACTGAAGTACACTCCAGCACCAAAATGTACACAGTTTCTCTCTCTCTCTGTGCTGTTGCTTCTAAAATTAAATGCAGATACTTTGGCCCAAACGCTGACAAAGCAAATCCTTTTTGAACTGATGGCTTCTCCCACTGCTGTGGCTGTTGAGGCAAAGTTAAAGTGGTCTATAGACATGAATTATCTGTGCCCATTCCATAACCATAGTCATTGAGACCTTAATACTCTGACAGACTCTGTGTTCTTCATAGCTCCTTTGAAACATTCTCTTTTAGTTTTACCTTCACTGTTTCCATATCCTACTAAAAACACAGTGGCCTGAAATGGCATTTTTCAATTTCACTGCGCATCTACCTTCACCTCTTTGTAGTGGCTCCTCTTTGACATACAGCTTGCAGTTTTTTGGCACCAAGGCATTCTCTTTCCTTTCTTTGTCTAAAGGAATGTAGACCAGCTTCTGGTGAATTCTATACATATTTCTGGTTTCTTTCAAACAGAACTGTACTCCTCATAAGTATTAATTTCCCACCAAAAATAACCCCAACCAACCAAGCAAAAAAACCCACCAAACAACTGAAAAAGGTGATGATGGTGAATAATAGCTCAGTGAAAAATATTTCTTAGATCATGGATTTGGGGGTCAAGCTTGTGAGTCTCCTACAGAAATTATAAGAGACTAATCGTAAGATCCTGACAGTGTTAAAATCTGGGGGAAAATACTCAAGGAAATCTTTACCCAAAGACAAATTCCTTAGAATATCTGTGGAAAAAAACTAGTTCAATGACATAAGCTTTGAATTAAGTCTTTCTAAAAGTTAAGTGCCAGTGAATGACATGTGAGTATGCAATTTTATTTTTAGGGAGATAATTTAAAGATATTTTAAAACCAGGATATTAGCTGTGGAAAATTACTGGCCCTTGAACTGAAGTAAATAAAATATGACCTCCAGTACCAAATAATTCCTCCCATCTTACAGCTATTCAAACACAGAAGTCAATTGGTCATTTGTTGGGTGTTCAGTCCACAGAGAAATAAACTCCCAGCTATGGCTGATGAAGATTTATGTATTTATAAATATATAATTTTAGCTGGCAGGCTTTCTTGATCAAGCACACCCTTTTTTAGAAGAAAATGGCACATTTCCATAAAAGTGACAAGTAATAGTAATCTTTCTCAGACAGGCTTCCATTCTGCTGAGTGTTTTAGTCTGATGATCTGAACATGGGAACTGAATGCCAGATGTGGTGAGGTCCTGTGAATAATGTGCTATGTGAATAATTGTAGTTCAATACTTTAAAAGTGAAAATGAGTTTTTGGTATATTAGAAGGGAAAATTAAGTCTCAAGTTGAATAGAATGCAAAATTCGTTTTCTCAAAAAAAAAAAAAAATTTTTTTCCTGAATGAAAGATTATATTCATAGTGAACCTCAGAGGAAAGGGGCAAGAAGGTCTGCGGCAGATAATCTTGTTTGAGGTGAGCATGCAAAATTACTGGACCACAGGTTACCTTAATGCATTTCCATATTAAAAAAAAAAAAAAAAAAAAAAAAAAAAAAAAAAAAAAAAAAAAAAAAAAAAAAAAAAAAAAAAAAAAAAAAAAAAAGACAAAAAATTCCAAGAGGAGTTTGGATTCATGAGCTTAAATCAGATTTTGACATAGTTTAAAATTGGATCAATCACATCGAGGCATCTCGTCACAGGTGTATTGGATTAGCATAGGCAAGATGCACACTCCTGCTTTATAATTTTTATGAGCCTAATCACTTCCTAGGTATTTCCATGAAAAGTAGTTGTATCTGAAATCGTTTAACCAATTCAATATGAATTTGTCAGCAGCCAGGAGACAACAGTCATTTTGATTAGTTTTTATAACATTAACGAGACTTGACATCTATGCTATATAAATTCCAGGAGCTTAATTTTGGATTAGTTGTAGTTTGATACCATGGACTGGTGCCCAGCAACAGCAGGGGCATGCTGGGTGCAATCCTGGAATGTATCTTCCATTTTAGTTTCATCACAAAGGAATCCAGTTTGCATCTTCTTCCACTGCAGTGCAGCGCAAACTGAGGCGTGGTGTGTGAATCGGGAAATTCACTCCAAATTCATACTACAAAGATTTGGTCAGAAACTGATGACTAGTTAGAGCTGTGTGGTGATAGAAGTGGCTAACCTGGCCTCCTAAATAATATTTATTTCCAGCAAAATGAAATAACCACTAGGCACTGATCAGAATTTGTTCTCACAGAATAGTATCTGACTGTTAAAAGCTTCCACAGCATGAAGAGGGATAGGCAATTGCCTACAAGTGTGTCCTGCAAGAGGCAACAGACAATCCCCTTCATCTGCAGCTGGGATGGGGAAGAGCCTTTGAGACTGAATGTTTTTTAACTATCCATTCACAAACAGGGGGAGGCAAGAACACTTTTACTGCTACTGCAGTTTCTAGATTCCATGCTGACTTTTTCCTTTCGAAGAGGAAGTAATCCATCCTCATTCCATGTAGAATAAGCTCAGCCTTTATGCCAGTCTAAGATACAAAGAAAGAGAGAGTATAAGAGAAGTATCAGTAGCAAGAAAAAAGGGAGAGTGCTTACCCTGCAGTGGGAACACTGAGGGCAGGCAAAGGCTGCAGCAGGGGAGGCAGAGGGGTCTGCACATATGGGGAGGAGGGAACGGCTCCTGCCCCACAGATGAAAAGGAAGAACAAACATAAAGGTCCCTGCCCTCCCTCCTGTGTCTCTAAAATCTCTTGGAGCCCATCTTAGCCGCTTGTCATTGCACCAACTCAGGACTAATTAATATTTTTGTTCCCTGACTCCTTTTGGACTCTTCCAACCAGTTTGCTCCAGCTTCTCCAGGAGTGCTTCTTGGTAGCTGGCACTAAAAGGTTGCACAGGTCTTTGTCCTGCAGAGGCCTTCAACACTATCTCTGTAAGCTTTGCATCCTCAGAAAAGCTCACAAGCCCTCATAACTCATGTGATAGCATGCAATCACAGAAAATTAATTTTGTTCCATAAAATCGCCAAACTAGCAAACTGCGACACAACTCATGAGGTCTTATCAGACAGTTTGAAACTAGTCAAACACTTCAGGAACTCAGGATTGCAGGGAAACCTTTGATTCACACTCTATGTAAGTGGATGTGGCCAATCTGCATCATAATGAATTATCCCTGAACTGTATGGAAACAGGTCAGTTTGTTCCACTCATTCTTGTAGTCAGAAAGCATCTCACAATTGTCTTAGTACTGGAGACATACCTTTCAATCCCACTTACACCCCTGGCCCCCCTTTGCCTGCCCTCACGTCTCTGGAACTGGTTCTGTCCAACTAAAACCTCAGTTTCCCACTGTCTCAGAACTGTTTTTTTATTGTACAGATGCAAAAATGTGATCTTTATGTGGAATCAGTTTCACAGAAATTATCGTTTGTTTTGGGGGAATTCCCAAAATGGGATAAACAGGTCTAAAACTAAGGAGTACCTTGTTCTTTTTTATCATTGGGAACAAAATTTTTTTGTTTAATTTCCTATTTTTCTGTTACTAAATAAATTCAGGATTTTGAACCCCAACTAGCAATTACTGTGCTTAACTTAAAGCACATGAATGCTGCTGCTGAAATCAGTGTGACTGCTTGTAGTCAGAAGGATAAGTCTGAAGTGTAGGCTTGAATTACTGAAACAGAAAAAGTTTATTATATTTATATATAAATATAGTTTTCACAAAGAGTGCTGCAACTAACTTGATGCAATCCCAAAAATTCTGTGCTGTGAATGTAATACATAAAATAGGTTTGTTGTTGGTTTTTTTTTTAAATTAATATGTTTAACAAATTCACATTTCCCATCAACAGAGTTATAATTTCAGGATATTTGGTGTTCCTAGTTGTCCCTATTAATAGAAATTGAATAAAGTCATTTTACACAACCAGAAAATGAAGCCATCCCGATTCTGGCATTTTTGATGATGCAATGATTTGGCTCTGAAATCTTAGGAAAATCTAACTGAAGGAATAACAGCTACACAGACTGCAGAAGTCATACACAGAAACCAAAATGAGAGGGTTCTGCATTTTACAGAGCACTTTTGTATGCCAGATGATTCAACAACTAATATTTTAATTATTGTTATTTTTAAAACTTTATCATAGCAACTACTGTGGTAATTTTGTTGAGTATCAATGAGCACAGCAACATCAGACTGTATAACTTGCTGTATTGTAAATCAGGGATTCCCCCAGGCAGCCATAATTTGTCTGTCCTTCTGGTTTTGTCTACTTTAACTTTTCTATTTTAGGGACTACACATGTGCTTTGTGTTAGAGCAGGGAAGTCACAGCAGACTAAACTACAGTTGTATGGTGACTTTGCCTTTTGGGTCGTGCCCTTCTTTGGTCTTGGAGGAAGATGGTCACATACAAAAACAAATTATGATTCAGAGAATCCCTACAGAGAGACTAACCAGAGAAATGTGGTTTTCACTGTGCCCTCATCCAAAGTCCCTATATAAATAGTCCTGTACTGGTCTAATTAATTGACTCTCTAATCCTTGCCTTGCCCACTACATACAAAATGGTTTTGTAAATTCAAAATAGACATGGTCTTGAGCCACAACATTTATAAGATCATGGCATTTAGGGATGGAAAACAACTAATACATCATCCGGTACACCTCCCCAGCAGGGCAGGGTAGCCTAGCCAAAAATACCTCAAATAACATGGCTCTGACCACATCCTGAGCCAGCCAGTCCACTGCCTAATTCATCCTGCTGCCATGATGCTTTCCATGATTCTCTTGATACCCTGTTTCACAGCTCCAGCCTCTAACTTTGAATTCAGCTCAGCTATGGTGAGGGAGAGAACCTCCCTTGCCTGAGGACAGCCTTTCACATAGAGACAGTTGCTCACCTCCTGTTTATGCTCTATCGCTTTACTGTTCTTTTGAGTTGGGTAAATTTGTGTAGATGAAATTTCTGTATCAGACAACACAGCCTTAGGATTTGATTTTTGATGTTTTTCTCACATCTGGCAATACTACTGCACTTTCTCTACACAGCTGTAACACTGAGTTTCTGAGTAGTTATTCTAATGTAACCATCGATTTTGCCACCAGAACAATGACAAATTATTATAAACAGTGTAGTATCTTAGCTGATGGGGGTAATACTTGTACATCATTAATAATGATATAAATGATCTTAACAGGAAGATAACAGATTTCCCTGAGATAAAGTATTCACTTATCAAGTTGCAAAACAGACTGACACTCCTCTCTCATTTCCTCAAAGTTGTAATTTAAAGGATTAACTTAATGCTGTTTGATACCCTGTCCAGAGACTTCTTGAAAGCTGAAGTCGTTGGCTCTTCAATAAAGAAAATATATTAAAGCCTTTGGTTTCAGGGTTTTTTCTTCCATTTTTTTCTCTTTCTTTAAGTAATGTGTTGGTGGTTCAAATAAATATCTGTCTAGACAGATGTCAAAAGTGAAATCCAGTGATAAAGACTTTCTTCATGATAATAATAAAGCAGAGGGTAAAAAAAAATATTTGTGGTGTAAAGAACACCCAAGTTCTGAATGCAGAGCCAGATCTTTTTGTTTCAGCTACCACCCAGCTGAAGGGTAGTCAGTCAGTCAGACCAGAAGTTCTCTTACAGGGAGATATAACTCTCTGTGAGGTAGAGTGGGTGAGGGGGTGTGTGCACATATAGGAAAATGGTTAGAAACGCAGCAGTGGATTTTGTGGTTTTCTCCTTTGAAAGTTATGATCTAGCTAATGCTGAGATTTCTGAAGACCCCAAGGGAAATAGATTGCTCAGTTCTCACCACACTGGGGTCTCTTTCCTTTGGGAGGTTTTGCATAGAGTCTGAAAGGTTTGACATCTCCTGTGCTTCCCAAAGCTCCCCGTGGCTACAGTGAGATCAGCCAGTGCTCACCAGGAACTGCTGAAGAACACTGGGGATTTGTGTGCTTCAGTACTCAGCATCACAGCACCTGAATGTTAACTGCCTGACAGCTGTAAAGGGATTCGAAGCGGGATATTTACCTATTGACGTCTTTAAGCCAAGGGGAGAATTAATGCTTTAACCACCATGACACAGAACCGTATCCGCTAAGCTTCTTTCCGCCCTGAAGTTGAACACAGACAGCTCACTTCCAAGCAGGCTCCATGTTAAACGCCACACGAGCGTCTTTAGGTTTCCTTCATCTTTCCTTTAGGTTTTGGACACACGTTGCTGCCGCAAGAAATCCAGTTCACTTCAGAAAGCAGATTACTCCCCACTGATGCAAATCACAGTACATACCAGCTCTCTGCTTTAGAGATCTGTCATGGCATGCGTATTTCACTAATAGGTGTAAGTAAAAACACAAAATAAGTGTAGCCCAGGACTTGTGTCCAGACTGATGATGTCATCACCTTGCTCAAGTAGGAATGTGGAATTCATTAATGGGCAATAAAACTGGAACCGATTTTTAAATATTTTGCATCACAATGCATTTGCAGCTTTAAAACCTGCAACTGATTTGTGGTCAAAATGGTTGATTTTTCACAAATGCTTTTCATTTCACCTTAAGATGATAATTACATCAAATGGTGGTCATAGGCTTCAGACAGAAAATCTGTAGGTTATAATTTTGCATGTCTGATCAAGGAAAGGAAACTTTTATTTACAACTGTGTCTGAAGATTGCCAAACCACTTATTCTTGCATAGAGAAATTATTAGCTAAGAACTGAGGTAACTAAATGACACCTTTAAGGCATAAAATATTCTTCCTTAGCTGGATATTTGTTTGTTGTTTTGTATCTTTTCTAAATAATGAAGAACCAAGAAGAAAACAACTGGAAGCAAAATCATGTAAAGAGAGAACCAAATGGTATTCACATTGATAATATGGGATAAAAATGGCATCATTAACATTTAATAAAATGTATTTCTCATTCTGAGTTAATAGGAAGTATCTGATAGCCATATTATTAAACTTTTGACCATTACATTTTTATTTCCTGCTCAGTGATCAGTGGAAAATCTGTCATGCCATATTTCATCTTCATCTTCAACAAACAACTAACTGTTTCATTTATTTTTTTTCATTGAGAGACTTCAGTAATTATTTAGTAGCAAAAATATCATCAAAAATACATTCCCCTAGAGAAATCAGTAATTTGATTTTCATCTATAACTAACCGTACAGATTGCTCTGACCCATGTACTAATCGTAAGTCAGGCACATGGAGTTGATTTCAGGAATAAGATACAGCAATATGTTTGTTTTTTTTAATACAACCTAGAAAGAAATCCCTTAAGAGGTATGCATTTGAAGAAAGAAACATTTATTCTACCTATTTTTATAGGTTAGCCAAAGTACCAATATATATCCCAAGTAGCATTGACATTCACCTGTAAATAGTCATAGAAATAACATTACTGCAAACAACAATGTTCCAAGGACAGTATGCTTCCACATTTACTTGTCAAAACCCAGTCCTTCTGGAATTAAGAGAACTGTAATTTAATTGAAATTCTTTTTCTTCCTCCAGAGCATTAATTTATCATGTAATTTTGTGGCTAGTTTGAAGTACAGGTTCATGTTCAGTCAAACTCTTTTGCTTAATTAATATTGTTTAAATTTGATCTTGGATCAAAGAGAACTCACTGTGTATAAAACAAGAGAAATAACACTTCCTTGTCCTGGAGACATTACATATAAACACATCTAGTTTCACGCAGGGTTATGATCCAATTCCCGATAACAAAAGCAAAGACCTAAAATATTTCTAATCTGAAAACTCCATAGAGGACCAAGTTTTATTATTATTTCCTGTTATTTCCTTGTAACAAACAAGATCTGGCAACATTCTTCTGCCATCAGTTAGCGTATCGTCCTGAAGGTCAGTGGGGTCATCCAAGTGGTGGTTGCGCTACTTTCGTTGAGATTCCAGAAGACATTTTTGAGTGATTACTCACCTGTTGGAACAGCTTTTTCACTTTCTTGTTGTGTCCTGTCAGCACTCTTACCTAATATGCTGCACCACCTGACAAGCAGTTTGGTGTAACCATTTCTTCCAGTACTGGTGATGTAAGAAAGCCGGTGACCAGTTTGTAACAGAGACTGGGGCAGACATGAATTCCCATCTCAAAAGCAGAGATAAAGGAAAGTTAACAGCTACATGATATACAGATCTTTCCTTCATCTCCTTTATCTGTTCTAAGAATTTCTGTTTGACAGAATTTGAAAGTTGACGTGTCGATATGAACTGCAATGCCCAGTGGACAAGTAGTGGCATAAAAAAAAAGATGAAGCACTATAAGATAAGTTGTTATTTAAGTATCTTTTAAAGCTTCTTCTATTAAATAAATGAAGATATGATTACCTGTGCACTGTATCTACTGCATGTTACAGTACTAATGCAGATACAGGTTTCATTAAATTCAGTGAAGGCTACATAGCTCCTTTTGTGGTTGCTCATCTTCTTTAGATCTGCAAACATAGTCAGAAAGAGACAGAAATAAAGAGAGAATTCTTGCTGTGGCTCAGTGTATCATCACCAGAAGAAGGAGGCACTCTTTAAAAATGGTTTTAAATTATGGTTATAGCAATTCTTGGACCACCGCAGCTTTAAATTTTCTAAACATTTCATTTTGCTTTATAGTTATAATGTTTAGAATTTGTTACTGGTTCTAGTAGCTGCAGATCTACTTATTTATATCATGCTCCTGAGTTTACATTTCACTCTATCAGTTAAACCAGTTCACACAATATGTCAGAAGTATTTTGTGTTAGAGTTCTTAGATTTACAGGCTCAACGATTTCATTACAATTGCTCTGGATCTGCAGCAGCTGTAGCAAATCAAGCTATGGTTCACAGACTTTACATAGCAACTCACAATTAATTTGTAGTTTTTTTAATGGACTTCCTTATTGTGCATAAAGAGTACAAATGTACACAGAAACTTTTTTTTTTTCCTTTTAAGAAAACTCATTGTCTTTCTCTTTAGGACAGTAATTATAGATATTCTACCCCAGCAATCAAATACAGAGTTTGCATTTCAATTTTCAAATACTCTTTACTTATAGGGTTTCAGGCATTGTTTTTTTATTCATCTGTCAGCATTTACTTAACTGGAGATTTTACTACTGAAACAAACTTGGGTTTGACAGAGATCTGTTGTATTTGCCTTATTAACAGAAAATAAGCAGTAAATCCACCTTGTTTACTCTTCAGAGACCCAACACTGTACTACACGAGGGCTCCAAAGCCTTGGGGCATCTGTGTTTGTACTCATCTAAGACTGAATCCTAATATTTGAACATCTGTGTTGCCATCCTTCCACCTACTGTTTAAAACCTTACAAGAAGTCTCCTAAACACCCCTTGAGGTAAGAACGTGTACCTATCCAATTGAAAAGATGTTGAGGCAGAGAGACTGACTGATTTGCCTGAGGCCACACATTTCTCTTGAGTTGAAATTGTATGTACCTTTCCACTACTTGCTTTGCTGCAAAACTTGTTGTGTAAGGGTGTAAGACTTGCAATCCTTACACAGCAATTTGAGGACTGTACTGAGAAGATTCAGCCTGTGAGAACATTAACTTAGGGGAAAAAAATCGAACTCCGGCATATACTGATATATGAACTTTCCCTTTCTCCTCCATTCTGTTAGGTTTCTTTCCAATGCAGGCATTTTTCACCATGCCCAGCAGCCATTCCCAGTTTTCCCATGCCGGCATCTCTTGCTGACAGCCAAAGCCAGAACATCAAGCAGCAGCTCCAGCTTCTTCTTCTGTGCCTTTGCCCCGGCCTTTCCCTCGGCAGGCAGGGAAGGAGCCTGAGGCACCCGCACAGCCCACCCTGCTTGAGAATCAGATTTCAGACAAAAAAGCTTTGTCCTTGGGCACAAATATGAAAATCAGCTTGTTCGGGTATTTCTGACTCTCCTGGAGCTCCAGCCCTGGGTCATGTGTTTGTAGGGAGCCAAGGAGTTGTGTAATGGCTGGGATGTGTGGGGTTAGAAATGCATGTGAGTGCATGTAAGCTCAGGTTGGTGGGGGAATTGCCCTTATTTGTATATATCTGTCTTGTTTGAATAGACCTGCTGCACCCTACATCTTATCTAAATACAGAATAAGGCCCATAGTTTCAAGCAGATCCCTTGTGCCTTCCCTCTTCTAGTTCACTTTAACCAGCTGGAAAATGAAAACAGAACTTTAAAGCTGGGGAAATTGTTTTGAACTTGCCACACTAACTTTTTGATACCATCTCAGGATACCCAAAGTATACATATTCAATCTCTTGAGCATCTAAGATCCCAGTTGAAGCCTGAGAAAATTAATAAATACCACCCTACAACAGCTTTTAGAGACAGGTGAGATTTGGGACTTTGCACTTATGTTTGCTTTACTCACTGAATATGATTTTAGCTTTAATAGCGTAAGCCCACATTTTGATTTTTATGTCCTGTTTGAAAATGCATACCATAAATTAGAAGGAGTATTAAATTTTCCATAACAAGATCCTTAAAAAAAAATTCCATTTGGAGTATCTCATATTCAGAAATGTTTACATTTTGTAGACTTATGATGAGAGAGAATGAGTATTTGAGAAATCTATAAATTGTGGCGTTTTTTTTTCTTTTTTTGTGGGGGGGGGTTTTTTGTTTGTTTGTTTTGTTGGTTTGGTGTGGGTTTTTTTTTTTTTTTTGGGGGGGGGGTGGAGTGGTGAGGAAAAATGGAGGAATCACAGAATCGCAACCGAAGGAGAATCTTCACTAAGCTTACACAGGCACCAGATCATGAGTCTGTGAGCAGACCTTAATGGTCAAATGCAGAACACTTGTATGCCTCAGTATTACAGAAAGGTGCCAGTAATAACAATCCCACTGGGTAGATGATAAACTCTTCCATGCTGAGGTCCGTGCTTGGAGGCGGAGCCTGCATTGTCTTCTCCGCTGAAAATATCTCAAATACTCATGCTGAGCTACTGCCAGACAGCTGGCACATCAGAATAAAATCCACTGCAACCTGCAGTTGTGTGCAAAAAATGGAGCAAATAACTGTGTGATTTAGCTTGTGCTCCTGTGGTTTAGCTGTTGCTGGCACAGTTTCCAGCTGATTCAAAGCAAGCCCAGGTATGTGAACATGACCTGCTTTTGGAGAAGTAACAGGTAGACATGACCTCCTCCCTGCTCCTGATTATTCAGCAGCCTCCAGGAGTCCTTGGGCACTCTGATGATTTACTTCTGTCCTTTCACTGAAGCTGTCTTTTTTCTCTGTCCTAGTAGTTCATATATTTTATTCTTCTTGAACAGATATGTCTGCTCCCATCCATGCATCCTTCTATTACATTTAATACCATTTCACTGTAGTATTGTTCTGGGTTCTTTTCAGTTTGCTGGCATACAGTAATCTCTTCTTAAATCTTTCTCTCCAAATATCATTATCTTTGGTTGACTACCAAATTTGTTTGAGTGCATTATTGTCAATGCATATATTAGTTTTCATTTTCCTGTCTTTGTGATTCTTTTTCTGTATAAAAGAATGCAAAGTATGAAAATTTAATATGGTTTTAATGCTCCCATTAAAAAAAGTGCAATTGTTAGTGTCTGAAATGCACCTTGCATCATCCTAAATGGTTATATGAATGAGATCTTAATTACAGACAACTTTAGTCTTTAATTAATGTATTCCGGACATCTGTAGTTTTCATTTATAAAATCTAGTTTTTGTGATGGGTATATTTTTAAGTTACACATGATGTGAAAAAGAGATGAAGTTTTTTGGTATTTGTTAGTTGCAAATACCGAGGTGGCTGCTTGGCACTTGTAAATCTGATGCTGTTTATCATCACAACACTTTGATCAGGCTTTTGGTTGTTTGTGTTTTGGGTGTTTTTTTTTAATATTGACCAATCCTACTGGCACCTAGTCAGATAAGTAATTTTACTGACATGCATAGATGATTTAAGGTTCCAGACTTACAGATATTTAAAATGTAAAGGGGAGAAGCTACTGTCTAAAAGCACATTTGGGGGAAGGGGGGGGGGCAGGGGGAAAGTTGTAAAAGCAGAACCTTTTACCTTAAAGTAGGAAAGGATATGCAACTGGAATCCTTTATTCTGATCCACTTAGTAGCATGCTGTTTAATGACTCTAAGTGATAATGTACTTAAATGGTTAATGCAAGGGTTGATCCTCCTCTAAAACTGAGCTGGGAACAAAAGCTGAAATGACTTTTCGAAAGGGAGGGACGGGAGGAATTCTGACCCTTCTCCCGACGCTTTACAACGTGAAACCACAAAGCAATTGAGGAATCAGTGCACGGCATGTGGATTAAAATGCTTCCTAGAAGCAGCTAGTACTGTACATTGCCTCAACCCTCCCTGAACTTTCTCAGTGAATACAGCAGCCTGACAGCCTGGCTTCCCGCTGGGTGGATCCTGCAACTCCAGGAGGGAATGGCACTTCTTGTTTTTAATTAGCAAAGGTGAAAGGTGAATTAAAACTAGCTGTTTGGCAAGTCAGAGCAAGGGGCTGAGTTCTGAAGAGCACCAAGGAGGAGGGTGCTTTCTCCTTTTTTCCTTTTTTTTTTTTTTTTTTTCCTCCCTCCTTCTGTGAATGAATTGCCTTGCAGGAGGGACTGAAAATACAGCTTCTTCCTGAATCCAGTGGCAGAGTTACTAGAGACAGCTCAAGACACAACACTGCAGAGTAACGCCTTGGAATGTCCTCGCACTTTATAAACAATTGTCCTAGGGAGGGAATATTTTTACATGACATTTGCACAGCTTGACAAATGGCTAGCTGAGGCTGTGTGCTGCTCTGATGAACGCTGAATATCACACAGAGATACCCCACAAACTGACCAAAGAGAGACATCTAACTGCACTGGGAAAGTAGAAGTGGAAGTTGGAGCCTTAAAAACACCTCACCAAAACAACAAACAAACATCAGCATTTAAGTGAAGAGAGGAAGAAATTTATCTTGGGCAGGATGGCATCTGCCCAGGACCTTTTAATCCTGACACTGTATGGCTTGTTACTAGAGTTACCGGCTGGATGTCACGCAGCGGATACGAGGCAGCCAAGGTTACGTCTGTCACATAAAGGTAGGTCAGTGTGTCAGGTTTTTAAAGACTTTATGCTAATGCAGATTCATTGACTTCACAGAATGTACTGCATCGGGGTTAAATGATGGTCCTCTGACAGAGTAAAATGTTCCTGTTAAGAAATCTTGTGAAATGTTTCCTGTTACTAGACTGCATCCTTGACTAAGTTTACCGAATTCTGGAAGACTTAAGATACTTACAGTGATGATTTTATACTACTGATATACTCTACCTGAAAGTGTGTTAGATTTGCATGTCATTCTCACTCCATGCTGTAAGCAGGTTGCCAGGTCTCTTAAAAAGAGGGAAAGAAATGGAGAAGATAACCTGAAATTATTGCTGAATAAATGTACTCTTGTGCATCATGTAGCCCTTAAACAATTAGGTGTCTGTTTCACTTTTAGAATTCTATCTGTCTACAAATATAGCTAAGGCAAAAAGACTGAATTCCTGTGAGCCATATGATTCATTTTCTAAACTAGCAAGTGTCATCACACTATAATTAAAATGACTAACTGCCAATGTAAGTCTGTTCGCAGTTTGACTGAGTTACCCAAAGAAAAAAGTGTTATTTTTCCTGACATATGTATGTAGAATACTTACAACTTTTTTGTTTGTTTTAAATTATTTAAGTTTCAGTTACCTGAAGCATGAACCATTCTTCCTTAGCCCATTCAGAGTGTCCTTATTCAGTTCTGGAATGCATGTGATTTAAACTGTTCCCTATGATTTGGGTTTAATCCTGTATATATGTAAAAATACCTGTGCACAACCATGGCATTTCAGTTCTCTGCAGCAGTATATACATTTGTAGGTTGTATACTTGGATATGTATGACAGATAACTATTGCAGTAGGAGCATAACATGCAAATATACAAGATAAACTAATGATTGGCCAATCAATGATGTTTTGATATTACCTTTTATGCATAGATGAAAAGAAAATGTCTTTTTGCTGACATAGTTGGGAATGAGCAAATTCTAATTTACTCAAGAACATTCTGGTAGTTATGCAGTTGATAACTAAGCTGCATCAGTGTGAAGCACATTAGAACACTTACTTTAAGTATGGATAAGATTTAGGAATTAACATCAGCCAGAGTTCCATGTGTTGACAGGTTTACTCTAAACAAGGTTTAATTGTGTTTTATATAGCAAGCTAAATTACCAATTATAAGGAAGGGAGAAGCTGAATAGGATAATTGGTCTGAATGTCTTACTAGGAAGCTATAAGAAATGGGGTTTGCTTTTATAGGGCAGTGAAACACATTTTAAAATAATAAATATTTGTCATGAAAAGCTTTCTTGTAAGTAAAAAATTAATTGCTCTAAATGAAATAAATAATGACCTTTCCTAATATATAAGCCACTCATGTTTTAACCTGTGGTTTGAGAGTACAGTAGGAATGCTGATTATATAATCCTTTCACATCTTTTACTGTTGAAAATCTGCATTTGAAAATTGGTTTATTTCTAGATGTAATTACAAGGGCTATAACTATTATTGATATTTGTTTGCCTCTGATGGGAAAGAGAGATGAGAAAAGCACAGTAAATGAGACAAATAGACCTAGTGTTGTGTTGGTTCAGGACTTTGGCTTAACTGCCAGTTTTGGCAAGCTCCCCACTATGGTGCTGCAACAATTAACTGCTTCTCTGCTCACGTGTAGTACTAATTGCTTTTCTGATCGTTGGAATCAGTATACATTTCACTGCATACTACTTCTCTTTTCAGCAGTCAGCCAGTAATTTGGCCATAACTCATCATAACTCTGATATTTTCAAAGCTATCTTAAACCATCCATTTCTCACAGAGGGCCAAATGAGGGCCCTGCCTAATGGCAGTTCACTCAGATCCAATGGCACAGGAAGATTTGTCCTCATAAATTCCCTCCCATGAAAACACATATTTCACCTTGTACAATACCCCATCTCATTTTTCACACTTACAAAATGTGACTGATTTTACAAGCAGTGTTGCAGTCGGTGAGTGCCTGACCACGTATCCCCAGCCAAAGTTTGGAAATGGCATACCTGCCTGCCACCCTGGGAACAGCTCCTGAAATCCTCCCAGCCAAAAGAATGTAGCAACCAAGCATGAAGACAATAAGCAAATGTTGCTGCTGCATTCACTAATCAAACAGACACAGCAGGAGGGTCCCTCATCTTAATTGCTTTTACTCAGTGGAAAGGCTGCTGTGGGTACCAGGGAGGTGCACGGTAGTTAAAAAGAGGTGGTTGTGCAAACCTCTGTGCACAAAGTTGCACAAAGGATGAAGCCCGCATGTGTAAAGTAGCTGTAAACTCAGTTAAAAATTACACTGCAAAGACCCTGAAACATGAAAGTGAGCGAGTCTGTTCACTGCCTCCCCTTGGAACTGCAGATGCTGGTGTCTAATTGGGATTCAGACCTTTGCAAGATCTGCTAGTGCTGATTGGAAAGTTAAAGGCTTCTGCAACGAGTGTGATGAGGTTATGGACATGAGATTTTTTTGTTATGAAAGAATATTTAACTAGTCTATTTTAAAGTCTTGTTTCTTTAAAGAGCCAGAAGAAGGCTTCCACAAATTAGAGACTCTTTTGATTTTTATAAATTCACAAATTCTCTTTTTTTTTTTTTTTCTTTAAAAGTGATGCTCAGTGAAAGTGAGGTAGTGATCTGACAGTGAATGAGAACCTTTTGCTCTCACTGCAAACCAGACCTTCACCTGCAGCGCACACGTGTCTCCCAACCCACAGCAACAAGATCGGGTCCTAACCCTGGTGCAGAGGGGTCGCCTGATGGATAGGAATACCACAATCCCCTTGCCAATTATTGTGCAACCCGTTTGACTCTATGGCCATTTACTCTGCTTCAGTGGGAGTTAATGGAAGTCCTGCATTCTTGAACTACTGTTAAACCTGTCAAGTCAATGCAAAACAATAACGGTGATTTTAGGTGAGGTAAAAGATGGTCTTTATTCACAGTAAACTCAAACGTGGATTTTGCCATTCCTTTATATGAGATTAGAAATTAATCCTATAACCACCTTGCAGTCATTTTATGGTTCTAACTTCATTTTTAGTAAGTTGAACTATGTTTATGTCCAGTGCTTGGAGGTGTTTTCCTCAAACCATCAGCTTGTGTCTATTAGAAATTTTACACTGCAATTAGTACCACTTCTGGTATTAGTGGTATGATTACACTAAAGGTCAGTGTTTGATGATGACCAGCTAAGATCTGTGTACTCCACTAGCTTCATGTTGATTTGTAGAGATAAAAATGTATTATATCTTGCTCAATATTACAGAGAAATAGATTTCCACATGATTAAGTTATAGGTTGACAACTACATTTAAAAATCATTAGCTCATTTTACATAGGGTACAGACCCTGGCTAACGAGGTGTTAATGGAATCCAAGCTTCAGCCCCTATTCTTTATAGGCTGCTGGTTAAATTCTTTCCCAGTATCCCACAGTTTGAGTTCTTGCAATGGGAAATATACAATTAAGGTGAAATCAGCACACACTGTGTGTTAAAAAGAAACTATTTACATTACAGATTGAAATGGATTGGGTTTCCAGAGGACAGGAGGGATATATTTATATAAGCCTAACAGAGCTGCACTGGAAGCATGAGGACCTGAAAGGCCCATGAAAGATGTAATTGTATAATTCCAGCATTATGCATGGTGTGCTCTGTATTTCTAACTCGTTTTGGATTATTTTTTTCTCTAGTTCATGAATATGGTAAAGAACAAAGGTAATATAGTACGAAAATGAGATGAGTGGTCTGTAAAATTTTGTTGCTGCAATAGGATCTGGTACAGTTAGTTACATGCAGTGATTTGCAGATCTTGAGGGATCTGTTTTCTGTTCTACCCATTACGTTGCTCTTGAGTGACTTGACAAATTTTGGCATTACCTGACCTCAGGTTGTGTAGCTATGCACTGAACACTGCTCTTGTCTGGAAAAAGTACGGTTAAGAAGCAGTTGTGCCTCTCTTACCTATCCAAATATCTCGCTTGCCACTTTCTACAGTTGAGTCAAGCTGCAGAAAGAGAAGACAGAACATAAAAGGAATTCATCTGGGTTAAAAAATTTATTCTCCAAGTATAAATACTTCAAACAAAAGCAGCAGACAGCTAAGGAAGGGAGAGATGAAATTTTGCAGACAAAAAAGTGATATTTTCCATGTATTCAGATTTTAGTATGTAAAAATGTATAATATAAAATATTTAATGTAGAAGAATTTAGGTTTAGTAGGGTTGACTAATCATCTTTGAGGGCTGCTGAGATCTGTTACAGCAGAAAAATGTTTTGTTGCCATTTGCAGGGACCAGAGTTTCAGCACACCTACTTTAGCTTTCTTGACACTTGTAATTTAGAATTTATTTTAACCAACACTAAGAGTTTCACCATGCTTATCCATGGTATCTTACTCTGTCTGTTCTTTAGCTAGGTGGCAGTGAAATTTACTCAGGGGCAAACAATTAAATTGAGTAATAAAAATGTAGGGATTTTTTAGACAGGCATTTCTGAATTCTAAAGTAGGTAGATATATTTAATACAAGCATAGTATTTTCAATTAGTAATCAATTGGCCACATAAATCATGGATAATTCAAGACTAGTCACATAACCCATAACTGCATCATGACTTATTCAATTTCATGCACAAAAATGTTTTCCATTTTTAGCAGCTTTCACTCTGATAGAATTTCGGTTTTAAATGGCTAGGAAAGATTAGTTTTCATACCAAAGCAAATTCAAGTTCAAGAAAGTTGTTAATTCAGCTCGATGTAAATCACTTTGAATTTGTACCAGAATAATTACTTGACTTGTGGTCTTTGCTTACATATAGTCCAGAGAAGTCGATGTCTAAAAAAGATAGATGATATTGTGTATGTGTCTTTAAAACATGTATATATATATATATATATATATATAACAAATTGAAGTTTTTATATTTCTTACAGTGAATTAAAGAACAGTAAAATTCCAAGGGTGTAAGAAGTAAAGGCCTGTATTATGGCTCCACATCTACATGTGTCTGGCTATAAGGGCTGATAACCAGAATTATGAGTGTTTGGAAAAACCAAATGACAAGTAATGTCTTCTTACTCAAATTCTCAAGGCCACATAGAATTCAATCTAAGTTTAGAAATGTCCTAGAGAAATATGCACTCTAGGCCACTTCTAGGGCAGAGAGGAGAGCTTTTACATCCCATCTACCGCTGGACAGGCAACTGATTGTTTACCAAGAATTAGCACAAGATTTAAGTTTATTACTCATCCATATCATAAGAGCTACCTACTAGTAAGTTCAGGAGTGCTTACAAGTAATCCTGGAGTGACTTGCTCACTGAGACAGGAATATTTTTGGCAGAGAATTCATGCTAGTTCCTTTCATAACTGCATTTTGTTGACAAAGGCTTCTGTAGGTATTGCTGTAGCAGAACTCTGAAGCGATAAGCACCGCCGCCGGGGATGCAAGAAGCAGACGGTTTGCTGCCTAACATCAATCACTTGCCTGTTTTTGCTTTAAAGAACTAAGTACCATCTGAAGGTGCAAGACCAGAATATCCTGCATGCTGTAGCTTCTCTGCAGCTAACTCCCTGTTTTCAAAGTGATAACACCATCTGCTATTTTAAACTCTTTATCAGATATTGTACTCATCATTATTTCACTGAGAGCAAGTGTTATATTTTACTGAAATGAAAACAAGATTAATGCTGTTTACATGATTTACAGGATGATGTGCAAGGGTGAGCATCTGTGTCAGGCCTTTTGAGAAACTTTTGGTCAATAAATATTCTAAAAGTGTGCAATGGAAATATTACATATTGTTAAAACTGCTGCCTTGGTTTTCTTCATATAGGCAGGCAAAGATGATGCAGTTATAGCATGCAGACAGCATTAATTAGAAAAAGCATAATTTCTTAAAAAAACTCATAGCCTGAAGGGTTATAGATAATAATCTTCATTTTACAGGGGAAAAAAACAAACCAGCCCTCTTGAGTATACTATTTAAAATGTTTTGTATTGGTTAGTTAATGTTTGGCATTTGTTTAAATCAGTTAAGGATTCAGCATTAAACATGAGAGAACATGTTAAAAGAGAAAAATAATGAAAACGTTGCATTATAAAATATCTGTAGTGCACTTCAACTGTAATTTCAAACTCCTGTAAAGAAAGGACATAATTAACTTTGAAGAAACAATATTTGAGAAGTTTTAAAAAGAAACTTCATCTTTAAATTGGTGAAAAGTTTAAATTGCCATCACCAAGGTACAGTTTAAGGAACTGAACCTACTGAGGTTGTTGCATACATTAATACAAATGAAATTATCAGGATTCTCTCAGAGCACAGCTTCAAAAACAAATATTACCAACTTATTGTTTCCCCACTTTTATCATCTCACAAATTGACAAATTCATATTCCCCTTGATCTCTGTTCTTCTGATCGTCCTCAAGGCTACAAATTCTTATTTTGGAAGAGATTTCTCCTTGTTAAAAAAATTCAGTTGAAGGCTGTCTTCAATGTGCTTCTCCTCGAAGCATCTTCTGTTAGTTTCAGCTATAAATTGATATGCTTTCACTCATGCTGCATCCCTTTGGCAAACTGTTTTATAGCAGTCGAAAGACTATTTTTTTTCCTTTCTAAACAATGTAAAGCAGGAATGTATCATTATGTATTCAAGTTTTTTTCTTACTCAGTGGTGATTTTCATGCCTATAAAAATCACCCAAGCAAAAGTATTTTGAGATAGATTTTTGGGTTTTTCTTTTGAAGAAACAATATTGCCAACACAAGGAATGGTTTCTCTGGTTTTTTTTCTCAGGGTTTCTCGGTGCCATTTTGATGTCCTTTTCAAAGGATTTGTAAATTGCAGCATGTTACAACTGAGCGTTTAAATACACTGTTTAGCTGCACTGCTCTTGGTGAATATAAAATCTTAGTGACAAATCTTTGTTGCTCTTCTAGTAAATTCATTCTTATTTCACCTGCAATTCACAGGACCTCCAGAGTGCATGTCAAAGGTTTCTTTTACAATTTCTGTGCAAGTATGTACAGGAGGTCTGCAACCACAAAGTTGTCAACGAAGGGATGCCTGCCAAACATCTTGGCCCTGGCATGACATCCATCCTGTGTGTCTAGCCAATAGCTGCAAAACTTGGATTGCTCGTGTAGCTGAAAAGTAATTTTTCGTGGAATAACAGTTGAATCTCATCTTAAAATTACTTTTTATTAGTCTCAGGTGAAAGCAGATAATTGGCTGTTGTTTCTGTCATCTCTTGCTACCTTGTCTCAGTAGAGTACTTGGCATGCTTTATTACCTCTTCTGTCAATCAGAATCTGCTCAGCTCCTATTAAAAGTCAGTAAGAGTCATCTAGTTACATGTAATGGCTTAAGACTTGTTCCTGAATGCAATGCTGTGTTTCAGACTGAAATTTCATTTGCCCCATGAAAGTGCCATCCTTTTACCTTGTAAACTCCACAGTCCAAAATCAATTACATTTACCAGGGAGCAGAAATAGTCTGTCATGTTGCCTCTTTCCTTCCAAGGAGAAATGTGATGCAGTCACTCATCTGCCTGTTAGTGGTGGAGTCCTGGTACTTAGATCTCCATTATCAAGGAAAGATTTAGAAACTGAAGTCTTGAGTACTCCCGTGGGTTAAAAAGTCAGCACCAAGGAAACCCTGTAATGGTCTAATGGCAAAGGCTAGTTTGCCATAGACATGTAACATTCAAAAATTATGTTAACATTCTTAGTTGAATTTGCTTGAAACAAGCTTTCATATCAGAAACCTAATTGTGAAGGACACATTTCCAGTCAAGGAAGATTATATGACAAATATGAGACTTGTCTGCTTTGTGCAGTCTATTATAGTTCAAAAGATCCTTATGAATACTTAATGTCAAAATGCAGAAAAAAATTAAAGGCCAAAAGTTTCATTTATGAAAAATAAAAATAATAAAAAAAACCCCAAACTCAACCAAACAATGCCTGTTAGTCAAAACTGGGAGAAACTAAAAGATGTCACTGATGACTTCTCATAGCTCTTCAGCCTGAGCAGAAGATGTTCATTATTTATAAGAACTTGATGACAAGCAATATATATTACTCTTCAGACTGTGATTTGGCAGGAACAGCTAAGAAAAAAGTTGTTAATGATCCTTATGAAATCATGTTGCTAACATTTTTACTTCATCAGTAATGAAGAATTTCAGGTTTCGGGAAATTCACTTGTTCAGTTCAGCATTTGCAGTTTACCTTCTCTTTCTATTTTATTTTAAATCTCCCGAAATATATTTGCATACAAATATAAAAGATTGTCAACCTGATGGTTCCAGTATGATGAGGATTTTTGGGATTAATTTTTTTTTCTTTTGCAAACTGTTTGCAAAGTAACTCTGTAAACTAAGGAACCAGCGCCTCCAAGATAGGCATTCAGGGAAAGATTTCACTCGTTTTAACATCCTTAATGTATCTATTCTCTACTTCTTCTGTGTTTATTTTTATCTAAAGGATTCCTGACTTCATACTGTGAAGCAATTGAAGCTTCTGTGGGGAGTCAAACAATGGGCTTTTTACTGTTGCTAAGTTCGCTTTATAGGCTTTCTCTTCCAACACATTTGTTTAATAGGCCTAGTAAAATGTTGAATGCAGCTGTAAATATATCTTTTATTTGTTGATGTGCAATAAACATCACAGGGATGTTGGCCTTTTCTTATTCTGATCTTTCTGACACTGATGAAAGGAAATTGTACAAAATGAATGAAAAGTGCCTTAAACTGATTGCAGAAAACAACAATCCCCACATACCTAGGGGTTAGTACCTTGTTTCTCTTTTAACAGATGGTTTCTCCCAGCAGTGTTACTAAAACTTAATAATAGTAAAATAATAGGTTACTTGATGTGAGGGGATTATTCCAGATAGCACTATTCACTGAGGTCATCACTGAAGGTCATTTTTCATCCAGAAAGCTAAAGGTTAGCAAGCATTGCTCAATTCCATGAGCTCCTGCAACTCTTTAGTTATGATTAAGCCAAGTGCTTTCCTGTGGGTGTATTGGTAAAAGCCAAGAGTAAAGGAAAATAAACCCATTCCTTTATATATTAAATATTTCATCTAGGTTGATTGAGAATGGTATGATGCAAAGCTTGAAAATATGTGTTGTCTGGGAGCCCAGAAAGACGTAAGCTGTCTTAGAGATCTTGTTCTTATTAATGTTGTTGCTGAAAAAATGTCTTGTCTTTACGTGTCTGTGTTTACATGCAGTAAGTCATGATTTTCTCTTCTCTCCTTATCTCAGGCATGGCCATGTCCTCCTGCATATTTTCAGGTTACACAAGCATCTGGGATCATAGTCGTTTCTAAACATGCTATTGAGATGGTGTTAAAGTATTCAGCAGGTTGAGCATTTATTATAGCTCAGAACTAGGCTGTAAACACTCCCAGGCTCTTTACTGATTCCATAGTATTCCTTGTTGAGTGACTACAGCTTCTGTGGGTTAACACTCAAGCACTGAAATAGGTTATTTAGTTTCTAAAATACTTGATTTTTTGTAAATAAACACTTCACAGTAAAGAGTGGTTCTCCAACTATAGCTCTGAATGTAGCGCAGTATCCTTAAATTCTACTGCTAAATATATGAACCCTTTAATACAAAAATAGAAGAGGGACCTGATTTCATTGTTACTAAGGACAATAGCAAATCTCTCACAAACTTTTGTGATGAAAAAGTTGACAAGATATTCCTTGTTCCTGACCTTTCTTTCTGAAAGAGGTGATCCATTTGTTTGCTGCACTACATCTAAAAGTGTGCTTCTGTCTCTCCTGAGTTTAGGAAGATAATAGTCACCTTAAAGCAGAGGCCTTGCTTACAGTCTGATAAAAGTAGGTAAGATGGATTTGAGGTGAACGTCTGATGATAAGTCTAGCATGTTGCACATCCAAGGATAAAACCCTTTGCCAGGACTGACCTACTGCAGAGTTTACAAGCAGCAGCACTATTGTCCTGATAAAGTATAAGTGAAGCTGTTATTATTAATTAGTATTTCTTTGATCTAATAATTTTCTGGAAGATGAGGATGGAGGTGTAGTGGCTCTCACAGCTGCTGGACACAGCTATCTCTGGACCACAGTAATGACCGTTGTGCTCTGCATCTGCTTTGGTGCACAATATGCTGATTTAGATTAAGCTTGATATGCTTAGGTTAAGTAGCTTTGGTTTACACTAAATTGATGGCCTATCATGTTGAAATAGGTGAACCACTCACAGCTTCCTTTCAGAGCTCAGCTAAGAGCTGAGACCAAGAAGCAGTAAAAATTTAGGTTATATACAAGCTGTTTGTTATTTCCACAGCACACAAAGTGGCCTTATAGACTATATCCTAAAACTTTGATTCTATAAATATTTGGTCGTGTGTGTACCTTTAATTAGAAAAATTAGTCCATTGATTAAAAGTTAAGTTGGGGTTTTTTGCAAGATCAAAGTCTAAGACACAGATTCTTTGAGGCAATCTCTGTAGCGTGGTTGATTAAAGTCAATCATGACAAAAGTTGTTCTATTTTGCCCATACCCCCAGCATTACCAAGCAACACTAAACACTGACAATTTTGATTAATGTGTATAATTTCACTTTCCACTTTATTCTATGATTAAACACTTATGAAAAACTTGATACTTACAACTTACCTTGTTCTATTGTTATCAAGATAATGGTATTTTTAGAAGATGCTTCTTTGATGATTTTATAGAAGTTGTAATATGTGTGGGTACATGTCATTTAGAATTGTGAAATAGATATTACAAGTGCTATATGTGGTCTCTGTAATTTTCTTGACACGGAGCAACCCCTTAACTTTCTTAGAAAATGTAACAAATTACTTCATAATATCAGGTTAATGGATTGGAATTTTTTTTTGTGGTTTCACATTTATTGCTTTAATGTGTAATAGCACTAAAACCCTTGAGCTGTAAAATTAGATCTCTGGGCTGTTGAAAACTCCTTGTCCTCTTAATTTAAAAGTAAAACAAAAAGCTTACAGCATGGAGATTTGAAAATAATAGTAACTAATGTTTATACATTCTTGTGAAACGGCTCCTGAATTGTGCTGTGAAGTTGACAGCAGCACAGAAATGCTCTACCTTGGGATTGCTGAAAGGTAACAGACACATTGACATGTACTGATATCTGATACTATTGCCTGGGAGTGTTGTAGGGACCCATGGGGAATATGTGAAAGTTAAACTTGTCATGTCCTAGCATGTTTTATATTTTAAATGGTGTAAACTATAAATTAAAGCACAGAAAGTATATTTCTAGTCTATGATGGAAAGGTGCTTCAGAGTTTTTCTGAATTAGCCACAGACTATATGAATGACTGTAGCCTTGCTTCAGCCTTGCTGCCTCTGTGTTTAACTGTTGGTAAGTTTCTACAAATTTTGATTTCTGTACAAATTTTGCTGCATTGATTTTGCTTTATAAGTGTTTGGTCCTTCAGTCTCTAAGGTCTGCTCTTGCAAGCATTGCAATTTTGATGGTAGAGGTTAGGCATTACAGCATCCACCTGAGCCCCATAATTATGCTTCCAAGTGCATTACAGCAGCACAGGGTAACAGTGTGTTTCTGTTGGCATCTTGGAGTTCTGTAGTTGCTTTCACAGGGGTTGTAATAATGCTGATACTACTTACTCACTATAGAATTGTTTACAGACTTTTAAAAATGCATCTGAGAGCACTAAAGGGTGAAGGTAGACCCCAAGAGCAGGTTGCATAATTGGATTAGAAAGCCCTCAGGCTGACCTTAATTCTGTTGGTTGGACAAGACTTATTCCTAACCCTCAGAATTTACTGATTTTTAACCCTCATAAAGACCTCACAGCTGCTGGTAGCTAGCTTGGATGGTGAACTCCAGAGATCTGATATGATGTTTGTAGAAGTTATGGTACCCATAAAACATGGGTACCATAACTTCTACAAACCAAATCCTTTTATAATTAAATTCTTTCTTTTGGGAAAGATGAAAACTTTCCTTTCATTGAAGATTTCTCTGTTGGGTTGATTAGATCACCAATAATGTGTTAATAGTCTATTAGATTTCAGAAATCTGGATGCATTTTGAAATTTTATGATAAATTTCCAACAAGCTGCTGGGATCCTCTAGTATTTGTCTTGCTAAATCTCATTATTTTTTTCCGAGTAGAATTATACAACCTATGTGTGAGAAGAAAGCTTCTTTCCATATACCTGTTGTTTTGCCTAGTGAGACTGAAACGCCTTTGAGTAGCATGACACGGACAACAGGAAATATGAACTAGGACATGTCTCAATAGCAGGCAAAAATTAAAGTAGAAGACAAACTTTAAAAGAGAAAGAAATGTATTCCAGCCTCCTATATCCTTATATCACACATCCCTTGGGTTTCTCCTTTTTGCTCCTCTGCTGAAGTAGTCTGAGACCTTTTCTTTATCACTAGCTTTTTTAGTATCTTCACTTATTAACAAAAAACTTAATTCTTCCAAAGTCATACTCACCTTTCTTTATCCCAAATATTTTCCTACAGCAGCACACAGAATTTTATCCCATGCACTTAAATCTCCCTTTCAGAATCTCCCTCTCAGGTAACCTTCAACAGTATTTCTTCAACACTTTTTACTTCTTAACCACTTCTTTGATTCCCCAGGTGGGCCAAAACTAGCAGAGGTATAATTGTGTCTGCATGTGCTTGTTGGCTGGTCAGTTTGCATGTGCTAATTGACTAGTTGTCTGCTAATTGTATTAATTGGATAATGAGTTGGTTCTCCTTTATGGTTAAAGGACTGAGGAGTATTTCAGTTTCTTAACTGGTGATTTTCATGACACTTGGAAAAACTTAATGTTTTGAAGACTGCCCTTACTCCTCACCCTTTTCCCACAAAGTTTGAAATTGCTCAGCAGGATCTTATGTCTCATGGGGAACATGGATTGCATCACCAACTGGCAGAGTGTTCCAGAATAGGTCATTTTCTTACGAAATTAGACTTATTTTCGTCACAAGAGAATCAAATAATCTTTACTATGATCATTTATCTCCTTTGGTTGTTCCAAACTGGTAATTCTCACTAGCTAAATGTGTGGACTAGCACTTTTAAAGAAGACCAGACAGCTGGGCTAGTGAGACAAAGCTTCATCTACCCTAAATCAAACCCACTATATCAGTAAGTTTTTACCAAAAGACTTGTTAACATGAACAGTTAAAAAACCAAGCTGCTCAGGCTAGCAGCTGACAAGTGTGTAGACAAGCAAGATAAAAAATAAAATCTATGGGTATCTGAGCACATTATAATTTAGACGTAATAACAAAAAACCATCCTCTATTTATTTTGTATTATCTTAGATGGTGTCATTCACAGCCCTGAGTGATAAACTAGTAATAAATTGTTATATGCTGTGCTAACAAGCAGTTTTATTTATCAGTAACCTCCAAAGTACTTAAGTACAGCATTTTATTTTAAGTGCTTTGAGATACTAAGTTAGATAAATTAGCCTTTTTTCCTTTTATTGATTGTGCTGGAAATGCATTCCAAAAATTCTACTGTGCTGATGAACCCAAATTTTTCCTTAAACTGCTGTCATTTATTCTTTAGTAATGTTTATCTAGATACTCCTAATTAACTTCTATTTTGCAGATAGTTTAGGAATGTTAAAGCAAGGCTTGCTGTCTCTCAGTTGTCAGAAACAGTAACAACACTTTGAAAGGGAAAATGGTGGGTGTTGTCCTTCAGTTCTAGTCTCCACAAGAATGCTTTGTTTTGCTCATAGTTAAGTATTTAATTCAAAAATTCCATGTGAACTGTCTTAGTGATGACTGCCATATTAATGAGATACAACATTTTTCTTTGAAGTCCTAGAATTTGAAGTTTAGGAATAAATATTACTTTTTAAAAATTTTAAAAATTATAATCTTCAGCAGTGTAAAGAATTCTTAGAAACAATAATGGACAGTAAATTGAAAGAGCTTTGCTTCTATTTCTGGAAATATTACCTGCTGTTTTGAAAACTCTGATCCACCATTAGAAGAGTTTCCGAGTTTGGCAAAATTCCATTTTTTGATGAACCTCAATAAACTTAATACGTTATCATTGAGTCGAAGTGATGCTTTTTCTCTAGGATAGAGGTTTATTATTATTACTTGAAACAGCTATGTCTTGAACAATTATTTCCTTAAATTATTGTGGTGAAGAACAACTGCAAAGCAAATGTTCAGTTGCTCGTTTATCCCAAGGTAGTGTACATGACTCACATCCTGCAGATGACTTACCTGGGTTTGAGTTTGGCTACACCTTCTTCAGATTTTACTGTAGATTTGCAAATCGCAAATGCAGGACTCAGGAACAGAGTCTGCAATGGTTTAACAAGTCTCATGTCATCTGGGTGCACGTTTACAGAGTGCTCTGAATATAAACTAAAGAAACTTCACAGAATAGTTGTTAATTTGAGGCCAAAATTACTTGATTTGGACTCATCCATTCACCACAAGTCAGCTGAGCCATGTTAACTTGTCATCTCATCATAGCTTGGTCATGCATCAAAACCCCATCAGTTCCTGTCCATAGTTTGTTCTCTTCTGTTGGGTTCAGTAGGCTGTTTCTTTCTTTCAAAAAGATTTCTACTTGATGAAAAAAAAAAAAAAATCTAAGACTTGTTGTTTTGCTAGTGGAGTTTTTAAAATTAATTTTCCTGATTTTTAAGGTCTAGAAATACGTATGATTGGTATCATGTGTTTAAGTAGCTTCCAACTAGTAATAGAAGGATTTAAATTATGTCTGTCCTTTTATTTTTACTACAAGTTTCACTTTTGGTTTTGAATGTCTTCTGAAATGTCAGATCATAAGGTTAATTTTTCTCTTTTTTTTTTTTTAATTTTTAAAATATTATTCCCCCTCTAAGAGAATGAAATTTAATTCTGTTGTGGTCACTATTACTTAATGTCTCAAGTATACCTATTTTTTCAATTTCCGACTAACGTTTCCTTAGACATGTTCCAGAACAAGCCATTCCCAGAAGGAATCATTTAACATGCAAACCAGAATTTCTTTATATGTTTTCTTTATTATGCCAGATAATCAGTTCACAAAAGGGATGTTCAATATATATTTTTAATATAATATTATTCTTTTTTGTACCCTCACTGATCTCAACCGTTACTGTGTTATTAACATTCTCTCCAGTCAAACTAGTACCATGTCCTCATGGTTCTCTCCATGTTCTCTACAGACATTGGTTCAAGAAATAAATGCACTTCTTATATTTTAGAATATACATACTTTGTTTCAACAGTTGTATTATGTATTGCTTTTTGCTTGTATACCATAGAGGTGTTTCTACACATTCTTTTGGGGCGTATGCCTCTTGCTCAGTTTTGGGGGTCTGGAATGAGAAAAGCTTAGAGCTTAGAACAGAGGATTTGCTGTCATGTCTGCTTATTTTAAAATTGAAAACAAATTTGAAAATACAGAAAGCAGCAGCTAACTTTTCAGCTCAAGGTACAGGATTTACTTTGACCTAACAAACCAATTTAGGGGAATTTAATTAATTTCAATGAGTTATTACATTTTAGTTGCACGTGCTTAAAACTTCAAGAAAGTATCAGTTTTTGCTTAGGGCAATTTTTATTTAATGTCTGAATAAGTAACAGGTTTACTTTTGGCTTCCAAAGCTGTCAACTTTTTTCAGAGATGAACTTTACTTTTTTTATTTGTTCCTTTAAACTTCCACTGGAACCTGGAAAAGGTCTAAAGAATTCCAGTAGCAGTAAGTTGTATGTTAACTCTGAGACATGGGCAAACACCAACTGAATTGTAGTTAAAATGATTCAACTTTTCATCTAAGACAAATGTAAGCTCTCAATATGCAATAAATTCATGGGTCAAATTTATTTGGAAAAGTTGATAGACTATATTTCTAATGTACTGTTCAGGCTATCCAGAGTTTAATAACAGATGAAACTTTTTTTCTTCCCTTGGATATCTGGAAAGAGAGTGACATAATTGAACAGCACAATAGATCATTCATGACTACTTAATAAGTGGCATGTTTTTGTTTTCCCAAGCTGAGCATGTCTAAATTGAATACTCTTGTGTCTGGTTTTTGTGCTAAAAGCATAGATTCCTTTGGATAAGGATTTTATAAGGATGACTGATTATATAAGAATATGTGGAACTTGTTCTGAGTTGTAAAAATCAGTGCATAATGAAATATCTGATGAATAATACATTGTATTCTATATAATTTTAAGATTAACTTGTCTTTCAGATGTTGACCAAATAGTTATAGAAAATTATTCTATAGAAAATGGGAAGAGACAGGACAAGACCTCCTTACTTAAATATACATTACAGTTGTATTAATTCTTGTATGCATTAAGATCAGTTGGACAAGATTTGAGGTATATATCACACGAGGAAGCTCAAGTTCGGCATATCCTCTGAACATGTGTTTGGGACTTCTGTGAACATATCCTCTGACGTTTTAGTGCTTCAGTTGGCTGAGTCTCTTGTGACCTTTTCCAGATTTTGAGGCAATGGTGTTTTTGAAAGCTCAATTAGTTTTGTGTTCACTGCATCCTCACTGCAAAATTAGGACAGAACTAGATCATATACCACAGCCCGAACTGGGCTTTTCAGTTTGTTTGCAACACTCCTAAACTTAAGATAAGGTTTCTATTATGAATGAGAACCTTATAAAAATCCAAATTAACAAGGTAGTGAAGAAGAGTGAAGATGTGTGATCTTTTCAAATATTAATTCTTTCTTTCTGTTCAAAGCTAACTATCATCAAGCTTTAGAAGCATGCTGATGTTTTTACTGTTTGGGAAGTAAAGCTGAGTTAAGGCTCTGGTGGTTACTAATCATGTTCAGGGGGAGTATTTCTCTTTGATTCATAAAGTAGTATGACGAAGTTATTTTTCTGGATTTTTATGAATCCACACCCAGTTTCTGGTTGTTTATGTTTCTACAGTCCATTTGAGTGATTCCTGTAGTTCTGTGCTCTTAGGACTCTTGCTGGACCTATAAGAGAAAAGAAATATTTTGTGAGCACTCACTGGAACAATTTCAAGGGTGTAAGGAGGAAAGGAAAAGGAAAAAGTAATTTCTTGGTGTCTCCTCCCATCTCACCTCCAAAAAATTAGAAAAAAAAGCAAACAGAAAACCTCCAAAACTCCTAAAAAAACACTGGAATTGGCTTCAAGATGGTACAGATTAATGTGTTGAAAGTGGGTAAGGCTGTGCCACATTTCCTCTGGCATGATTTTATAAAATTACCTCATCAGGCTTTGTGCCTATACATACTCCCATCACCCTCATGCTACATCCAGAATCATGATGTGTATATTATTCCCATCTTGTGAGGATTCATGATGAGAATTCACGGTAAGAATCCAGGTCAAGAGAGTAGAAATTTAGGGAGGAGAAACTAAAAGTTTCATCTAAACTGGTATATCAATATCTGCGTAATCTTGACCTGTATTTGCTGTATTTTAAAATGCTGTCCCACATTGCAGAGTTAGAGACACATATCCACTGAACAAATGGGTGGTTTTCTTACTCTTTCAGGTCTACAATCAGTAGAACAGATGGGTTATCTTCCTCAGTAGGACCCTCTTAATCTAACTGAAATGCTAATTGTCATGCTGTGAGATCACAATACTACAGTTGATGTGGAAACATAACATCTGAGAGAACTGCAGAAAAGACCTTGTACCTGAAAGCTTGTTGCTTTTTCTGACTCTTTTGTCATTAGAAGTTGTAGCCTCTTTGTTT
>NW_020955324.1:717066-757152 GCF_003031625.1 Empidonax traillii | reverse complement strand
TCTTCCTCAGTAGGACCCTCTTAATCTAACTGAAATGCTAATTGTCATGCTGTGAGATCACAATACTACAGTTGATGTGGAAACATAACATCTGAGAGAACTGCAGAAAAGACCTTGTACCTGAAAGCTTGTTGCTTTTTCTGACTCTTTTGTCATTAGAAGTTGTAGCCTCTTTGTTTTCCTTATCTATGTTCTAGGAAATTCATAAGCAGACTCCACAAATAAAACATAGAAAGTGACTGAATTATTTTAAAACTAGTTGCTAGCAAAGATTCATATAATGACACCCTCCAAAACAATTTGTTGAGACGAAAACCAAAGAACAGCAATATTGTGGGATATTAAATATTTAGATAATTTATCTAAATATCTCTGCTATTTCCCTTGCGCCTTGTTTTTACCCTTGTAGTTATAACTAGGATCAGAAATAGAAGTGTGACAATATTCTTGAGGAAGATGTAGAATTACGAAAAAATCCCTCAGATATGATTTTCTTTCTGTATTCATCCCATCTTAAATAGGCAAATAATTCTGAATTTCTTACATTGTAAGTTCTACACTTGGTAATATAGTTTGAGGTAAGCAATTTGAGAACTAATTGGTTATTTGGAACTGCTGGACTGGAAACCAGTGCTGCCTTTCTACACTATAGTTGGTCATCTCAAGCTGCCTTGCATAAGCACATTGAAAACAGATTTAAACTGAAGAACTATGTTGCATTATTCTGAAGTATGGTTTGATAGAATTTGACATAACCTTGAGCGCCAAGTTCTCACTTGGCATGATAAATGCAATTTTTCAAAATGTTCTCTTTTTTCTTTTTCTTTTTTTTTCCTTTTTTTTTTTTTTTTTTTTTTTTTTTTTTTTTTTTTTTTTTTTTTTTTTTTTTAAGCTGCCTAACATTTGAAAAGGATATGTGGATTTCTCTTTACTTGAAATATTGTCATACTGTTGCTCAAAGAATATCCTGAGTTGGAAGGGACCTATACAGATCATTGAGCCTAACTCCTGGTGGTGCACAGGACAGCCCCAAGAATCACACCACGTGCCTGAGAGCAAATGTGTCCAAACATTTCTTGAACTCTGGCAGGCTTAGTGCTGTGACAACTTCCCTGGGAAGCCTGTTTCAGCCCAATCACCCTCTGAGTGAGGAACCTTTTCCTAATATCCAGCTTAAACCTCCCCTGCCACAGCTTCATGCTGTTCCCTAGAGTCCTATGACTGGTCATCAGAGAGAAGAGATCCATACCTTCCACTCCACTGCCCCTTGTGAGGACACTGAAGACTGCGATGAGGTCTCCCCTCAGCCTCCTCTTATCCAGGCTTGAACAAGTGACCCCAATTGCTCCTTGTATGGTCTCCCCCTCTAGACCCTTCAGCATCCTTATAGACCTCCTTTGGATACTCTCTAATAGCTTTATATCCTTGTATTGTGGTGCTCAAAACTTCCTACAGTACTTGAGGTGAGGCCACTCCAGAGTGGCCTGATTATTTACTTTTTGGTTCTGGTAGCATTTTGGATTTAATAATTAATTAAATATATTTTTTTATGTCTTTTCTTAAACTGTGTATTTTGAAAATTGTTATTTTGCTATTTATAAGACCTGATAGCTGTTTTCCCATAGCTCTATAAATTGCTTATTGATTTCGGGAATATATTAAGAGATTTAAGACTCTGTTGTATGTAATACTTATACAGCTAAACACAATATTTTAATACCATATCTCAGTATTCAAAAAAATGCTTCCTTGTTATTTTCATACCACTCAAAGTTCTAAAGCCAGGTTCTCATATCCTATAGGACTGTCTGGAAAATAGATGAACTGTTACAATATGAAGGTTAGTATATCTTAGATGAGTAACCTTTGTAGTTCACGCTGACAGGAAGAGCCATTAACTGCTTTCTCCTTCTCCCATCAGTAAATTCAGACTTTCAAAGGATGCTGCAGACCACTCTGAAACTTAATCAACAAATCTCATGTTTTCAATTTTCTCTTCAAGACTTCAGTTTTGAGTATTCTGTGGGACACTTAAATCTTGCACATAGTATAAAAATTGCCATGCACTCCATGTAATTGAGAAGTAAAGATCCCTGGTGTTTCATCTTACTAGAGAGTAGATCCATGGAGTATAGCCAGTTTCCTGGACTATTAACTTAGTCAAGGATAGAATTTTCTACTTCACCATGGGTCACTTAGACAGTTTATCATTCTTGCAGATCCAAAAACCCACATCTGTCGGCATCTTGTGGAGCAATTTATTTTTCATCCTATATATTGCAATAAGGTGTCTTTCACCAGCAGGAAGTCCTGTTATTCACCTGCAGTGATAAGTAGCTGTATATATTCAGAGAGAGAACATGACATTCACAGTTAAAAACAGCGATTCAGTTTGCTTTTCTCCTACTCAGCCTATTCAGTTGACTAATTGAATTCCTACAATAGGTATTGTGATGACTGCAGCCTCCAACATAGCCATCCAAAAGTGGGATCATCAGAGCAAAAAGCACCAATATTAAAAGAGTTTGCTTCAGTGATTGCAAAACCTGGTTTGCAGCAGCAATTGTTTCAGTAAGAGTATGTCCTGCCTCAACCTGTACACCTTGAAGTGATAGATTACAAAAAGGTGTTTGGGCAAAAGATGTTTGGGCAAGTGCATAATAATAACCCCTGAGCAAATTTTGTCCACACCTGGCCATTTCTATAATGTTTCTACAGAAGAGAGATCTGAAGAGTCTAAGACAAATTGTGTGATATGGCTTAACTACTTAAGTATTTGTACAACAGTTTCACAACTTCTGTGTGATAAATCAATGCAAAGTTCATAGCAGCAGAGTAGGAATTAGGGCTGAGGATGGCAATGATGATCATTTTATTCCTTAATAAATACAATTATGTAAAATGAGTCTAGTCTACACCTGGCATTTCAATCATCAAACATCTTGTTTTCCAGAGTGACTACACACTAATTCATGAAGCAAATATTTCAACAGCAGCAAAATGTTCTCCTCTCTGAAAGAGTACTATCATTTTGAGATACTGGATAATCCAGGAATTAAAATTTTCCTTGCTATGCTACACGTGCATAAGTCTTACACTTTCTTTGGTTATGCCAGTTACTTGGGTTTCCCAATGCTCAGATTTAGTATACTAAACTCACTATCTTTTCCACTTAGTGCAATTCAAATTGTATTCAAATTCCAAATTCTTTGCAGTTTACATTGCAACTCAGTGTAAATTGATATGTCATCCACAACTTAAGTGGATCTAAATGATTTCACTGCTTTACATCAGTGCAGGTTCAGTTTAAACCTATTGCTTTCTTAGGCTTGCAGAGATGTGTGGGGTCAGCCCACATGTTTAGTGATGGATGAGAATTAAGTGGAAGTGGTAGGGGTACGGTACTGCTGCTCTGGATTAGCTAAATAGGCTGGAATAAGGTTTTGCAGGACACAGTGGAGGCCTTTGCTCTGCCTGGGACAGGGTGTATCACCAGTAACAACCTCTCCTAAAGGCTGGGAGTTGCTTGACATATTCAAACTCTCTTGTACCAAATCAATCAGCACACCTGGCTACCTAGTACTGTGCAGTGCTTGTCATTTCCACTCAATCTTTGGCCTCTCTGATGAATCCCACAGGGAACAATTCTCATAAATCCAACAGGGTGTGATTCATTTACTAAATTTACTAAAAATCAGTGCTCTGCATTGAGCCTCCTGGGCTAGGCATGCCTAGCTGTGTTTTCTTTTCAGCAAATATCAGGGTGGTCTGATCAGGTGGCCTTTAGTAAACACCCACAACACTGCCACTCATGTAAGCCTGGCCCTTAATTCTTACCCATAAACTCTCAACATGGTCTTCATCCTCCTCTAGTCAGAGCTCAATATATTCCAGTCACTCTTCACATATAGAGCATAAAGAGATTATAATTAGTTTCTATTAGCTGATATGAGGACATCAATCTGTCTTTGGGCTCTCATTATATATATTGGTTAAATAATATTGTCTACCTACCTACTGTATATACGTACTAAATAAAGGTAAAGTTTTTTCAGTAAACATATACGTATAAATAGAAATATTCATCTCGCAACACCTATAATATGGCATTTCCTATGATAATATCTCTAGTACAAGAAAGAGTCTTTTCATATGTGTCGCTACTGAAACAGTACTGCCTGTACTGTGCACACAGAGTCAGGATACAGTGTTATAATGTTGTCTTATATCCTTCAAATTTCTAGGATGTTTCTTATTTGGCATAATTCAGTTCAGCTCTCTTGAATGCAAAGGCATGTACAGGCTTAATACAATTTCACTGTCAATAGACTCTTAATTTATAAAGGCAGTTCTGATGCTCTTTCATCATCAATGTTCAGTTTTAAGCTGATGCCCTTTTTTTCCATTGGACTTTAAGCAAACATATGAAATATATCATTTTAGCTGCTACTACATGCCTGCATTCAAAAGGAAAGAGAAATGGAGGAAGCTTTATCCTGTTTAACCAAGGCATATTTTTTCCATCCTCAGGGAGAGAAAAGTAATTCTGGTTGAAAAGGATATTCTGTTATATATAGCATAATGTTTTCTCTGACTTAATGGATTTAACTGTTTTAGAAAGCATTGGAAATGGAAAAAATTCCACACTAACAACTAAAATCACATCACATTGCTTTTATTAAAAGCAAAAAAAAGCTTAGAAAAAGGAGCAGAGAGAAGTATAGATTCAACACTATTCCTTTATTTGAAAGAAAGAGATTTCCAGGATATATTTTCTTTAGAAACATATGTAAGTATGATTAATTAACATACTCAGAGATATTTAATAATGAGCAATTAGTTTTAAACTGAGAGAAGTAGCTGTCACTTAAATGGTTTGGTTGTATCTAGGGACTCTGCAGTTTTCATAAAGTATCACTATGACTGGATATTTAACTACAGAAGAACTTTGTGGGATCCATCACACTATAATATTTTCAGCACCATTCCCAATTATGTTCTAAATTAAAGTCTTACATGTAGAGACCCATGACTGCAAATGCAGTGTCTAAGATGCCATGTTGGGAATATCATAGAATTTTAACTAGTGATTTCACTCAATCCATTTGAATTACTGATAACTCTGTTTGCAGGGTCATCCCTACTGACTTAATGCTTCATAGAAAGTAAAAACTAATGTGATTTTGTAAGTAATGGTGGATAGGATTTTTTGTTGGAAATACCTGAGAAGTGTAATTCTTCATGTATTTTTTTTAGTTCATGAGAAATAATTAATATTTTTTTCACAAAGAAGTAAAGCAACGTGTTTCTTTTCAGTCTAATGTGACTTGAAAACAAAATAAAATTTTCTTTAACTCTGCCATTTTAGTTTAACACTATCCTACACCTCCTGTTGGTGACTGTTCAAACACTCAGATTCTTGTTTGGCTCAAGTACATTATAGTCAAATACAATTTAACCACAAATCATTGACTGTTCATGTGTGACTTTATCACTGAAATTTCATTTAAGCTGACATTTTCAATGAAGGCTGTGAGACTTCAGTGACCAAGTCCTTATCTAATCCACTTAAATCCATTTAAAAATCCTATTATTAACTATTGAATCTCCTAATGAGTTACATCTGAAAGTACTCATCTATTTCTCAAATGATATAATGTAGCCCTTTGAAATGCACTTGTCATTGAGGAAAACAACAGGTGCATTTTAGATAGTATTTCTTAACTCTTGAAATAAAGTAGGTGTTTTGTTGTTATTTTATATAATTCTATATATAGGTATATAATTCTAACTTTTGGCTACACACACAGCAGTTTAACGTCATATTTAATTATCTCCTTTTGAGAAAGGTATAAAAATATTCTTATTAGAAAAGTATGAATTATTTAAAGACAGTTATAAAAATGACTATGCTTGTATCTGGCAATAGAATCTAGCATAGCTTCTATTTATCATTCTCCCTAATATGCTTTATATATATTTTAAATTGTATATAAATTCAAATATTCATAAACATAACAATTTCAAGAGCAATTCAATGCTTTCCTAATATTAGTTGAATTACAACATTCTGGCATATCTATATGTCTTCAATTATTAACAATTTTTTATGTTATAAATGCCTTTATCTATCATGGATATGAGTGAGATTAGGGCGACATTTGTACAAATCTGTAGCAATATTCTTCTGTTCCCAGGGAGCACAGCTTGACTTTTGCCTGAAAATATCTGTCATATTAAATGCAATTTTTGTTGCATATCTGTATACTGATTGTTCTTGCTGGGAAAATAAATATTAAAGCAATTAGAGCAATTACTATTATTCTGGCATTATCTATAGGATTTAATGGGACATCTCTCATTTTTCTGATCTTGTAATCCAGTGAAACCTAGCTTTATAATGTTATTCATCTGAGAAATTAATTCAGTTTTTATATGGAAATGTAAAATTCCTAACTTATATTGGTTTAATAATTCTGAAAAACAATTAAGTTATCTGAAGCACATAGTACTGCAGAGACATGAGTTATACTGTATGATTTATAGAGATAAAATAGGATTCAAGATCTAGTTTATGATTTTGTAATTAGACAGCACAGAAGACCAAACACAATCGTGTATGGCTGTCTGAAATTTCTTGAAGACAGCCATTTGACATCATCCACATGGATTTTTGAGTCATTCATTTTTAGTAAGATAATATCCTCTTCCTCCTTTACCTTTGTAATCAGATCTGTAAAGTTACTTGTAAAGTTATTCTTTCGGTTTGACAAAAATAATGGTTAGAAATATGGAAAATAGAGAAGGGAATAAGTCTTGTCTACTAATTAGAAAATACCTTGAGTTCCTCTGCTCATATCTGAAAGAAAAACAGCCTATTAAAAAGAAACATGAGAGCAAAAAGATTTTAAAAAGTCTTTATTTGGTGTAGTCAAAAGCTAGTTGGAATGGAAATACAGTTGGGCTGAAAAGTGAATATATAAAATGTAAGTTTAAAATTTTACATAAGTAGCTTTATTCAAGCAAGAGAAAGATTTGAATATTTGGTTAGCAGAATGACAGAGGTGCTTATGGTTGGAAGTAAAATCAAACATTTTATAGCACTATGCGGTGTCCATTATTTGAGAGACAGTGTAGATTAAATTGATTTAAATGATACTTCGCTATTATAGCTATTAATTTCTATATCACAACTATTTGTAATTTGACTTTACTTTTCCCTTGGAGATCTCAGAGCACTTACGAAGACGTACAACACTCATTAAAGAAATGGTTCTCATTTAATCAGCCATCTGCCTGGTTTACTCATTTGGAAAGCCGACATGTGTCTTCTGCATTTATATAATTTTTAGTGCCCTCTTCAAGACAGAGGTCAAAGCAACAGCATGATTCTTGTGCATGGCAACTGTGAAAAGTCAGTCAGTTTAAGCTCCTCATGCTAGTGCCATGCTGAAATATTATTATTAGCCACTGTCTAATTTATAGAGCCAAGGGACAAGAGCTTGAGGATTGTGTATCTCAGTCTCCTTCCTTTCTTAACCAAACAACTTTAGCAGCCCATGAAATTCGTGCCCCACATTACCTCAACTCCATGGATCACTCCAAGCTCCAGTAACTTTCAGACATACTAAATTAAGCTTGTATGTTTCTTATTTTCTAGCAGAGGATCTGCATTTATTGAGTCAGAGCCATTTCCAGTTTGCAAGGTATACAAGCTTTGTCAATGAAGGCATCTTTAAGAAATGTATTAAAAATATTGAAGAGAGACACTTCATGGTGTCTCTGCCCAGTTTCAGGAGCTTTAAGTTAAAAACTATTATTCCATTGACAGCCTTTGATTTAATTTTAGTTTTAAGTAAAAAAATGTTGTTAAAGGAAAGTCCAAAAGGCGTACTTTTTTCTTTACAATTTATTTTGTCAGGAATTCTGGATAAAAAATGTACATGGAAAATATTTAGTAGGGTTATATTCCATTTGTTGAATTGATGTGTTTGTTTATTTGCCTTACCTCCTCATCAATTTTGCATAATAATCAGGAAGAATTTACGGTTGAGGAGAGATAAACTGGAAAATTTCATCATAGTAGGCATATTCTTGGAAAGCCACTATCTATAAAGTAATATAATGAAAATATCATACAGTAAGGTGAACTATCATTAAATAACTAGGATGAATTTTCTTGTGTCCTATTTGTCCTCTCTTTCATGAACAGATGTCTCATTAGGCTCAGCAATGACTAGAAGCTTGACTTTAGAAGATTTTTAGGCAAATATGATATAATATCATGAAAAAAAAGTCAAATCCTGCCTCTCTGTTGTAATCTAAATTGAACAAAACTGGAATAAACTATGTATGCTGATATCTCCCCAATGTGAGATATGAGAGAATGGACCAGTATAAGAAAGAAAGCATCTTAAGATATTGACTGATTCGGTACAAATTCAGTGGTTCTACTACTTAATAGATATTCTTGTCCTCTGTAAAGAAGCCTAAGGTCCTGTATCAGCTCACAAGTCTCCTTTCCATGTCTAAGTTATGTACCTCAGAGACTGGGAACAGCCAGCACACTGCCAAATACTCTATTTAAAGTCAGAAACAAACTAAAAGACTGAAATGTGTTAGTCAAGAGATGCCAGTCCTCATGTAACTGAGGGTTTCAGATATCTACAAGACAGAACTATAAATCTTTTTACTTTTTAAAGATAATCATCTACTTTTGAAACAAGAGATGAGATCCCAGTTTTTCTCTCTTGACATAGCTTCATTCACTCCTAACTTAATAGGTAGAACATGTTTTCTTTGAGATGTAAGAGGTCTGAACACAACTTCATTCTTTGGTTGGTGACAATTCAACCTTTTTTCCTTTACCTCCTGGGGGGAATTTTAATACTGTGGGGGGAACCCTTGTCTCTCCTCCCACTGCAGCTATCACTTCCATAACAATTTTTGAGTCATTAAAGAGAGGGTACAGCTGAAAGTAAGGCTAGCTTATGATAACCTGAAAGCTACACCAGTGCCCTGGCTAAGTAAATTCTGTACATGCTAAAGTCCTCCATATATTTAGGCAGTTGTCAGCATACCAACTTTGATTATTTTAAACTAAATTTCTGATTATTGCTTTAAAGGTTATCTTCATTGTGGAATTTTATTACACAGCTAATAAAAACTGCATTTATCATCTCTACTGTAGCACTGAATTTAACTTTCTTTGAGACTCCTGTAACCCTGCCTTGCTTTTCCAATCAATTTCTATTTTAAACTCTGAACAGGAGCCAAGTAATTTAAAAGTATGTAGGAAAATTAAAGTGTTATTAAGTTGTTCTGATAGGTTATTCTCAGAGTCTTAAAAATCAGCATTTATAGTGAAAATGAGTCTGGGAGAGACAGTTCTACTTCTCTGTAACTGATTCAGATGGGGATTTGGTGATTCACAAGTTCGATTTTAATTGCTTTGAAGATTTTCAGCTTTCACAGGCCTGTTCTGGAAAACAAAGTTTATTTTTGCTGACAAATGAGAAAACACAACAACGGATAAATGTATTAAATCAAACAATGCCTGGACACTACATTTTTCTTCCATCTGGTTCCCTATTAGCCAATGTCAGTCCCTGGGAGACTTGCTGCCAGTAGCTAGTTACATTTGTTTATTTACATATCAGTAATGTTTTTGCTTCTTGAATCACTGAAACCCATGTGCAGTTTAGAGTTTCTTCTGGACTCTGTATCTCTGGTCCTAATGAGAATCGTTAGGTTAAGAATAAGAGCTAAATGTCCACACAAAAGGGTAAAAGCAGGACAACCCACAACCACTTTGTATTCCTTCATGAGCCACTCAGACTGGCAGGGTTAGCTGGAACTCTGAGCAGGCTCTGCTGCCTGCCCAGCTCGGGGAACATCCAGGTGACAGACAGGGAATGAACATTGTCTTTGACTCAGTTTCTCCACTTGCTGACCAGTGCAGCTGAGCTGGCATGGAGGTGGCACAGGAATTCATTTCTGGGAAAGACCATAAGCAAATGGAAAGGCTGAATGAGGGTGACAGGAGGAAGCAAGGGAGGAATTGTGACTCAGAGGGATGTCTGTGACTCACAATGTTTCCATGGGCTACCCAGGAGTTACATGAAGCCTCCTACTTGGAGTGAAAATAAGGGTATAATCTAACTCAACAGCAAAGTGAGTAAGGAAAACAAGTTTAGAGGTACAGGTTTGCAAAGAGCAACTTAATGATGATTGTGTTTTCATGTATTAGCTTGAATTGAGGGCATGTAAAGTAACTCTGATGAGGTCATTAGCAAATCAGAGATCACAATTCTGCTTCACTTCTTCCATTGTGTCCATTAGGAATCCCACAGTGAGAAGTGCCACTGCAATTGTATTCATCACAATAGAAATATTAAGATGCAGTTTCTTACTCTAGAAGTCTTACAGCCTCACTGATGGACACCTGACAACTGAAACCATTTGAAACACCCATTTAATGACATTGCAGCAGCTGGATGTTTCCAAGGGTCAGGAATACATTTTTTTTCTACAGCTTTACTCTGCTCTAGTGAAGAATTTCATGTGTCCCTGTATTTCAGGGTCTGTTGAAATGAGTTAATGTTCGAATGTTCTAATAAAATGTTTACATTCCTGTGAATATATCTACAGAGGAAATATACTTTGCTCCTACAGTTATCCATGATAAATCCCTTCAGCTTAATATTAATCCATTCTTCCTTAGGATGGCAATTATGCTTGACTAGTGTTCTGAATAAGAATGCTCATACTAATCAGAGCATATACCTCCAAAAGACCAGCAGCAAGCTTCTTCCTTGCCTTACTGAACAATTATCTTGGTAAAAGAAACAAAACATGGAACAGTTTGTGCTTCTTCATTCAATGCCTTATTGTCATAATCTGAAAAGCAACTTGTTCTTTTTGTCCACCTGGTTATCTATTTCTACATAAAGATAGGGAAAAGGCATTTTAGCTTTGCTCTCACGGTTATCACGCTCTGAGCAGCACAACTAAGAACTGGACCTAGTAGAATTTCAGGCATTAGAACTTCAGTGATTTGGGGAAGAATCTCTATAAAAGCCCCTCAAGATTCAGTATTACAGTAAAATATGAGGAAAGTGTATCCTTGAATTGCTACAATCCAGTGTTAGGTTTCAATTTTATGCTTTTCAAATTCAATGAGAATTTTGCCAGCACCAGTGAGGCACTGGGCTCCAGGTGCACATTTTTAAAAGGAGCAACTTGGCATTAGACAAAGGTGAACTAACTGGCGCCTCATTTTCCTGTGATCATATGTTCCTCTGAAACAGTAAGATGAAAATAAGTGTTCAGATGAAGGTAACAGTGCATGAATGTGTTTATGTGTTTATATGTAGATTGATGTAATGTGTACGCATTTCTTTAATGTGTCTTTATACACATATACATACGTATGCATGTTTATACACACACATATCTCCACACTTTTGGTTTGTAAAGTGTTATTCCTCTTTAAATACACACTTTTCATAAAACCATTGCAGTACTTGTTCCTGTGGGTTAGCACTTTTCCATTTGCTCAGAGTTCTAATCTTTCACACAAGTTGTACAGGTTTTCATTCACTAGTTAGTGAACAATAGGTATTCCATATGTAGTTTTTTATAAATGTATATTTTTATCATTCACGTGTTTGTACTTAACTAAAAAAGAAGCAACTAATGTGGCTAAAATATTATTCACACGAAGAATAGAAATTCAACATCACTTATTTCTTTATGTACATTATGTAAAGTGTATACGTTTCTCATATATTTAATATCAGAACTTCATAGCAAGAAATTTACATTTGTATAAGGAAGTTTTACATTAAAACGTGGTTCTGTTCCCCAGCACTGAGGTTTCAGCCAGCTTCTCTGTTTGAGTGTCCATACTTCTCCAAGAGAGAAAATTTCTCTTTTGGAGAAAGGGGAAAGATAATACATTCATTCATAAGCTAAATTCTGTGTAGTATGCTTCGAGTGTAACTTTCAGCTTCCTTATGAAAGTAGAAAGGCTCTTCTGTTTGTGCTATTAATACACATGAAAATGTTTCCAAAAGAGAAGGGTTTCCACCCTTCCTGAAATCAGATCAGATGTAATCCCATTTATTTAGAAACAATTTCTGAAAGTCTTGTGTATTATGGTTTATTAGGACAAAATTACCAAGTTTACATTTTTTCATTTATATTTATGCAAAGATTAATTTTCATTGACCTTCAAGGTGTGAAAGGAAGGAAAACTGCAATTGGTTTATTTATTTATTTTGATGTAAGAAAAAAGCTGACCCACACTGACACTAGTGGGTGAAAAGCATCAGTTATTCCATAGCAAAATTTAGTCTCTTAACCCCACATTTTGCTGCAGTGAGATATCAGCTGTAGTCAGTTTGTGTAAGGCAGTGTCCCAGTAACATGGGCTACACATGCCAGGGCTGCAAACTATTAGAACTTTTGAAAAACCTTTGTTTCAAGGAATTTTAATTATGGCTCACAAGGTCATTCATGTTGAGACTTTATATCACGGGCCAAACTTCAGATCTCCATGAATAAGGCAAGAGGTTACTATGTGTAACTTTATCCTCACTGTAGAGTTCATATGCTGCTGATTATAAGCTTGTAAACAAATCCTTCACATCTCTCCTGTCCAAAACAGCTTTATAAGGAGTTTATTTTTTAGAAAAATAAGAACAGGTGGCAAGGACAAATTGTCCTTAAGTATATGCAAGGAAGATAAACCCCCAATTTCTGATGAAAATGATATTAGAAATATCAGATCTCTTTATGCTATGCAGAGCATGCCTAGGTCATGTCAGTTTTGTTCTCAAGGAACGCCAATGCTGGGCTTCAGCACAACACAGGGTGACTTCCCTGTTCATTCTTCTCAGCATCTGTTTTCTTCTCTTTTCCCCGTTTCTCCATGCAGACATACTTTTTATAGACTGGCCTTGAGTTGAAAATACTGTATCAAACTCCTTGCTCACAAGTTCGTAAACACCTTCACGTGTTTGGCAATTTGAAGAGCAAAGTGTTTATCAACCTTACCATCTCTTAAGGGACTTAGGCAATGTATATAAAATTTTAATCCAGATTCTCCTTTGAATATTATTAACTTGAATGAATCATAGTAATGATTCTGATATTTATTCTACCCTTTATATTTTAAGTTATACCTGTGTAAAATTTGTTTGGTCTATGGAGCAATACTGGATTTATGGTTTATGATACTTTTTTACTGGAAAAGGCAACATTCTTTTTTTCTTTCTTTCTTTTCTTGAAAAGACCCGTTCTGGATCATCTGCCTTTCACTTTATTTGACATACACAACTTGTCTTATGCCTTAAGAATTAATTTGGCTCACTTGTATAATTTGCTCTTTTAGCCTGCTTTTATCATCTTTGCTTCAGAGAACATTTATGTCTTCAACTGAGACTAAATTGTGTTAATTAGGAAAATATCTAATGGCATCTTGCCCATCACCATGCCTGAATGGCCACGTAAAGTTAAAAAAAAAAAAAAAAAAAAAAAAAAAAAAAAAAAAAAAAAAAAAAAAAGCCAGTAATGTTTCCTTTGAGTTCATAGGAAATACTTCCAAAAATGCCAGGATGGAGTAATTTATCTTTTTTAAACACAGACAATGTAGCAGACAAAGGCATAATGAGACAGATTTGGATGGGAAATTATATAAAGACTTTTTTTTTTTTAATAATGAGAATAATTAATTGTTGGGAGAATTTTCTAGCCAAAGTGATGGAGCAGCTATAGGTGAGTGTTTCTCTAAATCATGTGCTTAAGCTCATCGGGAAGTTATTAGGCTTGATGCAAAAATTACTTCATTAAATTTTACGCCCTTGTAATGAAAGAGATCACAATAAATAGTCATAGTAAAACTTTTGGTCCCAACTGCAGATGAAATTGTGGTCAAGTGAATCTTAATAGGACCTAAGTCCTATTGATTTCAATAGGAAAATGTTTTTATCCAATAAACTTTTGAACAAATCCTTCACTTGTATTCGGTGAAGACAGAAACAGAAAGTAGTTTAGGTTATTTATCTTTAATCTATTGTGTTATGTAATCAAGTGTTATGAAAGAGAATGAGGTATGGATACAATACAGGTCTGTTTGTGTTTTTGCTATGCCGATTAAAAGTCATATTATTTTATTTTTGTGAGCTTTTACTAAGGGACAGAAAAGATAAAAGTACCCTCCCCCTTATCATGTTGAATAAACAGCTAAATGTCCCTATGGAAATTTAGCATCTGTTAATCTGCCTTTTCTTAGTTCATTATGACTAACACTGCTGCCAATGAACCTGTTAAGATGTTACTTAATATTGGACTATAACATTTACTGTATTAATTATTATGATAGTGTATATATATATATAAAAATATGCACACATTGTATATATACTGTATGCTGAGGAGCAGCAGGTCTTGATATTCTTCTAGTCAATTACTGAACTTTTTGACTTCCCCAATTCACAGGATTAGATCCCTGTGTTGTTTTTTTTCTTTTTTTTCTTTTGCAAGTTAATGCCTATATTTTTAGGTCTTTCATATAATGCAGTAGAGAGATCCATGCAATCCAGAATCTTAGGGGGGGTCAGTCTGCTGCTGTGCCCCCTAATTGCTTCTGTCTTAAAACATTTCAGTCTTTCTAAGACATGTAATTTTTTTGCCTTTTCAGTGCACATGAAAAGGGATAATGTTAGCGATTTGCAGTTAATTCAATTACTTTCCACTTGTGAAAATGCTGACAGGATTTCCGACCACTGGAAGAGGTGCCCTGACTGTTAGATGTCATTGGCAGCCCAGACATAACTTTTAAATTGCAGCTGAAATTAAAGCATTTTATCTTCACTCATATATATCCATCATGACAAACCGTTCAGCAATACTTTTAAGCCATTATTTCAGTGAATTGATTTTCAACAGCAATTAATGATCAGTTTGTGAGATAATGTTCTCAGTCAAATCACAGACAAGTCAGGATCTGTTTTAGTAATAGACGAGACTTTAATATACTTGTGATTGTAAGTCATAGCTGTTATTTTTTAAATACTGTAGATGACTTTTTTTACAGATTTACACCATCTGCAGTACTGCTATGATCAGAAGACTGTGCCCTGTGCATTTCTTGTGAACTAGAAAATATGAAAAAGGAAAGCTTATTCAAAAAGAAAAATGCCATTTTCTGCATGCTGGAGAAAATAACTTCCTATAATAAACCCATATTTTTTTAAATGTTATTTAAAGATAATATTAAAAATTTAGCAATAGCATAATAAGAAAGTAATTTAGAAAATAAAGCATGCCAAAAGCAATTATGAAACACACAGAGGAGAAAAGACCTACTTTAAACTATGTTTGACTAAGGCTCATAGTCATCACACCTAACTTTAGTTAAGGAGTCCAGTTAGCTCAGATTTCCCTTATGGTCTATGGAAAAAAAGAGATACTGCCAAAGGTAATTCATGTGAGAGGTGGGCTGAATTTCCATTTCCAAATGACTCCCTTTTGTAGTTAAGTACATAGAGGTGTAGGATCCCTCTGTACCTATTTAGATGGAACACCTAAATTTTAGACAGCTAACATTAAGGGATGTAAGCCTCTGTCAACTCACCATCTGATAATAATAGCATCCTTTAGTCACTAAAAAATGTATAAGAACAGAGATGAAAATAGGAAAGGTGTTTTATTCCCATTATGGACTTTGCTTGAACCCCACATTAAAATCTAGTAAAATATCCACATATTGGGGTCACATTTAATGCTATTAAAAAGACATAAAAGGAGGAAAATTAAAGGATATAAGAATATTTTGAAAATTGTTAACACAAGTAATAGCCTAAACTAGAAAATTTATTATTATGGGCAAGAACTTTTTTTTTTTTTCTTTTATTTCAATTTTTAGTTGGTGTATTTATCCTGAGCAGGCAGAATAGTAATATTTAGTCTTCTGTATATCAACCATTGGGGAACACTCTCTTAACTGAAGATATATCTGGGCCAGCAGCCAGCTGCAGGAGCAGAAGGTTTGACTCCTGAGCAATAGCGTTTCATGGTTTTCACAAGCAGATTTCTCCTTCTGTTCATCCTACAGCTCTCTGTGGGGGAGAAAAACCCAGTTTCTTCTCAAGGAATCTGAAATCTTGGTGCTGTCTTCTTGTCCCCCCTCAAGGAATAATGAGAGGCTCATTCATTCCCCAAAATTTGAAAGGCAGGGATGAGACTGAGTTGCTCTGCCTCTTGCCTTGATGTGTTATGGAATATTTGTTGAATTATCTTAGATATGTAGAAGATGGAATGTATTCAGCAGTGAACACCCAAGATATCATTACAGCTGATTTTGAACTGAAAAATAGTGGCCTATAGATTTGAAAAGAAAGATTAAATTACATTAAATATATGTATAGTTAAACGTAGTCAATGTATATGCTGTTGATTTTTTTTTTTATATAATAGAACTTCAGTTGTCTTCAAATCAAAGCTAATAAGATATTTCAAGATTAAAAGTCATTAAGAAAAATTAAGGGAAAGAACGATGCCTCTATGTAATTTAAACCTGCCTTGGTATTATGGAAAGTGAAAAGACATTTTTGTACAGTTTTAATCACATTTGCATTTACACTCTGCTTCATTTTACTTAATTTTTTTTTCCAGTTTCTGAGCTTCTAGAATGGTAATTAAACATAAACAGTGGTTCATCGCTTTAAGAAAGGATCAAAACATTTCATTCCTTTGAGGAAAATCTCACTTATTAAAGACCCATTTGCAGTCCAATACTCAGTTTGTTCTTTAGACATAAAGGCAAGCATTTGGTACAGATGTGCTTTAAGTAGAAAATAGTTGCCAGGTATATACTGCAATTGCTTTTGTAATTTTAGTGCCTACAAGCTAAAAAAAAACCCCGTATTTTTATAAATGTTTCTTTGTCTGTAATTAATTAAGTTTATGGATATGATTTTTCCATCATCAGGTGCTTCTGATTACAGTGATACCTACATTAGCCTATATTTTGAAGGATTTAAGTCTTAAATATTTACCACCGGTTGATAAAAGAGATTATCTCACTGCATTTTGGAACAGGTATAGACTAATTAGAACCAGTTGGTATTTTTTGCATTCTTTTTTCTCATGAAGGAGCTCTTCAACATAGCAGATTCATGGTAAAAAAAATCTATTTTCAGGATGAGTGCAGTTTTATTGAAACATTACTTAATCCATCAAAGATGTTGATTATATCTTTTAATAACTGGAATAGCTGAGACCAGGAAAGAGATTGATTCAGTGATATGGCAGTTTTAGCACAAAGCAGGCATTTCAAAACTGAGATATTGCCTGAAAGGGGAGAAATTGCCTGAAGGCTTTGGAGAAAGCATTATGGTATTTGGGTGACATGTTTCCTCACTGCTGCTTCAGCCCGTTTTACAGCTGGTTGCTTCTGCTTGTGCTTGCAGAGTCTTCTAGAGATTATGAGATTATTGCTCTTGACTAAATAAAATAAAGTGAAACTTGAGATTTTAGTATGAGGTTTGTATTTTTAAACTTATACAAATTTATTTCTATAAGTATCTCTATACCAGTAATTAGTGGACTCCACTGCCTCAGTGATACCAGTTTTGAGATTAGTCTAATATAAAAAGATTGTTTGAAGTAGTCCCAAAATAAACCTTCTCTCTGAAGTAAGTGCATTCTGACAAGAATAAGACAAGAAAATATCTATTTCAATTTTGATTAGGAACCTATGGAGACAATTTATAATTACTAATCTGTTGGTCTGACCTACAAAATTAATAAGGAATGAAGTCCACAAATGTTAATAGATGGTCATATATATTTTATGATCAGAGGAATCTCTTTGGTGTCTTTAAACTAAGGAGGTGTTTGGCTGAAAAGTAAATAAAATCAATTTATTTCAAAGAGAACCAGTTCAATCAGAAGAATGGTTGGAACCGATACTTTAAGTGTCGTTATGTAATAATTGTAAATATTGTATATTAAGAGGTTATAACATTTTAGATGAGAATGGGTGTTGCTGGGCTTGTTGCTTCTTTGTTTCTTAAGATTTCATGTACATGATTTTTTTTTTTTTTCCAGGGCAGGTTTCATTATTTTAAAACCTACATGGACATATGGACTGCATCAGTACAGAATATACACTTTCATACAGACTATTATCATAGGCCTGTTTGGGTGGCTTAATCAGGCTTGGTGAAGTCCTCCAGTTAGTTCAGAAGCAATTGTTCTCATTCTGACTTATCTAAGAACATTTGCATAGGTTGCCTAACTTCTGAAGACTGGGCAAATTTTTATCAAAGATCATAGTGGCTGCATGAGTTTGTATGATCTGTTCCTCACTGATGTTAGATTTTCCACAGGCATTGAGGGAGACTGGATTTTTAGCCAATTATTTTCTATAATCAGTCAAACTTTTAACAGTTTTAATAGCATACCCTTTGCTGTCTGTGTACCAGCTATGGGCAGACCTCAAGACACTGTGTGATTTCTAGAGGAACTGTGGCTGTCAAGGGAATTTCAGTATTGAAATTCCTTAGCTTTGGCCTCAGTGATTTCTTTTGCCCTCAGTAGCTGCTGAACCAAGAGAATGTTATTTTATGTACTCTGATGAGATTTAAGATGCTATAGGTGATCTGAAGAGTCAGCAACAATGGATTTTGAAGACTATGTTATGTTATGCTCACTAATGTATTGTTAATCTGAATATTCTATCATGGGAATTTTGAAATACACTTTAATAACCTCTCAAATACTCCCTTGGAAGACTGTCCTATAATAAGAGTAAAAGCAAAGAAATACTGAACAAAAAAGTTTTAAGCCCAGGTTTAACCAGGAGGCTGTCCTTCATATTTTTTTGGTTTAGGCAATACTTCAGACTGGGAAGATGAATGTTAAATGTTGCCTCCTAAAGCTCTGGTTTTAGTTCCAGAAGACAATTATTCTTTTATTTCAATCTCCTTGTTTTCAGATCCCTTGATCTACTGATAACCTGTTAAACTTAACTTACAGGAAAACATGAAAGTAAAACATCATTCTTAGACAGACTGTACCAAATGTTTTAACAGAGTAATTGAAGGGAATCTGGAAATTTTGCTCTAAATATTGCACAGGAGGCAGTATTGTGGCTCAGCTATGGAGTAACAGGTGATAATGGACATTTAGATAAAACCTGAAGTTTAATCTGTATCCAGCAGGGCAATATACTTTTGTTTACTTATTACAGAATTGTACTGAAAATTATTTAGGTGCTTTTTAGCTTCTTTATATGTTGGCTTTATAATGTAAGAAATCTGAGAGAAGCGGAGAGAAAAAAACAAACTATTTAACAGATAGTTCAAGGAGAAAAAAATACCAACAACATAGTCCAGGATTAGAATGGTTCTATCAAAAGGCTGTGAGCAGATTCTGAAATCCAAAGATATTAACAACAGATTAAAGACATAAATCCAATAAAGAGCCTTTAAAAGTCCAATTTTAACTTTGGATGTGCAAGTGAATCGGGTGGATGGGAGCAATGAAATCTATTGTATCAATAATATCCCTTGAAATAGGACTAGCAAATTCTTGTACCAGCAGCTATACCTGAGCTTGTCATGTGGGCATCCTTTAAAACCAGTGAAGAGAAATAAGCATCTCTAGAGAGCAAGCCATCTCAGTAATGTTGGACTTGTCTAAGGAGGAGTTGAACAGCTGTCTTCCTGGAATGGCTCACTTCCCTATTGTAAGTCAGACAACTAGAACATATGTAAATATCAGATTTCTGAAGCTGGATGTACTACCTTTAGTGTCAGTTTTTGTAGGGTGTTAGCCATATATCTGCATCTTTAGCAAAAAGAAATGCTTCTCAGCTTAAATGTTTCTAGGCTATTATGCAAGGACAATATCATTAACCTGTCCTCTAAATGTGGTCCAGAGATCTTATTTGAGAACTGTTAGGAATGATTCTATAGATGCAAAAGCAGAGCCCAGTCTTTTGATTTTTGGGCTGTGCAAGTACTGCCACGTGCCTGCTTCCGTGGAAGCCTTAACAGCAACCCTGGCAGTTTCTAATGCACTTGACTGAAAACAATTGAAATTGCAAGTGAATTGCAATTGCTACGAAAGCTTGAGTTACCACTGCTGTTTGTAACCGCAATTTCCTTGGCATTTAGTGAGGTTTTGAAATGCACTTTAGTTGCAATTAATAGAAATAATAGTGTATCTCTAATTTCCTTTGGCCTAAAACCAAACTCTGACATACATCCTAATAACATTGTCATGAATGTTAACTGCTACTTTTGTCTTTTTTCTTTTCTTTTTAAATGAAGTAAATAGGATTGAATGTCTTTATTAGTACAAGACATGAAGCATGCAATTACTTGGCTTGCGCGTAAATAGTAAATGGCAAACTGTGTAGACAATCTGGAGCTCAGATATTTGGACCTTCCTGGTGGTCCCAGAGTCTGCAGTGAAGACTCAATGGCACAGGGACTGGAACTATTCTTGCAGTTGAGTAGGTGGTTCTCTGCAGTTCAGAGCTAAGATAAATAACTAGCAAAGGCAGGAAAATATTTACTGCCACTACCCACTACACATACTGCCACCCATACATAATGTACCGGCATTGTGTCTGAAAATAACTTTCCTAGCTCAAAGAACATCAAAGTATCGCATACTCCACCAGTAATACAAGATGTTTGTAAATGAAACAGCATGAAAACACCAGCATTTTTAACATAGTAACCACATCTGTGTCACTACATTCATCGTAGGAGTACAAGAATATGTTAATCTGATTTAAATTCAGGCACCTATAATACTTTAATTAGTATTTTTATCTTACTAAGCTGCTCATGCAGTGAGTGGCAAAGGATGGGCCTTTCCAGATGTCAGGGCTGATCTAGAGTAGTCTAAATTACTTTTTGGAGGGTCATATTTCTTTCCATTAGCTATTAGGAAATTCAATTACTGGGTGTATACCTTGGGTGCCTTTGGTAAGTTCTTACTTTATTTTTCTTTTTTTTTTTTCTCTTAAATTTCCTCTGATATCCAGCCCAATATTAGTGCTGAGTATGACAAACTACAGGCAGTTAAACAGGTCACATTTAACCTAAAGAACTGGATTTTTCCTAGTAGCTGAATTATTGAGCTTTATCAATAAACAACCAGACTTCTCTTATGAGAAGTCATATGTTAAATAATGCATAGTTTCTAATTTATAGAAACAACCCAGTTCAATCAATATTCAACCTATTTCCATCATCTTTTCTATTGATGCAAGAGAAATCTCAATGCTTGTAACAAGTCAAACAACAGTGAGGTTAAGCCATTCTGGTTGTTTCACCTTTTACAGTGAGGCTCAGTCCATCTCACCATAGTCACCATACAGCCTTTGAAGACTTTAACTCACCTAAATTACGAAGAGTAAATTAGAGATTAGTGTACTTACTCAACTGATCAAGAAGTGTCATTGAATCCTGTATCTCATACCCTGACAGGTATGTCCAATATTTGGTTTAAAATGTAAAATTTTTCTGGAAAGCAGGGATCACAATCTTAGAGTGTTTCCTCCAAAACAATGAGCTGGCTGTTAGGCAAGGGTCAAATGCATATTTGCTCATTTATCTGCACAAGCACCCTCTTCCGTGATGTACCTTTATAGCCAAGTGAGTCACACTTGCCTCAAACAAGTTCACACTGACTTCACTGGTTTTCTAATGAACAATTAATGATAAATAAGAATGTTTTCATCCAAATAAAACAAATTCAGAGCCTAATTTTAGGTGTGTGCCTTCATTTTATGCATATATTAAAAAAGAATAAGATTTTAAAAGTATAAAATAGTTTTGATGAAGACTGCTGCCGAAGGTTCCAAATCCCATATGTTGTAGTATCCGACTAGCTGTTACACTTACCATGTTTAAGGACTTTGTGGTCTTCTTTTTAAAGTAAAAGTATGTATTTATGTATTTACACCCTTGAGCTAAACCATCAAAGGCATCTTTGTAAGCTACAATTTTTAGTAAAAATAAATTAAAATTGTTCTGCATGCTACTGAAATAACAAACTGGGGCAATCCATCTGGAATTCATTTTACTTCATATTATGGGCTTTGTGTCACTACTGTCCAACTTGACACTGAAAAGCACAAAAAATAACATTGACATAAGGATATAGTTATGTTTATATGCATAGAAGTAGCTTTTTTTTCCCCATTATTTTCAGAGTAGTATCCTTAGAATTGGCACCCTCAACCAGCTCTCAGAAAAAAAATATCAGTGGTGGGCATGTTAAAATGCAGCAGTAAAAGTCTATGAAATGAAAAACTGTCAGTTCAGCCACTGTTTTTAGCCAAGTACTTCCATTGTACCCGATGGGGAAGGCTGGGAGACTAGAACTGAGAGACAGGCTTTCCCAGACATACTTGGAGAAAATAGGTACAATACATGTCTGCTGGCTGCATCAGTGCTTTTTTCTTAGGGTCCATTAAGTCATGCCCATTAAAGTCAGTAGGGGCTTTTTTCTTTAATATGCCTAGTCTGTTTCCATCAAAATCAGAATAAAATCTGGTTATTTTATTTTTTTATTTCCTGACACCACGTTCAATATACTTATGTAATATATATATTTTAAAACACCTAGGGAGCTTAGTCAACACAATGGCTGCAGCTGTAAGATCTTGAGGTGTCTGAAAGAGATAATAGAAAGGAGAAGGCAATTAAATCGCTCTTCAGTAAGTAAGGGCAGAACTTAGACATGATCTAAGTATAAGCCAAAGCTAAATGAAAATTTTCTTTTGATAAGGGTAATAGTATCAAATTTAGGAATAAAAGATTATTACTAACAATGGATTTGTAAAAGGAAAGTGTCTTTATTTGATTTAGAAAAGAAACTATAGGGAGTTTCACAGCTTACTGTCAGAAAACACAATCTTCTTCAACCCAAGCTATAGGCTGATCCAGCTATCTAAAAGTATGTGTCCTAGTTCATTCAAGAGAGAAAATAGGTATCTCATTTAATTCCAAATATGTCTGTGTGTATTTGTAGGTACAAATGTATGAAGTGATTTACTCTTCACATATGGTTATATCTTTATATTTGTTACTCAGAACCTAAAAGGCTACTTTACACCAGATGCCTACATTATGTTTTGTTAAATTTAGGTGGAGTATCTCTTCAATTTAAAGGAAAAACCAGTCCTTAAAACACAATTAAATTGAAAGCAAGATGACACTGAAGACGGCTTCATCAAACATAAATGCACTAACTTGTACTAATTTATTTTTATTTGATATACGATTCATTTCTTCAGACAGATGAAATGTAGTAGAGCAAATGTGTCTAGACTTCAGTAAAATATTTAATATAGTGCCATAAGCTGCTATTAGTCAGCTAAAAGGTTAGAGTTGGACAGGTATTAGCACACACCTTATAAAATTAGGAAAAAAAGGAAAGTAACAGAGCTTGAAGAAGGCTTTTTTCGGAATTCCACAAGGGTTATTCATGGAATGCATCTTCTTTAAAAGACTCATTTACAGGCTTGGCATAAGACCAGGCAATTTGCTAATGAAATTAGCAGATAATGCACAAAATAGATGACCTTAAGAAAGAAGTGTTAGACTAAAATAAACTAAATGAAATTTTAATAGTACTGAATGTTTGGATGTGAACATAAAGGTCCATAACAAATGACTCTGTTAAAAGCTGCAGCCGAGATTTTTGGGACCCACAGGGAAGGAGGAAACAGAAGTCTAAGAGCTGATCCCAGAGAGATTATTAGCTAGGCAGTGGGATTGGCCATGAAAGGAAAGAGGGGCTCCTTAAATCCATTAAGCAAAATATTTCCAATGGAACTGTGAAATACTATTATATGAGTCATGGGTAAGAAGTCATAGAATCATGCATTCAACAGTTCTGTGAACTGGGAAACACTATTAGAGAAGGCAAGGGTAAGATGCTAAGAGATGCCAGCCCAGCACCAGTGAGGATGTTGAGCAACTCTTCCTAAATCAAGACTTAAAAACAGGTTTCATCATCACCCACCAGGACCAGGGACTGGGGCTCCCAATTGAGAAGATAGAAATTTTGTGCAGCTCTGTAAAACTCCAGCTTCTTACTTCTGATGGCAGAACCCAGAGCAAAGCTCAGTGAACACATGGTGTCCCTGCTCCAGCTCAGGAGCCAGAGTAACAGACTTTTACTCATGGAAAAAGGCTGAAGGAACATGATTTGAAAGAAGTCTCATATTGGTGGTGCAGTGCCCTCTCCTTTCCTTCCCCACAGACAATCTCCCACTGATCACAGCACATGCCATAGGAAAATCCTATTTGAGCTCTGTAGTAGCAAGACAGTAGTATGCAGCTGCAAAACTCTAATGTTAAAAATATGACCTCATCTAAAAATCATAAGCAGGAAAAGCAAGTGAACTTTGGGGGACCAGTAAATTACTTTTGTACAAAGGTATGCAGGGACAAGGCAAAGAATGAAGTGAAACAGCAAATATATTCTATTACAACCTTGTTTGCCTTAAATTTGAGACTTTTCCATGTGGCATCAGCAAGTCTTATAAAAGAAACAGAATGAATATGCCTCTGAAGTGGGACCAGAATGAAATATAGCCACATTTATGCCGATACAGCATATTGAACAATGGTTAGGTATAAACTGCAGGGAGTCCTATTATATGCTTATCTAGTCTGTGAGTTACTGTGATGGTTTGGACTTGGCTCCCTGCTAAATGCCCGAAAGCTAGGACAGCAGCCCCCTTCCCCCCTCTTTTCTTCCCTTAGGTTAAAGGAGAAAGAAATTATAAAAATTAAAGAACCCACAGTCAAGCTGTTTATATAAAAATATATCTATATTTATGCAAATTACAGTTATATACAGTTAAGATGCTATATACACAGAAAAAGGGGGTCTACCCCCCGTAGGGATAGGGAAAGGGAAAAAAGGGGACAAAAGAGAACAAAAGGGACACCGAACAGGTATACTAGATTAAACTATACTAATAACTAAAAAAACAGATCTTACCACGTCCTTTAGAACAGCAGGATTGGCAGTCACAGCCAGTACTTTCCAAACTTCCACGTGGTAGGACAGTGGACTCTGCAGGCCTCAGCCTTAGATAAGCGAGACTAACGCAGGGACCCACTGTTCCCAAACCTCGCCGGAAGAGAAGAGAGCGAGGTCTCTAATTTCCAACTTATTTATACTCTGGTTTACGTAAAAATTGTGTGGAATACTGGGTACTTGGCTCCTTCCTTGGTTACAAACTGGTCACCAAGGAAGGCCTAGACTAAAACCATCACAGTTACTGTGCACTAATGAGCAGCAGATGAGATAAATTCTTTGTATTAATTATTTTCCTTTTTTTTTTTGGTTTGGTTTGATTTGGTTTTTTGGGTGTTGCTGCTGTTCTCTATAGCTTTGTATTTAATATCTTTAGTTTCTAGATAGAATTCTCCCATACAATTTACCTAATTTTAAGTATCTTAACCTACACTTTCCTAAATATCTACAATTTATCTTCTGCTTTATGGAATTGCTTGAATGATTTCTCGAGGGAAAATGTTAAAGTAAAATGTATGGCAACTTAGATCAGTGTTTCTACTTCCTTTGTTTCAAACAAGGTAACAAAGTTTAGTACAATGAGGCATAGGTGAAGGTAAATGGTAAACATCAGACCTCTACAGGATACTATCTCATTTACATTTTTAATATTGTGGGGGTTTAATTAATTTTATTCTTTTTTTTTTTTCTGGAAGAATGGCCTTCAAATATATTAAAGTAAATGAGAGAAACACCAGTGTAAGCTTTCTAGCTTATTTATGCCTCTCCCTGAGAGAGATAACAATTTTTCAGCCTTCTAATAAAATTATGAGCAATGGGACTGCTGAAACATATGGAGACAATTTTATTTGTTTAATTATATTTACTGCTTTTATAAAGATATAATCCAAGAATGTTGAACAATTAAAAAAAATTAAATTCTCCATTAAGAAATAAAGTAAATACTACATTAACATGCCTTATCCATACAAATATATGTATTTATCTTCTACAAAAAAAAAGTTTGATAAAGAAAATATAATAGCTAAATGTAACACAGCAGAGATCTGAGGAAGATTTTATAATCTCAAATACTATAAGTGAATATAAAGATGAATGTGCAATTTTTAAAAATAATATTCACATAATAAGGTGGAAGCACATTAAAAGGACTATGTGCTTTCAGCAATCTAGAGAAGTGATTGTTTTACTTACAAAAACTGAATGTACTGATTGAATTAGCTATGAGCTATTAATGCTATTGACATTAGTACTTATTCCTGAACGATACTAGTAATCCATTTTCATGCTTCTAGATGAGTATTATATATCAGAAGACTTTGGGGCAACACATGTACTATGTCACCTGATCATTATTAGAATTATTCATGGTTCCAGAGGCATCAGATTTTTGCCAGGGTCATTAGAAAATTGCCAGTCAGGATTAGCAAATGATAGAATTAATCTTGCATTCTCTTTTTAGTATCAGAAAAACAATTCAAAATAATGATTGAAATTTACTTGAGGCAGTGGAAAACTTATCTGTAATCCTTTTCTGTGGCTAATTAAATCCTTTGTTTTATTTTGATGTGGTTTTGTAGTTTAGATTGTTTAATTTTGGATTATGCAATTCAGCATGTCTACATTATAGAGTGGAAAATGCAGCCTACAGCAAAAAGTGAGTGAGAAAGTATTGGCACGGCAAAGTTGATCCTGTGGTGCACTCAAGCTTATTATTCATGTCTTAAATGAGAAAAGCTGGCTTTTGCAAACAAGATGGTGATTTATCACAGAGTTGAAGTGAGAAGCCAAAGGTTAGTAGAGGCATATGAAAATGAAACTCTTTCATTCTTTAGTTAAGGAAGAGGCTGGCTGAGTTATACTGTTATAGTTTATAATATAGATTATATTAATATATACCACCAAAAAAAAAAAGCTTGAAATTCTAAATAATGTATTAATAGTCAGAGCAATCATTTTTAGATTACTCCTTGAGGAGACATAGTATACAGCTCCCTGCCTATGCTGGGTAGTGGAGCTGAAGCTCAAGTCTAAGCAGGAATCTCCACATCAGGAGTACATAACCCTGACAGCTCAGGATGTGGGGACACTGATGACATGAGGGAAAAAACATTGAAGCAAAATTCTGAATACAACCTTTAGATTCTGGCCTTGGCTCTAGAACAAGTCACAGTTGCTAAGTTACCTATGAAAAAAAACCATACTGTTCATGCAACCTCACTGTTTTCCCTAGGGAGTAGAGTTTGTGCCTAAGCACAGTATTCTATGATTTATCAATAAATGTAAATATGTAACATTGTGGAACGTGTTTATCTGATGAGGAGACCATGCTGGGGAAAAGTGACCTATATTATTTCACTGCCTTCAGCGTGATTACAATTTCCATTATTTGAAGCACTTATTTTATACTTCACACTTGTCACTGTGAAGTAGCTTGTTGTGTTAGATCCTAGAAACTTTACCATGATACAGATTTCTTGGGGGCTGGATACATGCCTGTAATGACATTTGGAATATTTCAAATAAAAACAAGTCTTAATTTTGCATTCAATCCTCAAGCATTTCCTAGATTAAATAAGATTATTACTGAGCTATGTGATAAGCCTAAATATGTCAAAGCAGCTTCTAACTAGATTTTAATTATCAGATTATAGAAATCCTTCTCTTAAACTGTTGCTGATCATAAAAGAAGTTACCACTGCTCATTAGCATTACTGTGGTAACATGACTTGTCCTCATTATTGCCCCTTGGCTATGAGGCAGCAAGTTAGTATTTTCCTACTCTTTCTTCTAACTCAAAGGCAAAGAACTGGGCTCTTTATTGTACACATATGATATATCTAGGACAACAGAAACTCTTCTCACTTAATTCTCTCATCTCTTCTCTAATATATCAGTTAAATAATTATTATTCCATTCTGGAATAGAATAGACATGCAATAAACAACAACAAAAAAACCAAATATTAAAACAAACCTAGCAGAGTAGATTTATAAAAGGTTAAATATAATGTTAGAATGCAAATCCAGAGCACAAACACCCACTGAAGCATTGACCTGTGATTATTCCTAGTATTTAAATTTTTGACGTTCTTCTTGGCAACAGTGAAAAATACTACTCTTCCAAACACTATTTGGGCATGGTTCAGGAAACAGTACAACAAGGATCATTCTACATAGGGGGGTTGTATGACGTTATGTTGCTTGGATGTGACAGTGGAACAGTTTAGCTTTATGGATGTATGCCATGTGGCCTCTAAGACATAAAATGGTTTTTTTTTTAGGAAAACTTCTGCAGCCAAGGAAAGCATATTCTTTCACACTAGCATTAATACAGTGAAATTAAACTGTAATTACACTGAATCACAGCATTAATACTTTTCAAATAGAATAGGTGGTTGCAGTTTCACAGCTTTCCAAGTTGTGTTGCAGTTGCATGAACTGCAGCTTTTTGGCATTGATGTTATTTGCTATCTTATTTGAGAATAAGGGTGGCTAGATGCAATTTTATAATGTTGACAAGGATCAAAAATAATTCATTAGTTTTCCCCTATAATAAAACTGCTAGTACACAATTGTTCACTAAGTCCACTTTTTAGTACAAATACATTTTAATTCAGTCTCTGAAAGCTCTCTCTTGGTTTATTCATTTACATTTCATAATTGAATGGAATGCAGAATGGAGAAGACATTATTCAGAGTGACTTTTCTCCATAAATTTTTGTTAAGTATCATAAAATTTTTTGCCAAGGCGATCAAAGTCATCCTTGACACCAGACATTGCAAATTTTTATGCTGGAGTTTCCTGCAGTCATCAGCACGCAAGAGAAATAGCACTACTTTGAGGTTTTTGATCACGTGAAAGCATTTGTCAGGCTGACAGTTTGGCTCCTTTGCAAAAATGTATAAAGTTCATCAACAGTGCATAAAAAAGTTATAAAGCTCTTTTTATGCCATTTTAAGATATATGATTAATGGCATATAGCCTAGTTTGATTAATCTGTGCATTCATAGTATCTCACACTTGACATTTGTAGCTAGTTGCTTCTTTTACGAGAATTTTTCTTACAACATTTATATACAGAAGGGGATTAATCACACTTCTAGTTAGTCACCTTTTCTGTCACTTACTCACCAAAAAGCCTTGGCTTTCCATAGAGTGTTTCCACTAAACACTCTTGCTGCCATAATATTTGATTTCTCTGCCACACACTCAGTTTTCATCTCTCTTGGTAAAGCGCTTTTTCATTCTACAGCTTTGATGGAGTTCAGTTCTAATGTTAGTAAGTATTTGAACAGAAAAAGTCATTCCTGGTCTATTTTCCATTTCACATATAATGAAAAAAAATTTGAATTTGAGTTGACACACATGCACTGATGGTGGAATCCTATACTTGTGTTTGACAAACAATTTCAGTGTCCAAAAATAGAGTATGTGGCTTGAGTATGTGCCTGGAAGAAATAAAGGGTGAAAATACATCAGTTAAAATATCCACTGAATATCCACTTAAGCAGAAGCCAAATGGTCATCTTTAAACAATTGTTTTATTCATTCCAATTGTGGATTATCTCACAGGAAAAAATATGCTCACAGAGAAGTGTAGAAGAGATAAAAGAACCAGTAAAGGTCTGTGACCACCTCTGAAGCTCTCACTGAGGTTCTTCAACCTTTGAGTCTGGTCCTATTGCAACATTACAAAATATGCTCTTTGCAGCTATCTCTGGTGTTGGCACATGCACACACACAAAAGAGAATCATAGAATGATTTGGATTGAAAGGGACCCTAAAGATCATCTAGTTCCAACCCCTCTGCCATGGGCAGGGACAACTTTCATGAAACCAGGTTATTCAGAGCCCCATCTAGCCTGAACTTGAATGCTTCTAGGGATGGAGTATCCAGAGTTTCTCTGGGTAACCTGTGCCAGTGTCTCACCACCTTCACAGTAACGATTTTTTCCTAAAATATCCAGTCTAAATCTACCCTCTTTCAATTGAAAGCCATTGTCCCTTGCCCAGTCACTACATGCTCTTGTAAGAAGTCCCTCTCCTGCACTCTTGTATCCTCTTTAGATACTCTAAGGCTGCTTGAAGTCTTCTTTTCTCCAGGTGGAAGAACCTCAGCTCTCTCAGTCTGCCTTCATAGGAGAGATGCTTCCATCCTCTGATCATCTTCATGGCTTCCTCTGGACTCACTCCAATAGATCAATGTCTGTCTTATGTTGAAGGCCCCAGAGCTGGGCATGGTACTCCAGGTAGGGTCTCATGAGGGTGGAGTAGAGTGGCAGAATCTCCTCCCTCAGCCACACTGCTGTTGATGCAGCCCAGGATACAGCTGGCTTTCTGTGCTGCAATTGCACATTGTCAGGTCATGCTGAGCTTCTTATCAACCAAAACCCCCAAAATTCTTCTCCCCAGAGCTGCTCTCAATCCATTCTCCACCCAGCCTGTACCTGTTCTTGGCATGGCCCTGACGTACATGCAACACCTTGGACTTGGCCTTGCTGGAATTAATGAGGTTCACACAGGCCAACCTCTCCAGCCTGTCAAGGCCCCTCCAGTGTGCTGACCAGACCCCCAGAGCTTGGTGTTGTCACAAACTTTCTGAGGGTACACTCAATCCCACTGGCCATGTTGCTGCTAAGTGTGTTAAATACTTGGACATTGAGGCACTGAATCTGCTGCGTGGGGCACAGTGGGCCACATTCATACACTGAAAGAAGAAGGGCTAAGAATTTTTCAAAATCTGTTATAAAACTTAACTGACAAGATTAATGTATGGCTCACTGAGTAGTTCAGAGGGAAAAAAAAGAAATCTTTATAGAAACAGTAAGCAAATTAACTGTTCTAAGTTTCATGAGAAAAGACATTAAACCCTTCTGTGTTGTGGGGGAGCAAGAGAGTATTCGTAACTATGAAGAGAGCTCATTAAAAATCTGCTCCCAAATCTGTCTCTTAAAACATGTCATTGTATCTATAAGTGAGGGTGCTCGTTAGCAATACCAATTATTGCTCACAGCAGTAATAATTGATGCTTTCCAAGTCATCAGTGCATATTCTTTTCAAGAACATAGGAAGTTTTAGTCTCTGTTGTCTTCTTGCCTTATTCCCCTTGCTTTTTCAAACACAACTTGACTCTCCCTGCCTTGAAGCTCAGAGGCTCATCTCTTTTGAACTTGTAGGTGAATAAAATACCTGGCAAGTAACCTGTCAACCGTAGCATCAGTTTCCATTTTGAAGGTAGACTTTTAAATAAGCTGGAATACTTTTCAGAGTTTGTTAGCTCACAAAGTCTAAATGTCAGATTCTTATGTGCTGAGTACAGTGCAGGCCTGTCTAATTATCTACCACAGCAATCCTGTTGCTCCTGTATAATTAATTGATTTTCAAGGCAGTGCTGCTTGTGTCCATTTAAAAATATTTCTGCTATTTAATTTGTCTTAAATAAAGATTACCAAATATATCTCTTGGCTTATTTTCATGCCCTTTCCTCAAGTAAGTCAGCAAAAAACTGGAGATTCTCAGCAGTTTTGAAAGTAGAACCTGCCACCCTCCCAAATACCAGCTGAAGTGCCAAAATGCAAAGAATAGTTTTAAATTGCTGGGATTTTTCCTACTCTGAAATGCAGCTCGGTAGGCACTGTCCACGCCTTTAGCAACCATATCAGTCCCTGTGCACACAGAACTAAGCAAACCCCAATAAGCTCCTATTGACAGTAATAGACTTTATTGAGACTACAGCAATGCATATTTTAATGCCATTATCACATTTGTAGTTGAAATTGATCTCCCCTTAATGTGCCACACTTAACCTCTAGGTACAATATGCTGTACAAGAGTTTTAGATAGTTGCACATTAAAGGTGTGTAGTTAGGCATGAAGCCAAAGCTAAGTGTTCCTCTGGAGAAGAATATCCTCCAAGGAATGCAAATATTTATATTTGGAAGGTATCCTTATCAGCAGGTGATTCAGACTTCAACAATCTCCAATTCTTTAGACAGAAAGAAATTATTTTTTAAAGTTAATGGATGATCAGTATTCTATTTCTACTGGATTTTATGTATGAGCAAATAAATAAGCATTCTAGTTCCACAATCTTTCCTTTTTAATAATTATTATAACAGCATTAAACTGATATTTACAAATCCTAGACCTTGACATGGATTTCCTATTAGTTAATTTGTGCTAAAGAGCATGTGATGTATATAGATGAGTTTGTTCACTTATTTACCATTTTAAAAAGTTTTATACAGAACAAAAATGTAAATCTTACTTTTCACACTTGCTGTCAATGGTGGGAACTACCATTAAATGTATTTTCTTTCAACAGTTCAAAAAATTGCTGGTCATCCACAAGCTTCCAGATGCATACATCAAAACTCATACATTATAACTACTGCACTAGTCCCTTCTGAAAATTAAAATTTAGATATCCTGTTTGAAGAACAGATACAAAACAATAGAAATATTCAGATTTGAAAGGAAAGTAAAGCACTGACACATCAGAATATGTTATTTTTCTAATCCATATTTATTAGAAAAGCATTGAAATAACATGGACATAGGACCATGCATTAATGTAAATATTTAAGTTAATTCTCTGACTAGAAATACTTTAAAGTGAAAAGTACTTTTGAATATCTCTTCAATCCTTTGCATCTTTCTTGTGTTGAATACTAAGAGCCTGGTTCCTCAAGAAATTAGAGGTATTTAACAGGGATGAGGATAAGGATATGTAAAAAATAATTCTATCGTTGAAGAAAAAGAATTTCACAGTACAGATGATGATGCTAGTCAGCCAACGCTTCTATTGAACACTGTTTAAATTTGTGAGATATTGTTCACAATTAACAACACAAAGAAAAATCCCATTTGTCTAGAACAGAAAAGCTTTCCAATTAATAAGGCATAAAGCAGGAATTGTCTTGCTCTTAGTTCTGTGTGTCATTTCTAATACAGACTCATAATAAAAATGCATACTAAAAAGAACCTTTTCTTTATAATAAGAAGGCTCTATAGAGCAGGAAAAAATATAAACCTTTTTGGTCTGGCTGTTTCTCAATCAAAGGGCATATCAGTTACTGTATATTACTGCAACATTCCAAGCATTAAATTAAATTATAGCCAATAGAATCAAATACAGTTTACATCTGTGGGGCATTAGAAAATGAGGCATGTTCAGCAGTTTATTTATTCCCAGTAGAAATATCCCTGTTGAAACAGTGCTCTTAAAACATTCTTTCCTACCAGGCTTGGCTGTTTCAAATGCATTCCTCAGGCAATACACATATTTAGATTTTAAATGTGACATGTAGAAATCAACCTTGATGTTCTTGGATGGTTTGACTTTCTTTAGTTGTGCCACAGTTTGGGTAACCTTATCAATCCCAAGCTCTAACCCTGATACTGGACCTGTGCAAACAACCTGGAGCGTGCTTATTCCACAGGGCTGCAAACAACCACCCAAGCTCCACCTGTGTTAATGCATTTTGAAGGTTTCTGCCACTTATTGCATAAGATCAATGTGTAAGGAGAGCCAAATACTGTGGAGGCTGAGCATGCAATCTTTAGTCTAAGTACGTGGATCTGTAGCATCTGAGCTGAAAATTACAATGGGGAACATCATTAGAGTTCACTGCAGTCATAAAAAAAGGGCTGCAAACTTTACTAGTAGGTTTGGATGCACATTTTTAAATTTGTCTTAGAATTGTTTATTAAATCAGAACTATTTGAGATTTAAATAGCAGGCATCATATTCTCATTTCAGCTCCTAACACTGGAAAATCCTTTCTGTAATTTAGATCACCAGAAAGTATAAATAAATCAGAAACAAAAATAGGGTGCATCAAGGACACGATTCTGCACAGATATAAATAAGTGAAATGTCATTTATGCCAGTGAAATTAACCAAAAGGAGCTTCACCCCTCCCTGACTGGCCCTCAGTTCAGCAGTACAAAACTGATTGCAGTTTATAATGGTATCTTTTGCACAATGTTCATGCTGTCTTCTTTGGCTGCCATGGGCTTTTGCCTGGAAACACCAAGGCACATTTGAAATGGAATCCCTACCTATGTCAAATGCATCCATTTCAGGATTTGTTGCACTATTCTCTCAACACATGTCTTCCTATTCTTTTTTTTCTCTGAAAAAGACTCATTGGTCCTCAAGGCAAAAAAATGCCCTTACCTGCACAGGGTTTGTAGCTTGAAGTGAAATTCAGTGGTTATGACTGTGTGTTGAATTTTGTGACTAGAAATCCAAATTAGGTGGTATTGGAAGACAAATGAAGGTGATCAGGCATAAATGAATCCAAATTACCTACAACTCTTGTGTAATAAACCTTCTGACTGTTTACAGTTATATTCTGGAAACTTACTCTACTTGTTTTTTTTCATTTAAACCTCTCTGACATAAGAATGGAAAAAGGAGGTAAATATTTAACACGAAGGGATTCCTTAGATGTCTTTGCTACAACTGACTTGAAGCACAGGATGGTATTTCAAGACACATAATTTTTCTTAAGGTGCTGATGCTTATATTTTTGGTATAAATGCAAGAACAGGGGCAGCTGGACATAGTGAAGTATAATGCAAACACCATGGTTTCAAGTTTTCAACACAGACAGCATCCATATTACTGTCTTACTACAACAGCACATGTAGATCCTTATTACAGTAAATCACCAACAGATACACAAAAATAAATTCTTCTAAAGGATCTATCTTCTGATCTTTATAACCCTTCTAAATAGAGCAAGAAAGAAAGCAGTGCAAATTTCCACTGACCATCTGACCTATGAATTGCCAAAATGCTAAATTCTGTAGGGAAAAAAAAGTAATTGTTTCCAATAACTATTTAGCATTTTTAAAGCTGTTCAGGTAATGATGATGGACATAAAAAAAAGAACAGATTGCAGAGAAAAGAGCTACTGCCAAATGTCATTAATAGCAGCAATAAGATAGACTTGCATAGGAAATGTGTAGATTTAAATTAGCTCTGAGCTTTATTTTTTCTACTGGTGTCACTGAGACCAGCTTCAAAAGGGGGGAAAAAAAAGAAGTTGAAAAAGGAAAAAAAAAAAGGTTAAGGTGTCTTTTGAAAATATAAATCCTCATTATAGCTATCATATTTGCAACCTTTATTAGATGCTGAGATGCTGAGCAGCCTTGCTTATAAAATGAGACCTTTCTGCGAAATAACATTTCATATATGCATATAAACATACATGCACACATGCACACAAACACACATTCTGTGTCACGGAATATTTTCCTTGGATGCCTGTATTTCCAAGGAGATGGATGTAAATTTTCTTCTTTTATCTTACTGTTACATAGAGATATTTTACTTAGAAAGGTGACACATCCAACTAATGATGTGATATCAATATCCTGTGCATGTAGAAAAATTTGTTCTTTAGTGTAACTTGTGTTATGGAAAATGGAGGTGGGGAAATAACCTGGAAGAAAGCTAATCCTTTTTCCACTAGTGTGTGGCTGTTAACTAGAATAGATTGCCAAATGCTTCTTTCTACTGTTTTTTAATTGGCTCATTTACTAGCATTTCTACTGCTTTGCTTTGCAGATTCTTCTGAAACTAATAGATCTGACTTTCACACTATTTGTATCCTTATTCCTAAATGACCCAACACAATTCCTCCTCTTGTCCTTGCAGTATTTGCTGTTTACTTTTTCCGTTTCTTCTGTTTCAAAAACAAGTATATGCAATTGTGTTGTGGTTTAACAACTTAATTTTCCACTGTTTCCAACAATGGAAAATGTGTAGAGAATGTTTTATACTTATCCTACACCCAGTATGAACAAGTAAATGAGATTCCAAAGGATGCAATAAAGACTGCTCTGGTTTTTTTTTGTTCTCTTGTGATATAACACACGTCATGGCCCATGTGGTCTCTCAGTGGCTACCATCCACTGGTACTTAAGAGCTGTTAATGCAACTCTTTGATTGAGAAATATATCCTGTGCCAGAGAGCCTGTTAAAATCAGAAGCTGTTTATACAGACATTTATGTGACTAAAGCTGGCATAAATAAACAAGATATATTGCATTTACATTTACACATATGAGTACTTTCTAATGCTTTTCCTCCTTTTTATTTTTCTCTGAAAAGAAAGCTGTCTCACTGCCTTCAGATCAGACACTATTCTATAATATCCTAACAGGGTCAGAATAGAATAAAATATTCCCAATTCTTTAATTCTTAAAGAGATAAAATTCCCTTGAGCTTCAGTTAAGCATATATAATAAGTGGCAGAACTACTTAAATGTAACATTGTCATCTAAAGTATTAATGAAATATAATATAAACAATTAAATAGCTCTCAGTTAAATAATATATGTTGTGGACCTATTAATTCCTAAGTGTACTTACTTCTGACAGTTTGATAGATATAATATTCTGTGACAAGCTACTTCTTACAGTTCATTATGTTCTTTTTACATATTTTCCCTAGTATCAGGCATGGAGAATTGTATCCTGATGGATAAATACTAGTGTGATATGCAGCATGTATTATAAAATTAACTTGTCCTCAGATAATCTCATACTCATAAATAATGTGCAGAATATAAATTTCTGTTTCTATTGCATTATAAGCAAAAACATTGCTGTCAGATTCAGCATATGGTACCTGGGATCTATTATTCTACTACAATATCTTCAAATTTTTTGTATTTATATTGAAGATAATTTTGGAAGTACCATGCATGTCTCAAAAGTTGATTTTTAGAAATTGTATCATAATCCTGTAAAGGATTTTAAGTGTTGTATTGTACAAGTCTTCTTTTCTATACATCTTCCCATCTCTATATACTACTGTGAGAAATCCATAGCAGCTTTTTCAAAAGTCCTTCTGCTTTCAGAGGGAGCTGAATTTTATTAAAGACTATAGGGTTTTTTAAAAGAAGGCATAACAGTAGGTATTTTAAAACTGTATAGGAGTTCTTTCCAGGCCATACAGATCCTGGTTTTGGTTTTGGTTTTTATTTTGGTGAGTTTTTTTCCGTATGAAGCATTATGAAATCATGGATTTTTTTTTTTCCATTGATTCTATTTTGGCAAAAAGATAAAAAGATAAGACTACATTAATCAAATTAAAATATGCAAATTCTTCCATCCATGTGAAAATAAAAGGTATTTTCAATGCTGGAAAATGTTCTGCATTTGAAATTTTAATTCCAGTTTGTAATGGAAACATTTTTCAAAATCTTTAAAAATTCTTTCAGTATCAAGTAAAAATGTTCTCTCCCGGTTCCAATATCTTGTGTGTGTTCTGCCCCCTTTTTTTCTGAGGGCAAATTCTCAGGATAGTAGCCTTGTGAGTCATCCATTGTACTTGCATTCAAAATATGAAGTGTCCAGCAGTTTCATGCCAACTTGTTGAGTTGTTGTTGCAAATCATACGGAGTTAAATCCAAATCCTGGAGAATTTTGTGGAAACTGAAAGTATTATTTTCTCATTTTCCCATCTTCATAATTGAAATTCTTTTTTTTTTTTTTTTTTTTTTTTTTTTTTTTTTTTTTTTTTTTTTTTTTTTTTTTTTTTTTTTTTTTTTTTTTTTTTTATTTTTTTTTTTTTTTTTTTTTTTTTTTAGCTGTGCCTTCCACTTAGATTGCAAATTCCTAGAGAAAACAATTATCCAGGGCTGTATATTTTTAAAGTGCTGAGCAGTACATAATCAAGTAATGAGTGGTGTTCCTCAAAGATCCGTACAGGGACCAGTTCTATCTCGTATCTTTTACAGCAGCATAGTTAGTGGGTTTGAGTGCACCCTCAGAAAGGCTGTGGATGCCACCAAGCTGAGAGGTGCAGCTGATACACATGAGGGAAGGAAGGAGGGAAGGAGCAGGCCTGTGAGAAGCTCATGAATTTCTATAAGGCCAGGTTCAAAGTCCTCTGCCTGGGTCAGGGAAAGCCCCAGAATCAGCAGAGCTGAGGGATAAAAAATTGAGAGCAGCCCTACCAAGAAGGACTTGTGGATGGAAAATTAGACATGAGCCAGCAATGTGGACCTGAAACCCAGAAAGTCTGTCAGGTCCGGGGCTGCATGAAGAGAAGCACAGCCAGCAGGTCAAGGGAGATGATTCTCCCTTTCTTCTTTGTTCTCATGAGACCTTGCCTGGAGTGCTGTTGGGTTCCCAGGAGGAGAAGGACATGGACTTGTTAGAGAGGGTCCAGAGAAAGGCCATAAAAATGATGAGAGGGCTGGAGCAGCTTTTCAGTGAAAACAGGATGAAAGAGTTGGGGCTCTTCAGCCTGGAGAAGACTCTGAGGAAACCTTGTTGAATGGAGCCTTTCATATATAAAGGGGGCTTATAAGAAACATGGGGAAAGATTTTTTTTTACCACAATCTGCAGTGATATGACAAGGAATAATTATTCTATACTGAAAGAGAATAGATTTAGATTGGATTTTAAGAAAAACTCTTTACTGTAAAGGTGGTGAGGCACCAGAATATTTTGCATGCCCCATCCCTGGAAGCGTTCAAGGCCAGACTGGATGGGGCTTAGAACAACCTGGTATAGTGAAATATTCCATGGCTATGGTAGGGAATTATTCGAGATGATCCTTTGAATGACCTTTCAAGCCCCAAACTCTCTCTGTGTTCTAATCCCTCGATCTCTATGGACTTCTACACAACTTTCTAGTATACAAAAATGAATCCTTCATTTTCATAGTATCTCTACAATTCCAAACATCACAAGCTTCTGTGAGAAATAAAAGGCATTAACAAAATTATCTTGTTTTCTACCTGCTGTAAAGCCAGCTATAAGAAGAAAAGACAGTGACCACAAAATGTAAGAAGTTAAACATCAGTGATAAACCAAGCATCAAGATGAAGGTGAATTTCTACATGCATGGTGAAGAAAGAACTAACGAAGCAACACCCCATAAGTGTATGGTGTTTTTATATGCTATGCAAAATGAATCAGGACAGAGTTCTACTGAGATGTTGTTCCATTTTGAAGGGGGAAAGGTTTTTGGAGTTTTTTTATGATTACCATCAGGTCAAGTGAGGATAAAAAGATATTACTTGTAATTTCAGGGGATTGTTTCTCCCCTCTATATTTCTTGCCTCTAGATTTCTCTGCAACCTAACACGACTTTTATTAGTGTTGGGTATTTTTCTAAAAGCATCTGAAAGGTTTAGGAGCACAAATTACAGCTGAAATTCAGAAAGGTCTATTGTCTGACTTTGTTAGATACTCATTTGTACCATGAGAAAAAATAATGTTTATGTCAAAATGTTTATGTCAACTTCTCAAAAAGCACTAGGACTTTTTTCAAACTTGCAATACCTGTCAGAAACAAATGCAATAGTTCATAATACAATTCATAATAGTTATGTGACCACTAATAGCTGCTTATTATTGACTTTTATTCTCCAGTTACACTACTTAAGATCAATGGTTTTGAGTTTTAGTAGCTTGAAGTCAGGCAGAAGCATGTTTTGACTGTTAATATTTGCAAAGCATTATTGATTCTGAAAGGTTTCAAATATGTTCCAAGTTATTCAAATAAAGCTTTTTTTCTGTCTCTTTCTTCCAAGGCATTTAACTTAACCAGCACTTTACAGATAATTAGTCATACTGGAGGAGAAACAGTAGAGACAATAAAGATCATTAAAGCTATTGGCTATGTATGGCCAATCATTGCAGTGATGAAAATTGAAAAAAATTATAAAATAGAACCTTTCATTATTTATAGAATGTATTTTGGAGTGTTATTCATCTATATTTCATTGTATATCTAAAACTCAGATGACTACCTTAAAATTTGGAGTATAGAAATTACTACTTTTTGATCGTATTTGTTTGGGTGCATTTATAAAATAATTTTAAAATGCCATTTGGGAATGCCTCTTTCTCTTGTTCTGATAAAAAAGACAACTGGATAAATATCCTAAACTGGACACCTGACTCTGAACAAAACAAAAGCTGAATGTGACATATCCCACCTGTAATATAAGACCTTGAATTC
>NW_020955324.1:714431-717045 GCF_003031625.1 Empidonax traillii | reverse complement strand
CGACTTGTTGAGTTGTTGTTGCAAATCATACGGAGTTAAATCCAAATCCTGGAGAATTTTGTGGAAACTGAAAGTATTATTTTCTCATTTTCCCATCTTCATAATTGAAATTCTTTCATTTTGCTTTTTTTTTTTTTTTTTTTTTTTTTTTTTTTTTTTTTTTTTTTTTTTTTTTTTTTTTTTTTTTTTTTTTTTTTTTTTTTTTTTTTTTTTTGGCTGTGCCTTCCACTTAAATTGCAAATTCCTAGAGAAAACAATTATCCAGGGCTGTATATTTTTAAAGTGCTGAGCAGTACATAATCAAGTAATGAGTGGTGTTCCTCAAAGATCCGTACAGGGACCAGTTCTATCTCGTATCTTTTACGGCAGCATAATTAGTGGGTTTGAGTGCACCCTCAGAAAGGCTGTGGATGCCACCAAGCTGAGAGGTGCAGCTGATACACATGAGGGAAGGAAGGAGGGAAGGAATGCCACCCAGTGGAACTTTTTCAAGCTCGAGTAGCAGGCCCATGAGAAGCTCATGAATTTCTATAAGGCCAGGTTCAAAGTCCTCTGCCTGGGTCAGGGAAAGCCCCAGAATCAGCAGAGCTGAGGGATAAAAAATTGAGAGCAGCCCTACCAAGAAGGACTTGTGAATGGAAAATTAGACATGAGCCAGCAATGTGGACCTGAAACCCAGAAAGTCTGTCAGGTCCGGGGCTGCATGAAGAGAAGCACAGCCAGCAGGTCAAGGGAGATGATTCTCCCCTTCTTCTTTGTTCTCATGAGACCTTGCCTGGAGTGCTGTTGGGTTCCCAGGAGGAGAAAGACATGGACTTTTTAGAGAGGGTCCAGAGAAAGGCCATAAAAATGATGAGAGGGCTAGAGCAGCTTTTCAGTGAAGACAGGATGAAAGAGTAGGGGCTCTTCAGCCTGGAGAAGACTCTGAGGAAACCTTGTTGAATGGAGCCTTTCATATATAAAGGGGGCTTATAAGAAACATGGGGAAAGACTTTTTTTTACCACAATCTGCAGTGATATGACAAGGAATAATTATTCTAATCTGAAAGAGAATAGATTTAGATTGTAAAGGTGGTGAGACACCAGAACATTTTGCATGCCCCATCCCTGGAAGTGTTCAAGGCCAGGCTGGATGGGGCTTAGAACAACCTGGTATAGTGAAATATTCCATGGTTATGGTAGGGAATTATTCGAGATGATCCTTTGAACGACCTTTCAAGCCCCAAACTCTCTCTGTGTTCTAATCCCTCAATCTCTATGGACTTCTACACAACTTTCTAGTATACAAAAATGAATCCTTCATTTTCATAGTATCTCTACAATTCCAAACATCACAAGCTTTTGTGAGAAATAAAAGGCATTAACAAAATTATCTCGTTTTCTACCTGCTGTAAAGCCAGCTATAAGAAGAAAAGACAGTGACCACAAAATGTCAGAAGTTAAACATCAGTGATAAACCAAGCATCAAGATGAAGGTGAATTTCTACATGCATGGTGAAGAAAGAACTAACGAAGCAACACCCCATAAGTGTATGGTGTTTTTATATGCAATGCATAATGAATCAGGACAGAGTTCTACTGAGATAATGTTCCATTTTGAAGGGGGAAAGGTTTTTGGAGTTTTTTTATGGTTACCATCAGGTCAAATGAGGATATAAAGATATTACTTGTAATTTCAGAGGATTGTTTCTCCCCTCTATATTTCTCCCCTCTAGATTTCTCTGCAACCTAACGCGACTTTTATTAGTGTTGGGTATTTTTCTAAGAGCATCTGAAAGGTTTAGGAGCACAAATTACAACTGAAATTCAGAAAGGTCTATTGTCTGACTTTGTTAGATACTCAAGTGTACCATGAGAAAAAATAATGTTTATGTCAAAGTACAATAAACTTCTAAAAAAGCACTAGGACTTTTCTCAAATTTTCAATACCTGTCAGAAACAAATGCAATAGTTCATAATACAATTCATAATAGTTATGTGACCACTAATAGCTGCCTATTATTGACTTTTATTCTCCAGTTACACTACTTAAGATCAACGGTTTTGAGTTTTAGTAGCTTGAAGTCAAATGGCAGAAGCATGTTTTGACTGTTAATATTTGCAAAGCATTATTGATTCTGAAAGGTTTCAAATATGTTCCAAGTTATTCAAATAAAGCTTTTTTTCTGTCTCTTTCTTCCAAGGCATTTAACTTAACCAGCACTTTACAGATAATTAGTCATACTGGAGGAGAAACAGTAGAGACAATAAAGATCATTAAAGCTATTGGCTATGTATGGCCAATCATTGCAGTGATGAAAATTGAAAAAAATTATAAAATAGAACCTTTCATTATTTATAGAATGTATTTTGGAGTGTTATTCATCTATATTTCATTGTATATCTAAAACTCAGATGACTACCTTAAAATTTGGAGTATAGAAAATACTACTTTTTGATCGTATTTGTTTGGGTGCATTTATAAAATAATTTTAAAATGCCATTTGGGAATGCCTCTTTCTCTTGTTCTGATAAAAAAGACAACTGGATAAATATCCTAAACTGGACACCTGACTCTGAACAAAACAAAAGCTGAATGTGACATATCCCACCTGTAATATAAGACCTTGAATTC
>NW_020955324.1:679755-714075 GCF_003031625.1 Empidonax traillii | reverse complement strand
ATAGAAATTACTACTTTTTGATCGTATTTGTTTGGGTGCATTTATAAAATAATTTTAAAATGCCATTTGGGAATGCCTCTTTCTCTTGTTCTGATAAAAAAGACAACTGGATAAATATCCTAAACTGGACACCTGACTCTGAACAAAACAAAAGCTGAATGTGACATATCCCACCTGTAATATAAGACCTTGAATTCTTTCATAAAGCTCTGTGTCATAACAAAAAAAAAAAAAAAAAAAAAAAAAAAAAAAAAAAAAAAAAAAAAAAAAAAAAAAAAAAAAAAGATACCATAATTAAAATAAAGCCAACAAACAGAGCTTTCATGTATTCAGTTTTCATTAATATTTAAAAATATTTGAGATGTATCAGGAAAAGTAGGATAAAATCATGGATGCATTAGTGGTAGTTAACTCAAATGAGGTAGGTCTTCCAAAGACACTGATGTAGCAGCTGAATGCACCTCCTTTCTCTGAATTAAATCCTTCCAGAGAAGCTATTCTGGTCAATTAAATAGAACAGACTTTGGACTAACAATGTACTAATTTCTATATAAATGTATTCACTGTCATATTTAGAGTTCTTATGCTCAGCACAAATTGAGTTTATTTCAGTGTGTGAGGCTTAGCAAATCTTTCTGAACTCAACTGTGGAATATTATCTCAAACTCTGCATACGCTGTGGGTAATTTATTTGGCAGGAAAAAAAAATACCTTGAAAGTTTCCTTTCATCTCTTTAGTTATTTCCATTTCATTTTTCCCTCTGCCTTGTGCTTTTCTTACAATGCCTCCTTTCTCCTCCATTCTGGTTTTTATCGTGTTGATGATTCCTGATAGCCTTACACACACTGTCAATCACATACCATCCTGCCCAAGAGCATATGCCGCTGAAAGTCACATGAGATAGCTCGGTTTTATCCATCTTTTACAAGGGAAATTCAATTTAACAGTCATTTTGAACAGCACAAACCCCTGACTTTTGGCATCTTCATTTTAAATGAAAGCACCAGATTCTCTTTCTGTCAAAACACTGGGTCTCTCCATAGGAAGAATTCTACTCTTTCCAGACTGGCGTGGTAATAAGCATGTAGTAACTGGTACACCTTAATAAATCAGGTCCTCAAGAGACTGGACTGTCTGTGTTTCATCAGAAGTCTGTGATTATTTGAACCATATGTATCTTCTAAATCTCAAGTTTTATAAATCGATTCTTTCACTTGTTAACACTATTAAGATATTAAACATAATGTAAAACATCTTCTGGGAGTATAATTTTAAAAGGACATTCATTTCTTTCTATGCTTACTTCCTTAGAGATACATTAGATGAAGTGGATAATGTTCACAAAGACTATTTCATGGATGCTTGTGTCATGTTTAGACTGAAATAATTTCATAGTAAAAATTTCTAATCTATATTTCCACTGGAATGTTTTAATAGAAAAGCACATTTCTGACGCTTTCTGTCATGCAGTCTACCTTTTGAAAAAAATTATAATATTGATAAAAATATTTATTAAACACACCATTATAATCACCTCCCAACATATTTTACTAAAAATAAAGGATCCTTAAGATTTGAAGTTGTTAGAGAATTTTAGGCAGCCAAATAATGCTGGTTTAATATTGATCACTGAGACCTGGGGACTTAGCCACTGTATTATGCCACTGTGCACAAGCAATTAATATGTTTTGATATTTTCTATCACCACCATCACTCTGCAAGCAATATCCAGATAACTGGAAACAGATACAGAATAGATAAAGTAAGCTTAATTTAAAATATTTGAAATTATTATTATTGTTGAATATTAAATACTATCATTAAAAGCCTAATGAATAGAAGATGCTATCATTTATATATTACATTGAAATTATGAAAATTTCTTCTTTTTCTGATTGATTCTCTGTTGTTTCTCAGGTTCAGATAAAACAGAGAAGGCAAAAATATTTTTCATTTATTGTTTCACATCTATTTAATCTATATTAGTGTGATTACCTGGCTCAAAGTTAATGAACTCAACTGGGAAAAACAGTAGATGAGCTCTGGATTAAGCCTTCTGTCAGAAACCATAGTATCCTACTGCTGTGATGAAAATCAGTAAGATCCAGCAACTGGTAGGGTCCCATGTCTTAGTGTCTGAAAACAAATAGCACTTCAACATATATGACTGTGAAGCGGGTTCTGTAACTGCTTTCAGGTGATTTACAAAGAGATTTCTTGTAAGACTTTCTTCTAAGTCTATAAATTATCCATCATTTCTAGGTAGGTATGATTAAACACCAAAAATACCACGATTTTATTACACTGCCTTTAATTTCTTTTTAAGCATTAGCAATATTAAATTGAATATCAGATTTTTTTTATTACATCAGTATGTAAATCTAGAAATGTATCCTAAAACTGCTGTAAGCCCAGCTTTCATGAAGATGGCGTGTGATTATTTTTAAATTGATGTACACTGCAGAAGTTTCCAGCAAGAACTAGAAACAGTATTAAATACTGTGTAAGCATACACTTTCCTTTTTTACTAGTATGTAGTATATCAATGCTATAAACTCTGGAAGTTTTGTAACAGTTATATTTCTGTTGTTTAGTAACTAAAACCAAATCAGTTATAGTGCAGCTAACTGAATAAGCTATTTTGCCATCAGGGAAAAAAAATTAAATATTTGCTAGATTTGACAGGGTATATGTATGTCACAGTATGTATGTAACATATAATAATTTGAAATGGAAATATCAAGTATTAGGACATGAGCTATCATGATTAGTTGTGTTAAATACTTTCAAGTTACACGGATTTTTTTTCTGCCATAAGCTTTGTAGAATTAGATGAAACAAAAACATTTCCTAAGATACATTATGTGTTCCCGTTTTAAGTTTTAGGTTTTTCCAATATTCTTAGAAAAAAAGAGAAAGAAGAGTGTTTTGTCTTGCATACAGATTGAAATGATTGTTTTCTCCCCAAACCATACCTTTTAATTTCAGAAAGTTTTGCCTCTGTAATTTGGGCAGACTGACAGAGAAAGATCTTTGTTTGAAGTTTTCACTATAATTTAAACTGCATCACTGGATCCACACATTTAGATGAAGAGAACCAAATAAAATTATTCACTGGCTTTGCTGCACCAGCTTCCTTCATGAAGCCAATTACATTCTCCAAATAAAGCTAGACAGCCCAACTCACCTGCTGTTAAGAGCAGAGGTTGAATCATGTGAGAGTTGTTATGGACTAATGGTTTTTTTCTTGTCATTACTAGACTTTGCTTTCTGTCTCCTACCCTGCCAAGTTTCTGAGGCATCTGCCTGGCAGCCACACAGATAAAACCTCAAGCAGCAAAAGTTCATACTTCAGTCACCCTCACAGCCTTTTAAGTTTATCTCCTACTACTTCATGTTCTCCCAGTAAAACACTAGAGAATCTTAAGAACTGTGCTTTAAAATTATAGTGGTATCTTCCAGCACTAAAACTACCAAGATTTTTTAGTTAGTTTACTATTTGCAATTGACTCTGCTTTTAAAGTTCTTGACTCTGATTTTGCTAGCAAATTTCATGCACCAGGATTTACTTCAGCCATCTCTGGACAGTTTACACTGTCCCTTTTCTAGTGCTCAAGCAGTTCAGTTCCTTACTGGTTCACCTGACAATCTATCTTTCCATTACCTGACAACCCTATCATGACTCTATAATTATTTTTACAGCAATGTAGTTGACTGAGGACTGTGAGCACAGGAACGTAAAAGTTGCTAATCTCATATTCGGCAGCATAGCTGTTTTTGAGTGGGTTTTAGTCTCTAATATATTTTTTTTTTTCCCAGGGAAGAAATGTTCTGCCTCCTGTTACTAATTTTATACAGAATATTGCACGTTAGAGGTCTTAACCTTGTCAGAAAGATTCAACCACTTGTAAGTTTATATATTTGTCCTTGTGATGGATGACTCTTTAGAGTACCCTTGAATAGACATTTGCCTTAAAGTACTGGTGGTTTAAAACTGAAGGATGCTTATATTGCCTGATCTTACGATAAACTTGTAGTTCATACACTGTGTTGCTGATATTTCAGGCTCTCCTCTATGTCTCTTTTTGGTTTTTCCTTCTTTTTATTTCTGTCCCTTTTTTGTCACATGTAAGCAGATTTTGTTATCGCTTGTCAGAAATATAGCAAAAATCTAAATTAATTAAAGTTACATAAGGTTTATAAAATTCTTGTAAAACTTATTCCACTGTAGCATCTATATTACAGGACTTTGCATATAATTTGAAGCATAAGACATCATTCATTACCTAAATTTTACATTATTGATGGGGACAGAAAGCAACCCCAGTCGTTAACTCTTCCTGTAAAGCAGCACTGAGACATCCACCTTATGTGGACTCATTTGTCAGTGCCCTGCATCTGGAAAACATCTTTGCTGGAAGAATGATCTGCAGCATGAAGTAGTGTGGGAGGTGAGACTATATTTCTGAAGAATTTAAAAGGGAAACCAAAGATTTTTATGAGGGCAAAAAAGGGCAAAAGTAATAGACTTGTGCAGTTGTGATGATGTAATGCTATGAAAAAACAGACCAGAGCAACAGCAGCTTTTGTCACTCCCTGAGAAAAAAAAAGATTTGCTGTGATACTTGTCTATATTCAATGTCCAAAGTTATATCTTACTCACTACATGCTCGAATTCTGAGAACCTGTTATAAATGAAACACCACTATACTCTGGTTGCTGTGAAGCAGCAGCAAGGTTTAGGCATTTAATGTTCTAGGTATATTTAAGTTATCTGTCATTTATATTTAAAAATACTGAAATAACATGACAAAAGGGTGACTTCATTTTTTCCCTAATAGAAAAATGGCTGTTATAAAATAATCTTAGAAGTTAGAATTGCATACTGATCATTAAAGCATTCAAAAATCACCTTTATGAGTACAATTAAGATTGTTAGCCAAATGTATAATGGAATCCATCTTGTCAGAGGGCATACAGTATGAATATGTTCACCAAAGTAGATGTGCTACAAGAGAAAGTGGGGTAAGCAAGATCAGTCTAAATATTTGCCAGCAAGCTCTGGCAGAGAGACAGCAAACCTGAAGGTTTTTTCTCAGCATTTAAAACAGCAAGAAGTGAGATTTTTTTCTCCTATGAAATGTAATTTAGCAGCCCAGACTTGCTTTCAGGCTTTCACAGGTAAGTGAAATGCCATGCAGGAGTATGTAAATATTGAAGCAGCCTTTCCTTTGTTGAGTAAAATCCTGTTTGTACTGTGTGGATTTAGTTATGGTCTTGAGTCTTTAGATTAAAATGGCAAAACACTGTAGTAAGAAAGCTAACATTTTGTCAAATGTATGGATCAGTACTACAGAAAATTTGTTCTTACTAAAAAGTAAGAGTAGGAAAGATTTTTGTCTTGTGTGTTGAGCAATAGCAATATGTTTTCCCTGGATAATTCAGCCTCTTTTTCTCTGGCTTTTTATTTCTTTACACAAGATGTTAATATAAAAACCAACTTTTTAATTTTTTTTTTTTTTAGTCACAGAAATCTATAGAAAATCAGTAAAAGGAAAGGTTCTACTCAGCTGAAATCCTTAGTCACTCCCATGTGAGGGAGAAGCTGAGGATTTGTAGTCCATGTGCTGGAACAATTTATACAGTTTATCCACTAACTGTTTAATATAAAATGCATAGACTATCTTGAGCCGCAGAGACAGAACTTCTTTCCCAGAAAAGCAATTTAACTACTAAATTAGAGTATTATTTCTTGTTCACTCTTTCTGAAGCTTGAATATTTTGTTGCACAGATTCAACAGGAAATGGAGAAAGCATCCATCCTTCCCCAGCAGTCTAGTAGCTAATAGCTTGTGATTAGACTTCTTTATGGAATAAGAAAGATCTGAGTTTCAATCCATTTAGAAAAGGAAATTGAACTCATGTCTGCTATTTCTCAGGTGACCAATTTAGCCACTTGAATATTTTAAAATGTTAGGCAGCACTGTATTTTCTCTGGCCAGATTCTCAAAGAAAATTGCAGTTGCACCTGATCTTGTAACTGTGCTAGAAGTGCCCAGCATAAATATAGCTATTAAATCCTAGTGTTTGGTAGACGAACAACTTCTTTTTGGGTTATGTTCGTGTTTAGACATGATTTAGATGTGGATTTATTTTTTTTTTTTAAATTTAGGTTAGAATCATGACCAGGAGAATAACTCTTTACACCTCAAGGAATCTATATTTACAAGGTGACCCTTGTGAACATAGGGTAACAAGGTAGATTTTGGGGAAAGCTGTTTTAAGCTTTGATTTCAAGTGCCTCACTCCTAATTGTGGTGTGATTTCAATGACCAAGGGCAACTCAACACTGCAAAGTGCAGTGATCCATGTGTCCAGCTCTGGGCCCCCCCCACAAGAAGGATGTGGACCTGTTACAGCAAGTCCAGAGGAGGTCACAAAGATAATCAGAGGATTGGAGCACCACTCCTATGAAGACAGGCTGAGAGAGTTGGAATTGTCCAGCCTGAGAAGTAAACGCTTTGGGAGAAACTTGTAAGACCTTTTGGTATCTAAAGGGGCTACAGGAGAGCTGGAGAGGAACTTTTTGAAAGGGCATGGAGTGATAGAACAAGGGGTAATGACTCCAAACCCAGAGAGAGTAGATTTAGATTAGATGTTAGAAAGAAATTCTTTATTGTGAGGGTTGTGAGACACTGGCACATGTTGCCCAGATAAGCTGTGGGTGCCGATCTCTGGGAGGCCAGGTTGAATGGGGCTTTGATCCAAAGCTTCTCCAGTGGAATGTGTCTCAGCCCATATCACGGGGTTTGGAACCAGATGATCTTTAAGGTCCCTTCTAACCCAAACCATTCTGTGATTCTATGAATTAACAATTCACTCTATGAGCATGAAGGCTGTGCACATGTGTGGCTGCAGCAGCTCAAGTCTGGAAGCAGTACAGCTGCGTTTCTGCAGTGCTACATGGAAGCCCACCATCTTTGCTGGTAGGTCACAGCACTACATGAATGAGGTTCTACCTGTATCGTTTCCATCCAGTCACATCATAGGGAGATTCACTTGCCTAGAAAAGACAGGCTTCTAGTACCATTTTAGACTCCCAGATATCCCTTTCTCCAGCTACTCAGGAAGTGCTGCATTCTATTTGCCTGCTTTTTCCAGTATCTCAGATATCCTACAATGTATGGCAATTCTACTACCTTTCAAAGGTAGTAGTTACAGAATATTACTACATTTGAGTTTCAGTACAAAATCACTCTCCAGGTCCCACTGCTTGGTGTTTTCCAGCACTTCCAGATGTCAGATTCGCTTCTGTTCTTGTCTCTAACCCCACGGCAAAACCATGTCTGTACAGTCTGCTGGAGGTGGTTCTAGAAATATCTCTTTACAAGTTTGATCTTGATAGGTGTTTAATATTCTCAGCTTTCATTTAAGACAATAAGATTTGCAGGTGTGCTTTGCAGGACTGAGTCTTATATGAGAAATTACCAGTTTATGTGATCGGGTAGCGGACTGTTCATTGTTCCTTGTGCTCCCATGGAGAACACGTGAATCATATCTCTGATCTATGTAAAGAAATATTGCCTCATTTACAAACAATTTGCCTTCGGGATAACATGGAAATAAATCAGGGGAAGCTACCACAATATCCTTTTGTGGCTTGTATATGACTAGAATTTAAAATGCAATTCTTTTCATTGCAAGACTGACTTGAAAATAAAATATATTGAATGTTTTATATTCTTGCAAATAAAAAGTGGCTTTATTTAGGACCAAAAGAGTGTTTCTAGCTCTGCTTTCATTCCATTTCTAATCTGTTCAGAAACAAGCAATGTTCTTCCAAAACAGCAATCTGCTCATTTGCTTGGCGAGAGCGAGCTTTGAAAGTGCCATTTCCACATTGCTGTGCAGCTGTGTGCAGAGTGTATCACTGTCAAAAAATGTGTATCTATCCACTGTTCGGTATGCAATGCTTAGACAAAAAAGTCTCTTGTTCTGCTCATCATGATGTTCCTCTCTGTAACTTGGTTTTTCCACTTGTTAAATGAGGCCAGTCACACACAGGTACAACTATTCAAGAGATTCTGTTTGAAGATCACTGGGGAAAGACATCACTTGTGAGGCTGAATTTTTAGTCTGACTCCTTTGATGTAAATTTTATCATCTAGGGAAACAGCTTTCAGAAAGAAGTTACTTTTAGCCTCTGGTGACCTGAAATAAACCTGCCTAATAAATGGAGGTAAAAAACATATTTATCCAATTACTAAATTCACTTATCATCACACACATAATATACTTAATAATTTATAATTAAAAGAAATTGTGCCAAATTGTTGGATTAAATTAATATCTTTATTGAAAGTTAAATTTCTTGCCTTGGTTTGAGATATTTCTTCTTTTCTATAGTTTTGGATGTAAGTAAGCTATATCATGAGGCGTATTGGTCAAGCTAATCTTTTTGTGGACAAGGCAAATTCAAATTCAAATATAAAATTCAAATCCCATTGATGTGAAACATCTTTTTCTCAGGGAACACAAAAGAATTTCTTAACCGTAATTATGAATTTTGGTGATTTAATGCTTGCTTACCTAATGAAACTGAATTCTCAGGTTAAATATGTCCATCAGTTTCAGAAAAAAACAGCATATATGGATGGCATACATGGCATCCCAAGTGGATGACATAGTGGTAAGCTTGTGTAGGGAATTTCTCTGACATGTTGGGCCAGTTCTCTTGCATAACATCAGCTGTGGTCTCTAAACACATCCAAACAATTGGAAAAGTTATGTTTATGGATAACTGTGAGGATAAGCATATTTAATTTTTTTTTATCAAGGTTGATTTCTTCAAAACAAAACAGGTTGCCACAGTACAGACATAAGAACATAGTTCCTTTCCCTCAGTCCCAGGTCTGCTGTTTTGGAGGCAGACCTAGGGCACTCTCTGTACTGACTCCGTTCGAGGCTTCCCAACAGCAAAATGGTTTTCAGCATCTCTGACCTGCTGTAAGCCAGGCTGTGCTCTGCACCAGAGAGTGCAGAAAGATCCCTGTGCTCGCCTCTTTCTTTCTTTCTTGACACCTGATTCCAAGTTTCTGCAACATTTGCCAGGATGAATTTCCTTTTCTTTGTGGAACTGACTTTAGCCTGGATCATGTACAGCTAAGCTCCAGCTTCCCTTATCAGGTCAGCACATTTCTTGACAAAATCAGTTTTGGAAAAATATTAATATGCATTTCACAGATTTTATACTGTTCTCACTGAATTTAGAGACAATATTTTCAGTGAACTGAGTGAAGACAGTGCTGCACTTAAAATAAGCAACATCATCCTTCTCAAAAATCAAATCCAGGAAAAAAAATGTGCATAGAGAGAAAGCCTGTAGTTTGACATGCCTGAGAGAAAGACAAGAAGACATTTTCCAGTAATTGTTTTTTTCAATTTCTGTCAATTCATTCTTTTTTTTCCCCATTTGCAGTACCTTTTGCTTTTCAGAAAATGTCAAGGAGAAAACTAATTTTCATCCCTCCCTATCTCATGATATTATAAGCATAAAGATTATGATGTAAAACCTAATACATAAACCTCCTGGAGAACTGGCTTATTTTGAAAATTGTTCCCAGGTGTCTTGTGTCTCTTTCTTGCTCAAAGATTATACTATTAGCATTTTAATGTCCCACAACTTCTTGTCCAGTTCCCTAGGAGGATATGAAAATGAAGCCATACAAGCTAAGCTGTTTGGTATTTATCACACACACTCTGATTGTATTTCAGAGCTCTGGGATTTAAACAGGACGTCAGTCTTTCGTAGCCCGTTTGGATATCTCGGTCTTCACATAATGCTGCTGGATGAGTATCAAGAGCGACTGTTTGTGGGAGGAAGAGACCTCTTGTATTCCCTCAGTTTGGATCGAATCAGCAACAACTACCGAGAGGTGGAGTAAAAAGCTATATATTTCAGTCACTTCATTTCATAATGTGTAGTTACAGAATATCAGAGTTTGCATGACTGGAAATGAGGTAATGGAATTTTTGTAGATGTTTCGTGCACGAACTTCAAGGTCATGTTGTACTTAAGAAGAATACACTAATTACTCTTTTTTCCCCAATTATAACCCGTAAGGCTCATTGTAGGTGAAGAGACTTGGGGGTCATATAGCTGTTTCTCTCTGAATTTCAGCATGATTATGGAATGTTTAGAGCATCTCATGTTTGTAGACGCCTGATTTCTGTATTTCTGCTATACTACCATGGAATAAAATCTCCCTGGTATTTTTTGGGAACTTATCACATCAGAAGAGAAAATGTTCAGGAAAAAAAATTATCATGCAAACTATAAGAAGTTTTCAGCAGCAGCATAAACCATGCAGCTATTTTTTAGTCTTCTTTAGAAACTGGATTTTTCATTGGTTTGAGCCAGAAGTGCTATTAAGTGATGACTGAAAGTGGCATTTGAAGCCAACTCAGTGGTCTGTGGGAGAAAGGTGGTTTAAGTCATAATCCTACCAGAGAGCTCAGTACATCGTAGAAACCACAACTGACTGGCAAACTGACAGCTGAAGTGGAGAGGCTGGAGTTTGAGCTGATGTGAGCCTTGGCTTCCTTCCTTACTTCTGCCCTCGGAAGCTAGGATTGGAAACATACAGTAGCAAAGGAAGCTGGCAGGAGCATTGTTCCTGCCTCAACCATCTTGACTGTGAATAAAGGATCTCTTGAAATATTTTAGTGTTTTCCTCATCTACTATTTTTAACTTTCCCAATGAGTTTTGATATATTTTCATTTATTTGCAAATTAACAAAAGGACAAAAAAGTGATTAAAATAAAGTTCCTCTGGGGAAATATTTTTCTTGATGTTTATACTGCACTGATCTCTGATGATGATTTTTTTTTTCCCTGCCCCTTATTTTAAGTGAATTTCACTATTCTCATGCCAACACTCTGACCAACTCTACCACAAGCAACATTGCTTATCTGCAAACATAATTAACATGATCCACTACTGTGAACTGATATAATATGCTTTATTCTTGTATAAACATTTGGGAATGTCAGTCCTAGATATGAGGATATCGATGTACTCAGGGAGGCCACTTGAGAATTTATCTGCATTTTAAAAATATAATAATTTAACTCCTCAGAGAGCAGTGTTACATACTGAGCTTTGTTCCTCGACAGCAAGATATGAGTTAACTCTTTTTCCATTTAATACAACTTATTAATATTCTGTGACAAGATGATAGAGCTCAGGGATATGAAAACATTTAGAAAGCAGTTGTTTCTTTCTTCTTCTCCTTTTGGCAGTAAATCTGTGAGGAAAGATGACAGGATAGAGCACCTAACACTTCTGTCCAACCACCACTGTCCCATCTGGACACAATTGAAGTTTATTCCTCTCCTTCTTGTTGTTTTGAGGCGGGATATCAACCATTTACTCTGAAACTATATTCTCTGTCGGGAGATCTGTATAGAGAGTATGACAAATTGATGAAAGCTCTTCTTGCCTGATTTTATGAAGTGCAAAAGATGAGAAACTGGAATAAATGAAGCTTGGCCTGGCATGTTTGGAAACATGACCTCACTGAGACCTAGCTGCCTTGACTATAAATGTCATGATCTTTTTCTCTTTTCCCAGTGTTCACTCAGTGCAGATCTCATTCAAGGACAGATAGGGAAAATGTGATTCTCCTACAGGACTATCAGGAAAAGTGTGGAATGAGACACTTCTGTTATAGTAAAGCTTAATTACTGAGATATGTCGGGGAAATTTCTTGGAACTGAGAGGAATTATTACCACAGTTCTTAATGAATCTATCTTTAACTGTGTCTTGGTTAGTCTTTGACCTTTTCTTTCAGACTGAAGACTTTAGTTTAATTAATCTAAAACAGCAGTTATAATCCAGTGAAAGTATATGAGTGCAGGCAAGTTCTTGGGGTTTATTCTCTCTGGTAACCAGGATGAGTCACTAGCTGCAAAAGAGATGTTTCATAAAGTTGGTAGTTTTGGACAGATTCATATATATCTTCATCTTCTATGTTCTAGAGAACAGTTCATATCTTTTAATTCATTGATCATCCCTTTCTCCACGATTTGGAATATGAGTATGCTTTCTAAAAACCAAAATGAAATCCATTCTCAATTAGAGATTTATGCCTTCTGCTATAAAAAACCTAAATAATTCAGTTCTAGTCAGCATAGGAGAAGTTATACCAAAGAAAAACAACTAAATGCTGCATGGACATAAAATGCTTTTGCATTGAGACCTGTTGACTGCCAAAGTAATCCAACAATTCCAAAAAAACTTGTGATGCATATGAGGTATGCATCCTATAAATCTGCGTTTAACAGTTTACATGTTTTTTTAAGGTTCAATTCTCCTCAAGTTTCCAATACAAGGCAGCACTATGAAGGGTAGATTATAGCTTTATCATGTAAGCTATTAACTGTTTATATAAATATCTACTAAATTATTTTAGGCATATTTTATCCTGACCACTTTTCATATTCAATAAAGATACCTAAAAAAATGGGAAAAAACTTTCAGGGAAGAATACTACAACTATTATTTTTGCACTGTTGGGAAAATCCAGAATTTCAGGTTGAGCTCTCAGCTGTGGCACAGACCTTCCATGTTGTCTTGGACAAGGACAGAATCTCACTTCTCTAATTGTCAAATTATGTTTCTTTTGACTACTTGCTTTTTGTTTACTCTTTGTAAATTTAATACATGAAGTATGTATTATTTTCTTAATTAGAGTATTTAACATATATTACTGTAAGTTTTTGAAACAGTTACGAAGACATTTTGGTTTCTGTATGAAGAGTGCCCTAACAGTAACAGCGGCAAAAATAAAGGAGAATATGAAATGTGAATATCAGTGTTTACAGAGAATTAGAGCCATATAAGCACTTGAAACCTTGTGTAAAGCCAAAGCTTTGTAGGCACACTTCAAGTAACCTTTGCTTTCCTTAAGAGCTCATTCCCTTTGACACTGCCTTTGGAATCAAACCTTACACATATTTGGGATTTGATCCAAAGTCTTTAAGGCTTGTGGTGATCTAACAGACTGATAGAGAACTTTCTCTGGTGCCAAATTTGTTTTTAAAAGCACTTCAATTTATTGTAATTGGTGCCAGAGTGGATCTTTGTTGAACAGCAAGATTGAACAAGTGCCAGCAGCTCATCACCACTGGTCTAACAGCTCATAGAGAAGGAGGACCTTTGTTCCTACTTTTCGTCACTTTGAGTGAAAATAAACTGCTCTTCGTATTTGCCCACAGTTTCCTTACAGATAGTCTTTCTTCCTAGCTTGTGCTTCAAGGGCCTTATGAAGATCTTGCTCTGAAAAGAAACCTTTTTGCTTTTGTAAATGGGCTTCTGAAGGCAGATTTCAATGCACTGTTTCTCATCTACTATGAGATAGCTCCAGATTAGGACTTATGTCTCTGCTCCTATAAACTATAGAGCTCTCATCACAGATCCTGACTATAGTGAAGATCTATTTCCACTCCAGAGCTGACTGAACACAGAACAAGACTGCAAGAGGACGGCTTGCTTATATCCTCTTTAAATACTGTGTAGGAATATGCATAAACTCAAATGGAACTAAGAAGCACAAAATTTACTGATAAATTTGAATATTCCTTGGAATTACCTCCCAAGAGGGAAGGTGGTTATTTATTTTTTGATAAATCCAGTCGGCACTGGATAGTTTTACAGAATTTGTGCTGTAGCAAAATACAAGTTATCTGTTAATTAAGCACTATTTATTGATTTAAATCAGTGACAGGATGGTTGAATTGCTTAATTGCTCTGTCATATACTAGAGTTCACAGTAGATCACACAGTAGTCTATTTTGGCCTGAAGCGCTATAAAGCTCATATAATTCTTTAAATTAGTTTTCTTTGGAGATGCCATCCTGCTTTTTAAGGCTAGTGGCTGAATAAAGAAGCTGTTTGGAGACACTAATTAGCATTCCAGTTCCAATTAAAGTTTTCCCCATAGCTACACTAACACATAATTCCATTTTTTCCTCATGAGGAATATATTTAAAAGTACCTTTTTCCTGTCTTTTAAATACATTGCTAAAATTATAACACCAAGGCCCCAAGGATGATAATACTATGCTGCAAGATGAGAAAACATCACAAAGCAGGCAATTTAAAAATTTAATGCACGATAACCTGAAAGGGTGAAAAATTTTGAAAAATTAGTCCAAACCCATAGTTATATGAAACTTGCAGCCCAGTGAAATGTATGGTAGTGTGGTGCTATTCCAGTCTATATACCCAGGCAGATTTCCCAAAAATAGTTATTGACAACTTGCCAAAAATTGTAACCCTAGCACAGAATTAATTCAGAATTAAAGCTGGTAGTTGCCATAACTCTAAACATAAACATCAGGCAAAATAATACAGAGTAGGTTAAAGGCTATTATTGCAGCTGATTAATATCTGGATTTTCATGCAGTGCAAACACATCCTATGTTATGTCAATTTGAAATTTGGTATGACAGCAAAATCTGACATGCTGAGATTTTTTTTAATCTCAGTTCCAAAATACTCTTGAAGAGATTAAAATCTTAGTGTTTATTTATGTTAAGACTCATAAGAGTTACGAGTCTTAAAAAATAAGATAGAGAAGCTTCTTCAGGAGACTCATACCTACTATTAAAGTACTTCAGCCAACTAACATGGACTTGCCTCAGAAGGAGATAACATGCTATGAGGATATAGGATAAATTGTTATGCTATTGCAGAATCTCTGATTCTGCCAGCCTTCTGTTTTCAAGCCCTAGGCTTCTAGGATTTATAATTTATCCCCACTTGTCTTGCAATTTACTTTTCTCAGATTTTCTCAGATTAAATTATTTCAAGAAACCCAATTCAATTTAAAAAAATAAAAAAAAAGGAAAAAAAAACCAGCAGAATAACTTAATTTTAGTGTTTTTCATACAGAAAAATAATTTTTCATTGGATTATTGACAAAAATGTCTTAATGATGACATAATTTTTTTAATATTTACTCGATTTCAGCCAAGTCTAATATCACTGATGTGCACACGTTTTTGTTTTCACTTTTAAATGTTCTAAGAAATTAAGTAACCATTCCAGTCTGCTCAGTCATTGTTTAATATTGTTCTCATCCAAAAAATTCATGCATCTGGAATGAAACATAAATATTATACAGTAGGTAGTTGAAGAAAATCTCACTTGTGTAATTTTGCTTCACTTCTAGTGACTGTGACTGTGAAGAGTGGATGCTACTCCCATGAGGTTAATTGCTGACCCTCATTAACTTCACTTTAACCCTTTTCTTTCCTAAGTGTCACTTAAAGCAGAAAATCAGTAGTTCCAAATTAATATTCTATGTTGAAAATCACTGAAAATTAATCTGAATTTATATTAAATGTTCCATACATTAGCTCCCTTTTAATTCTGCTGACTGGTATTAAGTTTCCCAAGCCACCATAATCAAAACAGTTACGTTTGAACAAAGGAAAGACTGAAGGTCTTTTCTCTATGGGGAAGTCAAGGTTTAGGGGGGAACTCAATGAAGTATTCCAGTACTTAAGTATTTAAACACCATCTCGAAGAGGACAGAGGTTCTCCTTCCAAAAGGATCCTCATGGAGAAGACAAGGGACAATGGGTACAAGCTGCACCAACAGATAACAAAGAAACTTTTTAGTGAGAAAATTCAATCACTGCAACAACCGCCCCAGGAATATGGTGGAGTTTCTGCCACTGAAGGGTTTAAAGATGTGTGAAACAGAGTGCTAGATAATCTCATCTAGGCTCCCTTTCCCACAAAAGGCTGGACCAGGTGATCTTTTGTGGTCCCTTCCAACTGGAGCTGTTCTATGATTTTAGACTTCTGTTCTGCAAATCCTTCTCATGAAGAATAGTGGAAGAGCTGGATTGACATGATCAGACTGCAAATTGAATTATTTTCTTTTTTTCCCCTCTCAGATCCATTGGCCTAGTACACCTCAGCAGGCAGAAGAATGCATAATTAAAGGAAGAGATGCTGTAAGTATCATTATTAAAAATAAAATATACTTTAATTATACCAGTGGCTAGTCCAAAACAAGGATTCGGGCACCCCTAACTTCAGAGAGATTAAAGCACAGATATAATTCTAAGTGTTGTAGGTTAAAAGCATCTAACTACTCTCAACACACTAAATTTATTGGTTTAATTGCTCTTCAAACCCACTCATAAACACACAATGAACACTTTTGATCATCTGAACTTTCTTCTGATTCTTTTTCTTGGACTCTTAAAGAAGATGCCTTAATAATTCTCCTTTTCCATTTCTGTTTCTTTTTCTTGTCATACACATAGGATACCTTCTCCGTTTCACATTCCAGTTTATGTTTAAAGTTCTCATTTTCTTGAATACTTTTGGAAAAACAGTTAAATTATTAGTAATTATAGAATGCCCTCTAAGTTTTTTTGCCCTATAAGTTTCACGGTATATTAATAAAAATATTCTGTTTTAATGAGCCTCAGAACTGTTCTATTCTTTTGATTCAGTGCCTTGACTGTAATCAGTTCATGGGAAAAGACCTGAAAGCTCACTGACATACAGCAGCTGATAACACTGGCAGCACAGGATGAAAGTTCTTCTGGATGGGAGCTCTCTTTAATTTTACAGTGCACCAAGCTCATTATCTGCACCTCATAAACACACAGCGAGTACAACACCTAATAAATCCCACAGCTGAGAGAGCTCACACTGTACCAAAGGATTTGAAAATGATGATAGTTTTACGGCAACAGTGACAGGAATGTAGGACATGGAAGGGCACATACAAGCTTTTCCCACAAACACAACAAACAGCAGCCTTGGTGATAACCACAATATATTCCAGTAAGATTAAGAAGTTATAAAGATTTTTGCTGCAATACAAGCATGAGAGCTGTCCATATTAAGGAAATCAGTGAACAAGATTGGAAAATAATAATAATAATTAATAATAATAAAAAATAAATAATTCCAGCTTCTTAAACTCATCTGGCCTAGAACTGATCCTTTTTGAAGACTCTTAAAAGTTTATTGCAGTTTTTTCTGGATATTTATCTACCTTTTACAATTTTAGGTGACTTTGATTGAAAATAGTAATTTTCTACATTACCCAAACCTTATGGTTATATTAAATGAATCTGAAACCCCAATTATATGAGCTATATTTAATACCATCCCTCAGCATAAGCTGTTATTAGTTAGAGCTCTGTCATCTTTCTTTCACCTCTACATGATGGGATATATTTTCTAATACTTTTACAATATTCTTTAGGTTAAATTAATGCAGAAATAGGTACTGTTATTTCAATGCAAAGATATTCCCCTCGGAGTCATGAGTTTCCCTAAAACTCCAAAGTTCTGTAATCCAGTTTGTTATTATAAGTCTTCAAATTTGCATTGTAGTGAAAGTGGTCATTTAAAGATCTTCTTATGTTTCCCACATCTCTCTGCACTCTGAAAGTTTGGTAAAACTATTACTTTTATAGAAAATCCAGATCTTTAAAAGAAAGTGGAGTTGTCAATAAAAATATGTTAAAATTTTTAAAGCTGGAAATATTTTAATACCACATGCTATTCTGATCCTCCTATAAGACCTAATCATGTATGGACTATATGAAGGAGTAAGACTAATTAATATCAGGGAAACCTTGGTAATTTTCATCAATATGCTCAGTATTCATTAAGATAGATTGCTCAGCATTCATTAAGATAGATTCCTCAGCCTGAAATCTAAATTTGAATCAAAAACTTTCCTACTAAGTTTCTTCTCATCTTCATTTTTTTGTAACCATAAACCAATATTGACTTAATAGCATAATATCTTTAAATTAACACTTTCTCAGTTCTAACTTCTGGATGTTACTTTTTACACTGTAAAGTCTCATAAAAATATTACTCATTGTTATTTTAAACTTTTTTTCTTATTTCCATTCTGTTTCTTTTTTTTTTCCTTTGTAAAAGATCTGTTACTCAAGGCATAATTTAGTTGAGTAGAACTGATAATATTGTAATCAGCATTAAAATACTTCGTGCATACTCTGCTACCTCTTTCTATATAACAGAACAGGCCAGTTTTATGAGTTTTACAACCTTTAAAACTTATCAGTTCATGTTGTAGCAGTAAAACTGCAAGTATTGTATCAATAAACACACTTTCAGAGGTTGTAACAGAGTTGATAGGACAGTTAAAAAAGCCTTGTCTTAACAACACGTGCAGAATCTTAAAACCTGGCCATGCTTTTCTTATTTGTGTGAAGTCAAGGAAAAAAATCCTTCAGCTGTCATCCAGTGTGCCAGGAATCACACCTGTTAGCCTGTGGTGTAAGAGCATTCCATTCTTTCAATTACTTTATCAGAACTGGAAATCATTCAGATAAAGAAATCAAATTCTGGAGAGATGACTAACTCCTCCACATGGAGAAGTTTCAGATGAATAAAATTCCACAGATCTATTAATTTGGAGCATCCTGAAGACAACCCCAGTGTTTAATTAATTAATATAGTAGAAAGAACTCTTATTTTAATGTCCCTTTCGATGATGCATCTCTTCCTTGCTGTGTGATTAGTAGGGTCAGCAGCAATGCCTAGCTGCCTGACACTTCCCAGAACAGCACCTTTTGTCATGTGTTTATAAATGATCAAGTCTAGACATTTGGAATTACTTCTTTTCTATATTTGGTATCTTCCTTATCCTGTTTCTTTCTGCAGAATTTTTCCGACATTTCTATAAATGCACACAAAATAAAAAAATGTGTAGCCTTTGGCCATTTAAAAAAAAAAATCCTAAATCAATATAGTGATTTTGGCAGAATGATCAAGATCTGCAGGCATATGTGGATAAAAAAGGAAACCATAGAGTAAAGAACAGACCACCACTGAGAGCGAACAGAGGGAATAAGTCAGAAAGGTTATACTTGGAGGAGAGGGAGAATAAGGAACAGCATCAGTGCCCAGTGAAGCATCATTTAAAAACTGCAAGGTTTCATAAAATTCCTATGGAATACCATTTCGCTACCACCAGTCAGCAAATATTGTGAAATGATCATGCTCTGTTGTTGAGTGCTGATCCATGTATAGAGAATCACATCCCACTGATTTCAACCCATTCTTCTCCTTCTTAAAAAAAAAGAACAAATTTGTTTCAAATCAAAAAAGTCCAAAAGTAAAATATTGCAAGGTTGATTTTGTATGCATAATATTGAATTGCACAACAAGTTACCTGGCTGTGTAAGTTATCTACTTCTTTCAATTAGCATGATATATCTTCATGGTGGATGTTAAGGAGAATCATGTAACAAATAAGATTTTTTTCCCTTATTTGTTTGCTAGAGCACTTGGAAGACTTGAACTGAATGACATAAGCATTTGAAGAAAGAAGAAAGATGATTTCTTAGTTTTGAACCTAATGTGAATTTACGAGTGTTGAATTCTGCCCAGGAGTCCACTCCAGACTCATATTTTCTGTTCTTGCAGCTGGTTAATAAGACCCAGGATTGTTCTCAGAAAAAAAATCCAGCAGTCTGAAAACTAGAATAGTCATCAGTGAAGAACAGCAAATTTTCAAAAGGGAAATTCTTCCACTCTGTTTTACACATTCATTTTAGGATTGTATTATTGCCTTTTGGAGATGTCTGGCCTTCTTCATTGAAAAGGCCTAGGAGAATAGCATAAATTACATGTCTAAATTCTAGAGGAGCTAAAGTTATCTAAAATTAATTCCATTTTAATAGTCTTAAATTTTATGTGACTATCTTAAAACCCACTGTCTGAGTTGCAGAAATGTTGAGCAATGAATGGAAATGAGCAGGATTTTGCTCCCAACATAGAAATCATTGCAAAATGTAAAATACTCTGTAAAACCAAGCCCCAGGAGTCCCAAAATCAATGGATACTTTTATCTCACTGTCTCCATTTCTAGTTTAGTACAGCAAAAATAATGACCCCACATCTCAAAGGGATGTTTGAAAATGTTTTAATTGTAATATTTATGAAGCTGCAAATACACTAATGAGTCCCAGAGTACTGCCCTGTGGGAAACGAATATTTCTTCTTCAAAGGAGAGTTTAAACAGTGGCAACAGATAAAGTATGAGGCCATACAATATAAAAAAATATTGATTAGCAATTAATTATGCAAGAAATTAATGGTGCAGTGGTTTTATTAATAAAAAAGTAAGAAAAATGTTATTTTTCTTGTGATAAAGTTTATTAAACATGAGAGAGAATCCATTTGCTGACTGTTCACATCTTCTGCTCTGATTCTAATGTCTAGTATATCTATCTAATAATAATACTTAGTAAAACTAATATTTAGACTTTCAGAATATCTCTGAGATTAAAGAAGCGTGAAAGTGTGTTTTATAACTTTGTAACTCCTAACTGGTTAAGCATCTAAAGTAAATTATAATAAATCAGTGCTCTAAACTTGCTTTTTTCCTGTAAAAATGTCCATCTGAGAAACTGGTGGCACAGAGTTACTGGCATGAAGCAAAATAAAATAAAAAGATTCAATACCAGAACATCACCAAAGGACACATAAGGTATAAAAAAAAATTAAAAAGGTAATATTTTCCTGTGTTTATTTTTCATATAATCTAGGATGAATGTGCAAATTACATCCGTGTCCTTCACCGATATAACAGAACGCATCTTCTGGCTTGTGGAACGGGAGCTTTTGATCCCCTCTGTACTTTTATAAGAGCTGGACATCCATCAGAGGTAAGAAATTTGGATCACAGTATTTACTCTTTTGTTCTGGATTCCAGCAAAGCCTTTAGGGTTAAAAGTAAGTATTTAAATTCAATTGCTAACAGTTCTCATACAAACAATACAGTAGATATTTTCACTGATGAAATTTAATGCTGGTCTAAAATTTAGTTTGTGCCTAGAGGAACACACTGATATTTGAAAGCATATTCTGGAGAATTATACAAAGAATTCAAAGACTTTTTCATCTTGTGATTTTTTTTTTTTTAATTAGATAAAGTGGTATAGAAATTCTTAGGAAAATAATAAATATTTTTAGGGTTTTTAAATCTGTGGAGGTTTTGGTTTTTGGTTTTGTGGTTTTTTTTAATGAAATAATGCATCATACATCAAAATATGTATTAGTTTAATGGGAGATGGAACTCTTTAACAAATCTTTGTTAAATTCAGCCTATGTTGGTCCTGTTCAGCAAGTGCATGTTAGCTCCTTAATGATGTTTATAGCTGAGTGAAATAGTACTGCAAAGAAGATCAATAAGTGGAACATATAATCAATATTGTGAATGTATTTCTTATTTAAAGATAGAAATTGTTTAGATTTTTTAGAAATTGGGATTCTTCTGTCTCAGTTATATGTCTCAGCAGAAATACCAATCTCTTATTTTAAATTCTTGTGAAAAACTCCTTGGGCATTAAACCTAATCCTGATGATATGCAACCTATATGTTGCTACATGGAAGCCAAATGCTGACTGGCTGATCCTGGTTACATCCTGCTTCCTTTCAGCCTTGTTTCATTGCACTCCCATTGCCAGTTTTAAAAACATACAAAGTTTAGGAATATATTTCAAATTTTTGACATGAGTTAAAAACTTTTAGAAAGGCTGTATTTCTACAACTGTTATGATATTTGAATTTGTGGACAAATTATAAATTACATTGCTAGATCTGGACCTTGAATGTCTAGACTTAGTGAAAACTGGACACTGAAAGTTATCCCTTGTCATACATTTAGCAATGCTGAAGAAATAATTACTTCAGTTATAAGGTAAAACCACTTTTAATGAATTGCACTGCTATCCAAGCTGCCCTGCAGTCAGAAGAGGATTTCACTTGGCTATTAAAGGCACATGTGATGACCACTTTAAGAATCTGACTAGGGATTCTTGGAAATGCACTTTGTGAGGTGGGACTTGATAGATAGAGATGATCTGTAGCCCAAATGTAAGATTGTTTTTAACTGCCAGGAAGAGTTGCTGGTCAATGGTCTTGCTTACTTGGTTCACATAATGTGTCCTGATAGAGCTAAGCACTTACGGTGCTGAAGCCAAAGGACCCCCCAAGAGATTCTTGCTTTCCCTTATGTCCAGGAGCTCTTGGCTCAAATAAATATGAATTGCAGATATAAAGCTTTTTAAAGTGTACTCAAATAAATCAACTATGGTATTTACTTCAGTAAAATGTTTTTGAATAATCTTTCCTGAGTGAAGATGCATCCTTCTGAAAAAACAAACTAGAAAATAACCAGAAACAATCTCCAAGGATCCAGTCCATGCTGTGCACTTCCAACTGCTGTCAAAATGAAAAGCATCTCAGAGGTTAAGACTCCAGCACAATACTTAGATTTGCCATTGTATGAATTGCAGAAACCTACTATCTTCTGAAATTAAGGAAAGAAGCAAATATTAAGCGATGTTAAAACAAGGCAACTTTGAATGTCTTCTTTGCTCCTCTCATGAACCTCCTGTCAGGCTTCCTGGGAAAGTTTTAAGGAAGTAGTGTCTGTATATTTAGGAACACTATTTTAGAAAGCATAAACAACAGACTAATTAAAATAGAAACCAAACAAACAAAGAATGAGAAACAAGACGTATATAAGAATGTGTGGCCTGTGATCATCCCCTTATCTATCACTGTCCTTCCTTCCCTTATTTTTGTTTGTTATTCTCTCTTGTCAAACTGAGGTTCTAAAATTTTACCCACACTGAAATCATGGGAAAATTACCATTATTTTTTTTTTGTGTAGACCATCAGGAAATATATTTGTTACACTAATAAGTAACTCTATTAGTTTCCATTATCTGAAAAACTGAGCATCAGGATTAAAAAAGACAGGTGCCATTTGTATGGTAGGTTAAAAATAGCACATGGTATGTGTTTGAGCAGGTAAATTGTAATCTTGCTTTCTTTGATAAGGACATCATGCAACTGCAGGAAATGAAAGGAGAAGATCCTTCCTCAGAAAACTGAAGTTCAGTCTCTGTTGATCTCCCTGATCAGAGAATCGTCATCCAATGACTTCCCATTACTGTACCCTATTACTTCCACCTCATCTCTCTGGCCATTTTCTCACTTTCTGACTGTCACAGAAAAGAGAGTAGCAAATAAAACAGTCCTAAAAATATTAATTATACTATAGTAATCAATTTATAAACAGGACAACACCATCTTTGTTTAAAAACTAGTAAAACATTTAAATTGAAGAGTAAACACTGATTAATAATATGAATTTATATTCAATTCAATGCAATTCATAATAACAATACTTTACTGTGGCAGTGGCGAGGCACTGGAATGGGTTTCCTGGAGAAGCTGTGGATGCCCCATGCCTGGAAGTGTTCAAGGCCAGGTTGGATGAAGCTCTGAGCAACCCAGTCTAGTGAAATGTGTCCCTGCCCATGGCAGAGGGATTGGAAGGAGATGATCTTTAAGGTCTCTTCTAACCCAAATGATTTTATGATTCTATAATATGCAGCTGTCTGTAAGGAACATTTTTCAAATGTTGACATTTTTTTGTAAAATATATTGAACTTTGGGATAAGTGAAATTTATCTTTGATCTGCAAACTAAATTGCTTCTGAACAGGATCTCTTTAAGTAGCACAAGGTATATTTGAAGCTTATACACATTTGAACAATGACACTTTTCAGACATATTGAGGTATAAAGTGTGGGAGGTAAAAAGGGGGGGAGCCCTTATAACAGACTTATGTGTGTCCAGACACCCAGCTAACCCAGCATATGGAGCTAGATTCACACTTCCATATGGAACTATGAATCAACAGTATCAACATAGAGAAATACTCGCTCTGTGGTCAGGGAGCTAAACTATAAGTTTCAATAGCACTTCCTGAGCCGATGGCAGAGAGAGGATGTGACCCTCTCAGTAAAAACTGCAGGGTTCTTAAGTTACAAACTATATATAAATACAAATTAGAGATTATTTTAGAGAGATATTTAAGCACATGATAGAATAGCAGAATTGTATTTTCTGCAATATTACATGTTCCAATTTACTGATCAGGTCAAAGAGAAGCAATCTTTTGGAACTCACTGTCCAGTTAAGGTTCTTGACCTCGGTGATCCCTAGTCCAATTTTGCAGAGATACTTATTTTGTTGTTGACTTGCAACAAAAGTTTACATAAAGTCATCCATTTCTGAATAGCCATTTGGTAAGAAAATGAAGCATTGCTGAATTTACTTTGAACAGTGAAAATATCCTAAAGCCATGATCAGAATCATACTGTATGACATTCTGATTCTGTATTTAGCATGGTTTTGTGAGGCGTAATACAGTTTATGAAAAGGAGCATTCAGGCTCCTGTATAATGTCTTACATTCTTATGCAACCACAAATTCATATTTTCATATCAAAACTAGGTTTAAGTTGTGTCTTGCGGAACACTGAGCTCTTGTCAACAAATCATGAAGTCAAAAGGAGATTTTTGTCTCCAAAAATAGGCGGAATTTGATTGCCCCATTGGCAGATCATTACTTCTTGGAACTACCTGAAAACCAGAACCTCTTATGTTCACAAAAAAACACTGTAAAAGTATCCATTCCCCAACCAGTCTCTGTAGAAAATATTAATCTTACCATGCAGTGATTGAAATGTGTTTTGAAATCTTTCATATGCACATTGTGCTACAATATATTATACTGGTTCAATTGCTCCTTTTGTACTTTTCATGGTTTATAAAAATTTAATGGCACTATGCATTTTGTCTTAATATGTTAATCATAGAAAACAATAAGAAATAAATATTGGTTTTATTAAATTCTACATCAAGCTTTACAGAATCACAGAAAACACTGAGTTGAAAGGGACCCACAAGGATCATCAAGTCCAACTCTTAGCCCTGTGTAGGACCATCCCCAAGAGTCGCACCCTGTGCCTGAGAGCGTTGTCCAAACACTTCCTGAACTCTGTCAGGTTTGGTGCTGTGACCACCTCCCTGGGGAGCCTCTTCCAGTGCCCAGCTACCCTCTGGGTGAAGAACCTTTTCCTAACATACAACCTAAACATCTCCAACACAACTTCAGATCATTCCCTTGGTCCTGTCACTGGTCACCACAGAGGAAAGATCAGTGCCTGCCCCTCCTCTTCCCTTTGCAGGGAAGTTGTAACTGCAATGAGGTCTCCCCTCAGTCTCCTCCAGGCTGAACAAACAAAGCACCCTCAGCCACCCCTCACAAGCTTCCCTTCAAAGCACTTCACTATCCTCATTGCCTTCCTTTGGACATCCTTTAATAGCTTAGTATTTTTCTTAAATTGTGTTGACCAAAACAATAAACTCATGTTGTACCACCACAGTATAAACAAATATATTTATCTAAATCAAATTACTTATAAATTCTGTGATACACTATCCATTTGAAAGATTAAATATATAATGATTTACTGCAGTCATTCTGTTGCAATATTGGTTTAATTGATGTAGCTTTGGAACTTCATGCTGTTCTCTTTTGTAAAGCTGTTGTCAGCTCTCTTTCTAAAAATATGCAAGTATAGTCACTGACAGCAGCTTTTTATCTTTTTCCCTGTTTCTAATTCATTTGACCCTGATGAAAATTTCTTTCTCAAATTTAAACATTTCAGCAAAATACCCAATTTTTTTTTTTTGCCATTTAGAAATAAATTACAAATTAGGAAAAATAGGAGTGCTGACTTTACAAACTGAACTATTGTTGTTTGAAAAAGACATGTTACAAAATTTTGTCCAAGAAAACATGAGCAAGTTAAATACCAGCCAGTAAGTGAGTTCATTTTCTCTGACTTCATGAAATGCTTTTAAATGTCAAAAATCCATGCAGGACAGAAAAGGTTGGGTTCCTCCAGTTTCTATTTGTCTATCATCCAGAAATAAAGGGGAGTTCATTAAAATAACTATTATTTTTCTTGAAGAAAGCAAAATTCAGAGATTCTGCACCCCAAATTTCTCATGAGGAATTGCATACATATCCTTACCATGTACTCTGTGAGAAAAAACCTGAGATGAATATTCAAACCAAATACAGAAGATGAAGAAAAGTGCAGAAAAAAACCCCAAACTTATTTTGCTTCCATTCTCACCAAACTGATATTTGTCCCTCCTGTTGACTTTGATGTAGGGTGGGGCAGAGGAGGGGGGGAAGCATCTGCATTCAGTCTCTTCCTTTTGTATTTATATAAAATTCTCAGTTTTGGCAGGATGTGATGACTGCTAAAAGAAGTGATTTCTGTCTCAGTCTATGTTTCTCCACATCTGGCTGCTGGTAAAACAGTACTGCACTTCTGTTCCAGATAGCTCAAAACACCCTAGGTGAATTTTGATGAAACTAAGATAAATCAAGTGATCTATCTGCAGGTAGGCAATGATTTTATCTTTCTGAGTTATCTGTTCAGCAGAACAACAGGTTGTAGGGATGCTCCAGAGGCCTTTTAATGATTCAGGCTGCCTTATGCACTAACTCACAAAGCACCTTTAACAAGTCCTCATGGGAGTTTCACAAAGTACAGCTAAGGAAATTACTCTGCCTCCACAGGACATGAAAAATGAGTGGAAATTTTAAAAGAAAACAATGCACAGAAACAATATCCTAAGTTTTTGCAAACTATGTGGTGACAAGATAGAGCTGATTCCCGGACAGGAAGGCATCTCTGCATGACAAAACCTGTTGAGGGAATGAAGTTTATGGGAAAACACAATGCATGAAGGATTTTTCTTCTAGAACACCCTGTAAATTTTTAATTTATACATGAAGCTGGCAGAGTGCCATTTTCAGTGCCTCATTTAACTCAGTAAACTGCCTACAGCTGTATTTCTCCACTTCAGAGGCTGATGGACTAAGTCACCCTTTCCACAAAATACACCGGTGGTTTTTGGGAGTCTCCCCTAAGTGTTCCTAATCTGATGTATTCCTTATTATGCTATTTGCTCTTCAGTTAGCCAGCTGAGATTCTGGTTATCAGGGAAGACCAGCTCTAAAGCTAAGACTTTAGTCCTATTAGAAAGGACTTGACTAAAGGGTCCTCCAAGCAAACAATATACAATATCACCTATAGCTCACTAAAGGCAAGTTGGAACTTTTTCTTTCTAATTAATGTTATCCTTAATATTTTTTGAGTGTGGGCAAGGGCACCTCTTTTTCTATATATTCTGTATTTCAGTGCAAAACCAGGATAAGGTCCAATTGTGCAATAAGCTCTCCATTTGTCTCTCTATACCAACCAAATGCAGACAACACAAACTCCTCAGCTTTTGCTTTAATAAACTGAAGGGAATTCACATGCAAGTTAAGAGAGAATGTGCCAGTTACTTCTCAGTTTAATTTTTCCATGACATAATTCTTCTGCTCTTGACCAGACTTTGGTAATGCCATCATTCTTCCAGCTTTGTCGAGAAACAAAATTGTGGACTTATTTATACCTATTATTTTAGGATATTGTTTCTGACGTATTTTTATAATGAAAACAAGAAATGGTCTGCCAAGTTACTCCCTGTACATGCTTGTTCCTATTACCTCATCTCCACTCTCTGTTTGCAGAGGATTAGGGAGGAAGAACATCTGGTTTCACTGATCAAATAGAAGTGGGTGTTGGTCAATCCTTAATTAGATAGAATTTGTGACAAGTTCTTCCCCTGAAAATATTTTCTTAGAGACCCAGTATCCCTTTGCATGGGTGAAAAACCACCAGTTAGAACACCATCCACTAAAAATATATAAAACTCTATCAAGTAAGAAACATACTGTCATAAAATCTTTTACCAGATCTTTTACATCACCTAGTCTGAATGCCCACATCACAGGCTGTTGAATTTCAACAAAACATGAAAAAGCCCCAACTTTCATTTAGACTAAAGAATTTCAGGTTTCAGAAGTTGAATTTCATTTCAATAGAGATTAAAATGGTACCTAAATCATAATAGACAAGAAAATTATTAGACGAAAATTACATCTATGCTCACAGCAAACAACAAAGGTGCTGCACAGAAAATCTTTAATTGCTTACTATGTTAGGAAATAGCCACTTATTCAAAGTTAAATTTTTCTGACTTCAGCTTCCTGTCATTTAACTTTGATATGCCTTTGATAGCAAAAGTTCAAAAGTCTCCCACTATCTTTTCCACATCTTTTCCACATGTAAGTACCTATGCACAGAGATCAAGCCACCTCTTCACTTTTTCTTGATAAGCTGAATAAATATAGGTCCTTAAACCTCCCATCACAAGGATTCCTCAGTCTTATTTGTGTCCTTCCTTTGAACTCTCTTCAGTATTTTCACATCTTCTGGAAGTGCAGACACTAGAGCCGCACATGCTATTCAGTGGTGTGTGTACAGGCCAGGTCACTTCCCTACCTCTGTTTGAGATTCCTCTTTCATGGACTCAAGTGCTGAGTTCTTGGCACAGCATCACAAGGAGAAAACTCTTTTTAGCATTTTTTATTTGACCTGAAGTTCTCTGGAGCAAAAAGTTATCCCAATTTACACACTTGGCTGAACCACCCAATTATCAGTCTGGTACAACAAAGTAAATGAAGAGATTCCTGGGGATGCCTGTCACTGTCATCTGTCTGGGATTTCCAAGATCCCAAATGAGGTGTCTCAGCCTAGTACCTGAAAGTGGTCTGAACGAGAATCTGAACTTCCATCTTCTAAGTTGTTCTGATGTACTTCAGACATACACTGTGTTCCTTATTCCAAGATGTAACACTTAGGATAGTGTAGTATTAAACTCTGCTTAGCAAGCTTCTGATTTTTAATTTGGTATTCAAAGCATTATATATTTTGAGCCCTCATTAAGCTCTTCTCTTCATTATTTAAGCCTCCCCAGGCTTTTTATAGACTTTACTAGAAAAGAAGTCATATGATTGTTTAAATCACTACTAAATAAAAGAATCATCTTTCTAACAAAACCAAAATTTAGCCAAACTTTCAGTATAGGATTCATCAGTGATACTTCATAGCAACTGTACTTTGATATATGTCAGCAGTTTGTATTTCTTAACAACTCTACAATGCATGGTCTCATCAAATAGCTATGTACAAAGTGAAAATGCCCTAGAGAAAAAACACAAGTATTTTGTATCCACACAGTTGTTCTTATCAGTCATTCTTATGTCTTGTAACCTACAAAAGGTTTGTTTGACAGTACTCTCCATCCTTAAAATTAGGTGAATGATATTCATTACTTTTGAATATTGCCTAAATAAGGCCATACATGAAGTATAAGTTCAATTTGGAAGATTGGTAGAGAATGTGAATTGATCAACCATATGAAATGAATTTTCCATCATATTAGATCTACCCTTCGTAAGATTAAACACAGATGGTCCTGGGAGAATGAATCCATACAGAGGAATAATACTATTATCCAAAAGAGAAAGAAATCCTCCACCTGTGTGGTAATTTGGTGGTGGTAACTGAAATATTCCATTATAATGATTTTTAGATTCTGCCACTTTTATTTATGAAGGAAAGTATTTTTCCAAGTGACAGCACCTGGTGAGATCTATGTCATTGTTTGAAGAGTGGAGGTACTGCCCAATAGGATGTTAGTCATCATAATTATAACTAGAAAAAATGAACAGTGGGAGTGTTTAGTTAATATTTTTGTAGGTTTAAAGATGCACCCTTAATATTGTATAATCCTTCTTTGGCTGATGACTGAAAATTTTTATTTGATTGATATGTATATAGAAAAATTATTTTAGCTTAAATGATGAACTAAAAAGAAGTATTGCTTGCAGTTCATCTATGTCATCAGGAGACAGTGGATCCACTCCTCTGCTCTTTCTTCTAGAATGGTCAACTTAGGCATCCCCTGTTGAAACTCTGCCAAAGGGCTGTTGGCTGTCTAAGACTCCACACTATGGAGACAACCAGAACTTCCCCAGGGTATTTGAGTCCTTCTGAAGTCCATTCTCAACTCAATGTAGGTGTTTTCCTTTCCATACCAAATGCATCTCTTCCTCCTTCCATCATGAAAGCTCAAACCACAGACCTGCATTCTTCCTTTTTTTTTTTTTAAATTTTTTGTGACCTTAGTTCCCAGCTGTTATTACATGATATTTGCTCTGACGTGACTCTCACAACCTCAACACAAGTTTAGCCTGCCAAAATCATGGAAAATGAAAAGTGTCAGTTAGTGAAGCTCTGTATAAAAACTGTGCATTTCCCCACACAAGTCCCTTCACTTCCATATAGCACTTGTGTACTATCTTTAACTTGTCTTTCACTGGGTCATAAGTCTATATCACCATCTACAGCTATTCATACATTTTAATTCTAGGGAGTCTTTATGTGGTTCCTGGAACTTTCATACTTATTAACTATCACTTTATTGCAATATAATAATGATTTCTAATGATTTTTTTTCCTTGCCATAGGACCCTAATGAGCCTATGTTTCCAGTTTAAGGTCACACAAACATGTCTCTTCTGAAACTCTGACCAATTCAGTCACTGCTGCTGAAACACTCTGAACTGCTAAGGGTAAATGCCTCTGATTTTTATGTGCAGTGAGGTTGGCTCTCTTTTTCTTTTGCCAGATTTTTTCACATTCATTGAAGCAGGAAAATAATTTTTTTGTGTCACTTTAGGCCAGATATTTTGACACAAGTCACAAATTGCTAATCCTTTTGCAAACTCAGACAGCAGTCTGACATAGCTCTAGATTTTAAACACATTTTCAGATCGGAGCTCTATGTGTCTTAGTCATTTAACTGTGTAATAAGATGCATAGACCTGAAAAATGCATCTGAATTTTTAGGGAGGATTTAATGTCTGTAATATTTTATGCACTCTCAGCCCATAGGATGATTGATCTTTTCAGTATGTCACTGGATAGTAAAGAGGATTGAAAACAGATCCTCAGAAGAAATACTACCTCCAAAATAATCTTAATTATGTCAAATAGAGGAGATCTGACTATTTCAGACGCTTTGGAGGACTCTATTTCTAATATTGTATCCCCATTTGACTTGGAAAATAAAGCTGGTTGAATGCTGAAAGTATAATTTTCACAGTTAATAATCGTCTGACAACAAGCAGAGATGTTTTGTGAGTGTTTAGATCCTTTTGAAAATTAATGTTTGGATTATTTGAAGAAGACATTACATGAAAAGTTCTTTCACTGTGGGACCATCCTTGCCTTATTCACCTAAATACCTGGATGCCTGTTTTATGTTGGCTTAAATAGGACAGTGTGTTGCAATAGGAATTTATTAGTATTATTATAAGTATTTGATGTGCAGGTTTCTTTATATAAATTCAATTTTATTAAATAATTTTCCACTGGGTTAAAGATTTTTAATTTTTTCAATTAGTTATTTGGTTTGGTATCAATTAGATACCTACCTAATGTTTGGAACTATATTTATCAGATACTGCTAATACACATTTTTCTTAGCACCAAAATTTAGTCTGCTTAAATACAAAAGGCTGAATCATATGAGACACCTTTTCAGGCCTGACCCAGTGAGTTATTTTCTGCTGTTATACAAGGACAAAATATTTTGCTGTACATCTCTTTTACCACGTGCCTTCTTGATGAGGCAACTGTAAAGATTAAGACAGGTCATGGAGTTGAAAGTTCATTTTGGAGACTTATATTTGAATTATATTTTCTGCTGATTTACAGACATGTTCTGTGATTTTTCAGATTTTTTTTAATGGGGAAGTCAGGGTTCATCCTTCCTAAAAGAAGCCTCTGCACAGTGTACTCAGTATGTCTTTCTAAGTTGAAATAAAAAATGTAAGGATAAGTAAGTATACAAGAAAGAAGAAAAAGATTGAAAAATACTGTATTGAGAATGTACAGAACAAAAGATTATTTGCAAAAATGTGTCATGAATTTACACTTAAAACACTATAGTGTTCTACAGAGAGAGAATAGAAATCAAGATGAGATTTATTCTCTATATTAGACTTCACTGTCTGCTGTGGTCACAAAATTTCTCTGGATTCACTCAGTATACAGTTTCTCACAAGAGAAATCTTACAAATCTTATATTTTATTAATTTTGAAATAATTTTTTTGGTTTCTCACATTAGGCTGTGTGACTGAGCACGGATGTGGAAAATGACACTTTAAAGATGCATTGCTAAGGTTAAACCATACTCAGAATTGATTTGAATAAATGGGAAAGTAAATATGGGCAAAAAATGTATTCTTTGCTTAGAAACAGAACACCTAACATGTTAAATATTTTTAAATTTTATTTTCTACAAAATAAGGTCTATTACTGTCTCAGAGCTTTCATAAATTACATTGATTTCCAGATTCTAAAGACAATTGATTAAGCTGCAACTACGTCGCCCTGTGCACCTAACTTAGTAAAGATTTCAAATCACAGTTTGTCACTTGTTATTTTATTGCTTTGTCACTTGGCTTTTAAGACACTATTAGGAAAAAAAGAAAGAAACACACGTGGAACAAATGAAACCTAGATTTTGGGACAAGTTTCTCTGTCGTTCTCATAAAGAGAAAGGGCAAAATTGCAAAAGACTTCAGTGTGAGAGGATACAACCATGCAAGGGAAACTAACCTCACAGACATTGCACAGAGGTTTGAGGAAAACTTCTGAACAGGCTGTCCTCAGAGTAGGGATTTGCACATCCCCTTGACAGCCCTCTCCCTTCCATACCCTCGCTATTTGCAGCTCTCCCTCTTGCTCCTGGCTTCAGTCTACAGCTCTGACAACCTTTGGTGAAAGCCCCCACTTTACCAGGGCACTCAGTAAGCCAGTCCATCGGGATGTCCTTTCTGTGCAGAGTCAGTGCCTCCCACTGTGTCCCATCCCTTCCCAAGAGTCCTCCACCTCAAACAGGGCACTGTGATAAAATATGGTAAATCTTTGGTGTCTACACTCCCTTTTCTGGTGTTTTAAGAATTACTTGAATACAGAAAAGAGCTCATCATATGACACTAGCACTACATGGCTTTATTAAGAATTCTAAAAGAGAATTTCTCATAATTTTAAACAGAGCAGCGCATCTTTATTTTACACTTCCCCATTCAATTCACTTTGCATGTGAACCTTTTTATTCCTAGTTCTTTTCATAAAAGTATAAATTACATGACCCCTAGAAATTAAATGCAACAAACAGCTCTTGCATGTATATCATTCTTACTCTAAGGTTGAAGAACTATGAAATCATTAAAGCTAAGAATGAATTTTGTCCAATGCCTTAGAGTAATAGTGAATAGCATAGCCAGTGTTTAAACCCATATTCACAAAAATCTGCACAGCCTCTCTCCACAGTACTCTAAATATGATTTACTATTCAGAAATGTAAGTAACATCGACTTCTTAAGAAAAAAAAAAAAAAGAAAAAAAAAAATCAAAACATACCACACACAAGAAAAAATAAAATCAAAACAACCAGGAAACAGTACCAACCACAAAAATGCACAAGTCTCCTGGAGAACAGAGTGGTGGTACTGTTGGAGCACATGCACACACAGTTAAGGATGCAATTTAAGGTTATGAAATGGTTTCAATCTCCTTTAAAAAAATGCCTATATGATATATTTTTTTTACCCAGAAAATAATAAAAATTTAAATTGAAAAAAAAAACCAACCAAACAAAAAAAACACCAAACACAAACGCTTAAAAAAATCAATTTTTCTCTCATAAAAATAATATCCTAGTAAAACACAACAAAAGTCTCTGTATTTTTAAGTCCCTGGTTTAGGAAAAAGGTACAGCCATTGTATTAATGTTGAGAATAGGCTTAAGTACTTTGATGGATAGGAATGGAAGTAAGCATATGTTTTAAATTAATCTCATGCATAAGTGTTGTCTTGAACCAGAGCAAAGCAGCACTTGGCATAAGTGAAAGCAAAAGTTAAATTCAGTCTTTAAATTTTAATGTCTCTGATTGACCTTTCCTTTCACTATTGTTTATAGCCCACATTATTCTTCATTGTCTAAAATTATCAATTCACATCAAGTTAATGGCAAAATGCTTGATGCCTTGGAAATATCTTCTATTTTTTTAAAAGAACATTATTATTGTAATAATAGTTGAAAGTGTATTATATTTCCTGAGTCATTGGTATTATAAATCAAACCCAGAACCCCATTTCTTTTCCCAGGCTACATGCAGAAATACGTAATTCCACTCCCAGCCCTCCATATGTGCTTTTGCATAGTTTTTACCCTAACTGCTGAAAAATGCCCATAAAATAAATTGTGATGTGGAATTGATGTGCTGTATAATCTGTGAGGAAACTGTCAGTTTTATTCTGACATTTCTCAAGGGATTCCAATGTCACAAACTGCAAGGAGGGTTAGAATTATGGAATTAGCCTTCAAA
>NW_020955324.1:669751-679166 GCF_003031625.1 Empidonax traillii | reverse complement strand
GTCCTAAGAGGTGAAGGTGGAAAATCTCTCTTGGAGGAGTCATTGCTTACATTTTCAGTGACTTTTCAAGCAGTTAAATGCATCTGCAAGCATTTATGAAAAACACATCCTGCTTTATATCAACTCTGGTGAGCTCCACTGAAAAATTCCATCAAATTGCACTGAAATCCAACTTTTGGTCTACCTTCAGTGTTAACATTAGATTATGTGTTTAAGCTACAGTCCTTTTTCATAAATTCCAGTTTTTAAAACACAGATAATGAATGGACACTATGCATATTGCTTAACATTTTCATTCCACAGCCATATCATACCATTAAAAGAGATGGGTTTGTCTTTACCATTGATTTAAATCTGATTCTCAGGGAAATGTTTAACTACATTAGCAATTATGAACTACATTAGTTAGTTATGAAGTGCAGTTTATGATGCCCTGGTGGGATCAGGTCTTCTACAGAACAAAACTCAGTTTCCATTCCCTATGCAGGACAAAGTGTGAGCCATACACTATAAACCAGAAAGTGTGGGTATTACAACTCCTTCAAGTATGGTTTCAAAAGAATTTTGTTTCCACAGCTGATCACTTTATCTGAATATGTTTTTTTTCTGTAAACAGTTTTAAATGTATTACTTCTTCCTTTCCTAGACACATCCATTTTTTATTTTAATGTGGGGAAAATTAAGCAGAAAGCATTAAGACTAGGAAAATCTACTTCTAACTCTCAGTTTGCCTCTCCACTTCTACATCTTTATTGAACTGATTCACTGACAAATAGCTTAGCTGAAATCCCCAAAGCAAATCTTTTTCATGAATAACTTTAATTTTAGTACCCGATTAGAGAATAAATAACATCAGACTGTTTTTATAAATATTTCCTTGACATCAAATTTTATGCCATTATAATTTCCAAATCCCTTTGCATGGTTTCAGGAAGTTTTCCTTTCCCCTCCTGAGTTCACCTTACTCTTTTTTTATCCACTGTTGACTCAAAACGTTATGGTATTTAGTTTTGAGAAATACATGGTATGTGATGTTTGAAAAGTATGGAATAGGACTGAGATTTCCACACACAGAGAAATATTTCTTCATTGTTTGACATTTACCCAACAGCAGACAGGCAATAGTTACTACTCATGTGCAATTAGTGCTGATGCAGCAGAAAACAATATTCCTGCACCCCCAGTCTCTACCCAGGATGGTTATTCTGTGCTACATCAGCTTAACGATTGTGCAAGGGTCAGGCCAACATAAGAGCTTTTGGAGGAGTGAGATTAAGAATACCTTGCTACCTCATGAGTTTTAGGAATGATACTTAAAATTTGTATGGTATTTTTCCTTTTTTTTTTTTTTTTTTTTTTTTTTTTTTTTTTTTTTTTTTTTTTTTTTTTTTTTTTTTTTTTTTTTTTTTTTTTTTTTTTTTTTTTTTTTTTTTTTTGAGGTGATTTTTTCACTGCAAATAGACATGAAACAGATGTCCTAGGTTTCCAGAGCTGCACTCTGAGGTACATCTCATTTTTTTATAGAAATTCTCTAACTAATGAGAATCTTACTTTTTTACCAGAACTTGCATCAAAAGTACGTGTATTCTTTAGGCGCTTGGGAATGGAAAAAAGGTACATCAGCTTCTCTGACTGGGAATTAAGATGTAAATAGTGCTTTGAAGTGGAAGGTCTTCCAAAAAATTCAAGATTAACTGTTTTAGATAAAATGCACAGAAATATTCAATAATTAATCAATTAGTGGGAACTAAGAGATCTACAACTTTCTCACTTTTCTTATATCTTTTTACTTTCTGTCTTTCTGTCATTTTAAAATATTGTTTTTTATTATCTTTACAGTTCTTCCACCTTCTGCTTCCTTGTTCCCTGTCTTTTTATGTTGGGCTTTTTTCTTTTCTTTTTCAGGACAACATAACTGTCATCAGTGGAGCTACCTGAGGAGAAATTTTTTCTAGCTTTTGGTGCAATTGCACTTACTAGGGAAGATTTTTGGGTTGTAGGGTGGGATGGGAGGATATAGGTGAGTGATCTGAAGGAGACTGGAGAATACAGCATCGCAGAGAGCATACACATAGTCAGGTTTCTGTACCTCTCAAAACCAAAACTTTCTAAGAACTGAGGTAGCATATACTACAAACCCTCAAAATTACCAACATAAGAATGTAATCAACAGCAGAAAAAAACCCGTTTGTTGTAATCACTTAAGTAAATGGACCATATATAGTTAAATAAAAAATACCAGACATTATTTTGTCCGGTCTAGATATATCGAGCGTTCTTCTGCGCGAGTGTTGAGTTATCCTAATAAATACTGGAAAAACAGAGGTCTAATAAAACCTGATATTTATGATTAAAAGTCTCTTGGACTTCTTTGAAAATGTTTGCTGCAACGGAGAGATGCAGGCAGGTCCTGCTTAAAACCCTGGATATTTGGGTTCCTGTTGAATGTGATTTTATGCCTCACAAAATATTTGCCTCATATATGATCAGTGTGAACCTGAGATTTAGTTTAATGCACTGGTAAGTTGCATTGATCCAATATATTAATATAATCTGCATTTCAGTCGACTTTTGAGTAAAATTGTCACAGAGAACTGGAACTGCTAAACTATTGACATGTTTGCTAGTCACACACTTGACGGCTGTGTGACATATTTTTTATCAAGCTTTCATACTTTCTCTCTATTTGCTCTTTTATGCTCCCCTATCCCTGTGTTTTGTGGTATGGTGTTTCGGTAATATCTAAATTAAAAATATTTTGCTCTCACTTGATATTTTAATCAGAAATTAACGGGCTTTTTTGTGAAAGCTGAGAGAAGCATAGCATTGCAAATGAAAATTTAAATTGTAAATTCTTTCTCAATCTTTACAGCCTTATACAGACAAATTTAACTGAGCTGCCAATATTTTTTTTATACTGATATTCTGTTAAATCCACTGCAAAAATCACAGTGCTCTGAAAACCATAACTGGGGATTCATTCCTAAACATACTTCTATGGAGAAGATATATAAACATCTCAAAGCTATGAAGAGAAGATAACACAGTATGATATATTTAACAACTACTGGGAAAAAAATGCTTAAAGGGGGAAAACACATTCCATGACTTGATATCTATTTAATGTTTAGATAATCTGAAGAAAAGCTAGAGGAATCTTCCCTCCCTACTCCCACAGAAATAAAATAAGTGTAATTCTAGTGCATATTTTTCTGATTCTTTCTGGGCAGTGCACACACAATGGTGATTTGTAGAAACCCAGAGATTTTTTACTAGGACGTCAGTGAGCAACCATAATTGTGTTTTCTCCCTAATGAAGTCAATTCATTACAAAGGTATAACTAAGTTAAAGCTTGTCTCTAAGGACTTTGTTTCTTTGCCTGTGGGGTTCACAGTGTTCTCTGTGATTCTTTTTTTTTTTTTTTAAGGATCATCTTTTTCAACTGGAATCGCACAAATTTGAGAGAGGACGAGGCAGGTGCCCTTTTGACCCCAGTTCTTCCTTCACCTCCATCTTAATTGGTAATGATTTTTATGTCACAATCTTCACGGTCCTGTCAATCTGTCATTCTGAGCCTCTTTCTTCAGCACTCCGAAGTGTTGTCAGTCTTCCATTGCAACCTTCCACATGTCAGACTTAATCCTCATGGTGCTGCCCACATTAATATTACATTCCAGGCAGCATTAACTGCAGCAAGGGTGTCACAGTGAAGTGAGATGTTGAATGACATGTGCCATCCTGAAGGTAATTGACTGTTGTGTAATTTTGGAATTAATAATTTCCTTCTTTCCTTAAAAGTAAAGCAACATGCCTAACTTGGACATTTACACTGCTGAGACAAATACACCAAATTTACTGGTTTTCGTCTACTAAGAATCTGAACTATAAGAATCTTGTAAAAATTTGAATTTAACTTTTTTTATTGCTTATACAAATTACCTCTTTTGAGATAAAATAGATTTCTTTTAAACTCTACCTTCTAACAAAACTATCCCAAAGTGGTGATTCTGTATTAGAAAGGTTGATCTTATACTCAACTGTACAAAGATAGAGTTTAGTATGTCCTGCAGTGCCAGGAAGCTGTGTTGAGATAGTGCTCCTTGCTGGTGAGTATATCACTGTAGGACTGGGATCTTTGAAGTTGTGATAGCAAACAATATCTTTTTTCCTCTATAATGTTTTCTTGAAAACATTTTGTGAGATCAAGCAAAGACATTCTTAGCAATATTATAGTACATTGACTAAAGATAGCCAGAAACAGCAGGTAAAGGGTGAAAGCTAGATGCAGTTAGGGAGTAATACAATGATGATTTCTGGTTTTAGAAAACATAAATAAAAACTGAGCATTCAAAAAGAATATTCATTAAAAGAAAGAAAGTTAGAAGAAAGAGGCAAAAGATTAAATAAATTTTCTACTTTTCAAGGATAAAAAAGTTAGAGGATTGATCCTTTTGATATTTATATTTGGCTTTGCATCTTAAAATAAGGCAGCTAAAGTTTCTGATCATTGACTACAACCATATGGTTCACCCTTGACGGTGAGGAGGAAGTGCTGGTCATGAGTGACAGGTGTATTTTTACATGCCAGATTTATTTGTTCCTTTGCATTAACAAATTAATCAGAAGAAGAATCTTCAGCAGTAATGTAAAATCTTTCAAATTGCAGCAATTCATCAAAATATTCCTCCTTGTCATTAAAAAAAAAAAAAAAATAGAGCTCTAATTCTTAAGAGTTAGTGGGTTAAAAAGTCATGCAAGAATCAGAAAAACCTGCTGTTTTTTGACTGACCTTCCAAAATCCATGAAGCACAGATTGTTACGCTTTTATCCCACCCTGACTCCTAAATTGTTTCTACAGTTTTCAACAGATTCCAGTCTTAGCTCAGCCTGGGAACAGGGACTCATCCCATGGAATTTGCTGTAGACCTGAAATCTCACGGTCTAATCTTGAAGTCCAGCCTTTCCTCAGATAGAACTAAGTAAATACATTAACCCAATCATGTTCCTACTGTGAGATCAATATGAATTTTATTTGCTTAAATGGAAGCCAGATTGTCCCACTGAGCACTTCAAGAGTTTGCCTGAATTATGGGAGGTCCTATGGATCCTCTTATCTGAAGAAGAAATTCATTAAATAAGGCATTCCCTGATAAATGCTGATCAGGGTCTTGAACACCCACTGACAAAGACATAAAAACAATCTTACAAAGCTAATAATTCTATAATGTGACAAGATTAACAGGGGAAAATAATATTTTTATCCGATCACTGATACAGCACCAAAAATCAGACTAAATTTCACCCCTTCATCAAAATTAATATGACCTGAGAAAGGCATTTAGAGGCTGTTTTTCCCAGCATACATTGGAAATGCTATAATTTCAAGTGATTATGGAATGATATTCTAAAAGCATAATGGAATTCTTTAAAGAGTTTATTATTTTATTTATATTTTTACATTTTTAACTATTGCAGTTAAGTATTTCCAACACTTAGGAAAAATATCTTAAGGAAGTTTGAATTTCCATGTGTTCTACTTTATTCTACCAACTTCTACTAACCACAGACACGCAGTTTACAGAATAAACAAATTTAATTCTGCTCCTTAGACTGCAGGATGTATATTCTTTGTCTCTGTAGGCAGCCAGTTGAAAAGGGTAGAAGACATAGATGCAAACACTGTGAATATTAAAAATCTTTTAATTGAAATTTGAAAATGAGATAGATTTCTAATGCCAAGTGTAATCTTTCATTCAAACAAACCCTGATCACAGCTCATGGTGACCATGACCCCATGACAGGAGATGACAAATACTGCTTGCATCCTCCAGGACTGATCTTTCCGGACTTTCCTCCAGTGCTTGGAGGTTCAATTCCTCTTCCTGCACTCCCAATTTTCTTAGAAAGTGGAATCCGCTCCTCGTATGAAGTCTGTGTGCCCTTGGAGGCCGCACCCCAGAGTTATCTCCACTCTCCCATGTAGGTTCAGCCAGTGTTCATGTCCTTGAAAAGGTTTTATGCAAACCCGTTAGCAAAGGCTTTCACAACCCAGCATCCTCTTCTTCCTACGGAAACTACTCAAAAGCTGCTCCCACCACTGCCATTCACATTAACACAGCCCACACCAGCATGGTAATGTAGGCTAACAGTGAGGATTTGGCTAACAAGGAAACTTTTCATACCTCTGATAAAAGTTTAAAAGCTTTCAAAATCTTGATCTTGAAAGATCATTTGCAACATAAGTAATTAGAACCAGATTTAGCTGGATTAACTGAGGAAGAAAGAAAATCCCTTTTTCTGCATCTCTTCATGTGTTTCAACACAACACTTAAAACACCCACTTCAAGAAAACAAGTTCGTGACTTGGCTTTAAAACTAAGTATCTGTGTTGTTGCAAATTTTATTGAAGGTTGTCTGACCCAGTGGTAAAGTAGCTTGTGATGAATTCCTCAATTTATGAACAATTAACTTTTACCGATTTATTAGCATCAGGAAAGAGAATAGATACTGGATGGCAAACCAGCTGAATAAAATGTGTATGTTTAGCTGAATGGATTATAAAACTTTTGGACTTCTATTCCTAATGAACTCTAACATCTGCTTTCAATAGCTAAAACTACTTTTTATATCAGATCATGCACACTGATTAACTTGGACCACACTACCCCTTGAAAGCTGAGAAATTAGTTTAAGTCCATGTTTTGTTACCTGCAATATATCACGATCAAGTGGTGAAAAACCTAAACTCCATCTGAATATGTTAAAATACAGGGAATCGTTTCCAATATTATTTTCTGCCTTTACAGTTTTAAAACAGTTTTAGGTATTTGTGTCTTTTTTTTACTCTAGGCAATGAACTAAGACAAATACATTTTCTCTCAAAACAAAAGACAGAATACTTGAGTGACAGACAGAAAATACAAATATACAGAGGAAGTTTACCAGCTAAGCACTTGATAATTTCTTTTGAGTTTGCTGTTTTCCTGCAGTGAGAAGTATCACTTGCTAAAATGTGAATTAGTGTTCTGATTTTATTTGTCATGTGAGTAATAACTGACTGACAGTCAAAGAAATACATGAAAGATTCTACTCATTATATTCTAATCCTTTATTCATAACATGAATTTTCCATTTTACAGAAAAATAATTACTGATGAATAATAACTTGTGTCTCTATTGCCTTTGCATTTGAAATAGGCACACAAAAAATGCCAATAACAAATGAAGGAAACCCACCTTTAAGGTGGAAGCAGCCTATTTATAGATATCCTTTATATATATTATTTTATTTCAATTAAATTGCATGCTTCAATCTATTTTACTTTAAGGGTTGTTGACTAAGAATTTTGAAGGGTTTAAAAGAAAATTTTATATTTGATTTGGTAAATATTTTGCTCTGAGAAAAAGGGAGAAATAAAGGTATTTTTTAAATGGTTCCAAATCAATTTTGACATATTTGTTTCTTGAAAACAGTGTTAGCTAAAATGTATGCATGTATCACTTGAGCTAAACCTGGTCTTTGAGGTCCATGAGAGATTTTTTTGTTTGCTTAAATAAGGAAATAAGAAAGTTTCTATAATCATGCTATTCTAGCATGATTAACCAGGCTGTGTTAAAATTTGAATTCCAGCAATTAATTTGTTATATATACATGAAGCTAAGGTTAGACTAGAAGCGGGGAGGAGTAGTGAAAGTCTGTGAAGTTACTCTACTGATTTTACTAGAAGGTCCAGGTTAATCAGTGTGATGTGCAGCAGTTTAAAGCCCTGCAATGAAGATGGGAGTGAGTTGATAGCAGATTTTCAACGAAGAAGAAAAGAGTAGAAATCTTGCAGAATCCTTCAAACATCAGTCTTAGGTTGTCACTGAATCTGGATTGGTCACCACCTGTAAAAACCTAGTTGTGTTCTAAATTTGTAACTTGGATTTAAAGGATAAGCAAAACACTATTGGAAAGGACAAGGGAAGATCCTTTTAGTGTTAAAAGTGCAAAAAATCTCAAAATTGTGTTATTATGCTGAGACATTTGACAGTCACATCAGTACTGTCCCATTGCTGTCCTTGGGTGAAGTGACCTGTCTGCTCACACTTGATACTTGTCTTATATTTAGCTTAGTAAGAGTTCAGGGTAAAAATCAGGATTAATTTCTGCATTTGAACGCTATCTGTCATGGAACATTATCCATCCAGGACTTCCATTTTCTGGACATCCATTTTCTCCCCCCAGGACTGCACAGATATAGTCAGTGATAACTTCCTCCATGTATGGCAGAATGCCATACCAGTAAGTTGGTTACCTATACCACATTTTATACCTATGCAAAGCAGAAGGAATAGACTTCGTATCCAAGCATCTGAACATCTGCATTTACAGATGTCAGTCCTGATCACTGGTAATATATGATGAATCATTTACCCTGCACTGATGCACTTGCCAAGATTCACTGCAGTTTTGAAAGGATAAAACATCCTGTTTGCATTACACATCTCCAAAATTAAGAAGAATGCCAGCCAGTCTGATATATTTTTCCAACAGAATTCTTAAAGGGGGATTTATGACTAACGTAACTCTTTAATTAAGGTTGTGCAGATTGTTTGGAACACTTTATAGACACTGGCAGATTCTGTGGTTTAAGCAGCTCTGTGCTGTTTAAAAAATAAAACCCTCTATTAGTTTTGGGCAACCTTAACTTCTACAGATGCTATAGTTTATACTTAATTTTTATTTGGTTTGCCAGTATTTTACCCTAAATCATGTCCATACATTTTACAGGGCAATATCTAAATAATGAAGTCCAAAGTAAAACTGTGCTCACCTCCAGATCAGCAGAGGTGTCTAAACCCAGATATCACGCTAAAGTTTTCAGAATACTGAATTCATGTTTATGGAACCCTTCATATATGGAGGTACAATTGTACATATGTATCTCTTAAAACCATAATGCACACTTTGAGGGAGACCAAAAAAACAAAATTCTTGCTTTATTTGCAATGAACCTTTATAAATGCCAGCAAATGCTATCAGAATGGATCAATCATGTTTATTTTGATTAATGGGAAGGAAGTTGTGTCACTGAAACTTCTACTCAGATTAGCCTCGAACTGGAAATAATTTATTTCCCTCTCTTTGTGCAATTTAATTCCTACTGTGTTACTTTCTAACATAAGGATGCCACCTAGTGACAATAGCTGCCTACTTCTTAAATTGGCACTAAAAAATTTCTCATCCAAGTCCACAATGATATGAAATATGTTATTGTTAATTTTTGGTCAGCTAAGGGGAATAGTGTCTATACATAAATAAAAGGTATAACTATTGTTGGTATTTTACTAACATGGTGTATATATATATATATTTACTTTAATAATATGGCCTTTTACTAAGGTAAAATATGTCCAGCATCACAATTTTAG
>NW_020955324.1:644958-669562 GCF_003031625.1 Empidonax traillii | reverse complement strand
ACAATGATATGAAATATGTTATTGTTAATTTTTGGTCAGCTAAGGGGAATAGTGTCTATACATAAATAAAAGGTATAACTATTGTTGGTATTTTACTAACATGGTGTATATATATATATATTTACTTTAATAATATGGCCTTTTACTAAGGTAAAATATGTCCAGCATCACAATTTTAGAATGGTCATATATCGACTGGATTTTTAAACTTATATGTAATCCAATTATACCTATACCTAGTTCCTATTTCCATAAATTTTTCAGGAAATACTCATCACCAGTTGTGCAGGAGAGATGAAATCTGAGGTCCTGTTGCTTCTGTGATGAATATTTTAACAATATGAAAGCAAGTTATTGCTGGAGCAGAGAAAAATAGTCCCTTTTTCTCTGTCTGGTGAACACTGAAGCCCCTTGGCCAGAAAATTATTCCCAAACTGTAGTTATTCCAGGGGAAGTGGAACAGCTCCAGTAGGCTGACTGGAAAAACCTCCTCAGCCTAATAAAACATGTTCTTGTTTATAGAAATCACTTCTAAGGTAGTAGGTACTGCTTCTTATCTCTCCAGCTGGGGAGATAACTGCATCTCGCCCTCCAGTGTTTTCAGTATGACTTTTTTTTTTTTTTTCCCACCATCTTTTGCACAAAGCCAAATCTCAAAATTGTGCTCAGGAAATACTCCTGTGTTTGAGTTCTGGTCTGTGGATTCAGGTATGGTTTAGCCTTTGTCTGTAACCCTGCAGTGTAGCCCAAATCAGTAGTTTGGTGCAGCTAACACTCTTCTTATCCTTAGCATTGCATTCTCTGAAAACTTGCTCCACTTTCATCCCACTTTCTGACTCCTGTTATGTCTCCTCACAAACCCACCATGTCTCTTTCAGTTCTTCAACCAGGTAATTGGCTCCTTCTCATTAGCAAGACCAGGGCACATCTGGAACTGCTCAGCAGCAAACCACTGGTCAGAATCTTTGCAATGATGAAAATTTAAGTGCCAACAAAGGGTTAGTGTCCCTAGAGCAAGGCTCTAACTGACCCACAGTGAGATCTTTGAACTTGGGTGCCTAATCTGTTGGATGTTATTGTGGCAGATGTGGATAGATGTTAATTTAATGCCCTCACGTTCTGTGTGTGAATCTATCTTGTTAAGCCAGTTTTGAAAATGAGACCAAGACTCATGAAATTTAAAATTCTTGTCCTCATGTTGCTCCAATTGTAAATATTACACTGCTAGTAGGAACAATGTCCATGTCCATGTGCTTGTTAGGCAATACCAGCTCACCTTCTTACCTCATCAAATATTAATGAGCCATGTTTAAATTGTGGTTCCTATCACATGCAATAAAATTAATGTTTAGAACATTACCAAATTGTTTCATTTTGGTTTTTTTCATGTATGGTTTGCAGGTGGTGAACTTTTTACTGGTCTCTACAGTGACTACTGGGGAAGAGATGCTGCCCTGTTTCGCTCCACGAATCGCATGGCCCATCTCCGAACAGAACCTGACAATGAGCGCCTATTGAAAGGTATGGGAAGGAGAAGAAGAAAGAACCACGGGTGTTTCAGATGACTAGACAATATCTGTATAACCACAAATTTTAAAAATACTATTTGTGAATATATATATCCATTTGGAGGTAAATTCAATTAAACTACGTTTTTTTCCTTGACATTTTTCATCAACACCCTATTTCTATCATCTAGTTGCCCTTAGGTAGCTCTCTGATTGACATAATCCTGTTTTTTAATTTTATTTTTTGCTTGCTGCCATCTGATTTTTAAGGGCTGAAAAAATAGGAGAAAGTTTTAATAACTTAGACTCAATTCATTTCTGTTTTCTTTTAAAGAACCAAAATTTGTTGGCTCATATATGATTCCTGACAATGAAGATCACGACGATAACAAAGTATATTTCTTCTTTACTGAAAAAGCTTTAGAGGCTGAGACGAGCACTCATGCCATATATACCAGAGTGGGACGAGTATGTGCGGTAAGGTCCTTTCTCTGACTCCCCAGATAAATGAAAAAGAGAGCGTGTTCCTTTCTTTGGTCCTTCTCCCCCAGGCAAATATGTCATCTGTTAGTGCATGATGGTCTGAATGAAAACCTTACATCTACTCACCCTTGAGCACAATAACATTCACAAGTCATCCAAAATCTGTATTTGAAGTTCAGTTTAGCTGAGAGAGGTGGTAACAGTAACAGCAGTTGCCCACAGGACTTCTCTTACCATCCACATTCTCAGATCAGATCAGGGCTGTATCATCCTTTGGACTGGCTGTAGGTCCAGGGCCTCTTGCAGTTCCCACAGCTGACATAAAATGATGTCCCTTCATATTCCAGGTGACAGAAGCAGCCCAGCCACCAGTCCTCTCTGATATTCCCTCTTGCTTTCCTATTCTGTCAGTGAGGACTGAATTGAGGTTGTGCAGGGTCAGTAGCTTTCCTATCAAACAGCTGGATAGGGTAAGAGGCAATGGTCACAGATTGAAACACATTAAATTAAATCAGAATGTAAGGAAACATTTTTTTACTGCCAGGGTGGTTGAACACTGACAAAGGTTGCCCAGAGTCTCAATCCTTGCAGAGGTTAAAATCCTCACTGGACACAGGCCTGAGCAATTTACTGAACAACTTGTTCAAAGTAACTTACTTTGAGTAGGACAGTTGGACAAGACAATCTCCAAAGGTCCCTGACAAAATCATAGAATCATAGAATGGTTTGGGTTGGAAGGGATCTTAAAAATCATCTAGTTCCAACCCCCCTGGCATGAGCAGGGACGCCTGTGTTTTCATAAATTTTGAAAACCTCTGATGCAAGAATGATAGCAAGGGTGCAATGCCAACAACCTCTAGAGTGTTTTATAAATAGTAGCCAATTAATGTTTTCATTTAATCTCTCATTCCTCTTCTTAGCAACTAAGAAAAGTTGTGCAGATAGGAAACTAGAAAGAATGATCAAATTGTCCAGCAAATTATTATCACAGGCAGACTTAAGTTTTGCCAGAAAAGTCATGAGGAAAGACCTTGCTTCTCTCCACTGCCCTGCATGATCATCCATTTCCCACTCAGACCATGCTCCTGGTATGTTGATGGCATCTCTTTTTGGCTCCCTGACCCACACACAGGGAGATCTCAGGCAGCTGGTGGAGAGAAGCACAGTTAACACACGATCTCCTGAATCAAGCTTCCCATAACTGGTTCTCTTTGAGCAGCTGATAAATTTTGAGTGCATTCCTTTTCTAGTAACTGACCACTGTTACACTGGTGAGAGGAGTGCTCCCATTCCCACTGGGACTACTCTTGTTTGATGAAAGAAAGAAAAGAGAAGGTTATTTCTTAACATTTGATTTTGTTTCAAAAAAAATATATATTCCCCCTCCTAACTCTGGGAGGTAGATTCTTGAAAGTATTGTGCGAAGAGCAAGACACAAGTTAAAAATCTTCTGTCACCTCCACATATGGTATATGTCACAAATGCTCACCAGCATACTACCTATTAAACTTCCTTCACCACTCATGTAAAACTAAAAAACATCTGAAGTATGCAAAGTACCAAATTGCAGCCTCAGACATTGATGTTCACAAAGCCAGTTGGTTTCCTGGATTCCAGCCCATATCAAGATCTGAAGTAGAATTCTTTGGCTTATGTTCTTCATAGATTATTTTAAGTTCCCTCTAGTCTGCAATATATCTACCTGGAAGTCTTATCTCTAGCCATGGGTTAACCCGAAATCCCACAGACCTTTCTCTTCCACTGCTCCAAAACTCCAAGTCTTTCATCATCTGGCCATTAACAGCCATATAATTCAGAGTTTATTTAGTGAATACAAACAATAGCTAGTGATTCAGGAACTGGCCTTTTTTCCCAACTTCTATATTTTTATCTGAGCTGTAACGGGTTTTGCAACACAGAGGCACCTAGTCTGCATATTTCTACTTCTCTGAGTAAAACAGCTGTTTGTGAGAGGAGTTTTGCAAGCCTATTGCAGAGCCTTCAACAGCCAGTTACACAGACTACCTGAATATAACGCCATAGTTTGAGGATGCTACCTAAAGGTTAAAAAATCTGATTGCTAAGTGGTACTAAATGCTCCCTTTTCTTGAAAGTCCCAACAGTTGCCCCAGCTGTACCAGCTCTATAGATAGATTCAGGGCTTCAGCTTCCAAATGCATCAAACTAACCCTGCACTGAGCTCTTACAGCAAAGCTAAACTTCACTAATGTACTTAGTATATCTAATTTACAAAAATGAGCAATAAAAAAAGCTTTGCAACAGCTGTATAGTTAAAACTATCCAGGGATGTGGTATAGAATTAAAAAATTCTTATAAACCCACAGCTCTTAATGAGACCTGGACTTGATCAGTGCAATCCTACTTGAAAACTGACTCCAGAGAAATAGTACTAGTAATAGCCATGTGGTTTGGAAAGGAATGCTTTTGGCATTAAAAGACACAATGAACAATTAATTCACCAGAGATGTTTGTGCTTCCAGACTTACTCATTCAAATTACCATTGGCACTTGTTTCTTTCTACACAGAATGATATGGGAGGCCAGAGAATGCTCGTCAATAAATGGACCACTTTCCTCAAAACCAGGCTAGTTTGTTCTGTGCCTGGGAGAAACGGAATTGATACGCATTTTGATGAATTAGGTAAATATCCTAGACTGCAATAGACCTAAAACTATCCAAAAAAGCCATACATAACACATCTTCCTGTTAAATATTCTTCTTGTTTTATTCATTAACAGAGGGTGGTTGTTAGTGTTTTGTTTCCAGTGTATATGCAGTTCTATAAATATGGAGCTGGCTATCACCAATTACTCTTATATGTATTGCGTTGGTTTTAAAGATCGCTTTTAAAATCTGTATAAAATTAAATAGAATAAATGAGTAAAATAAGACTATACTTTTAGCAATCGATGAAGTTTCTCTTTTGGGGCTGGGAAAAGTAGTTTCTTATCAATAATGTTGCATTTAAATTTTACAGAGGATGTGTTTTTGCTGCAAACTCGTGATAACAAAAATCCAGTGATATTTGGCCTCTTCAACACTACAAGGTAAACAACTAGAAGAAATAATAGCAGCCACGGAGGAATGTTTGAACAGTCTATTAAAGAGATAGAAGCTGCATGATACATATCCCCTAGCAAATATATAGTAAACAGTTTAATCTCTGTTCTAGTCCCAGTGGGCTTCCTTGTTAATGTAAAAACTGCTCTATAACACTCAGGGGCTGAAATCTCATTCAGTGATTCAGTCTATCAGGATCACAAATTAATTAAATGTTTCTCAGCTTGAATATTTCCTAGTGTTGAAGTTTATGTGCTCCTGCATGCTTATGAGAACAGCATCTCAGAGTCCCCTGTATTCCTCAAAGAGTTCACTGTATTTCAAGGTTAAGCAGATAGCAGCTTAAATTACTACTGACTTCTTAGTGAAGTCTAAAGCACTGGCTGTGATGTTGCTGGTGGCCTCCTCTTCCTTTTCCACTGCAGCCTAGTTCAAGTGTAAGCATGTAGCTCTCTCATCTTGGAAATCCAACTGTTAGTTTAGGATGTACTGGTAGAAAAGACCAGCTGTGCTTTGGCTACTATCTCTTGATTTATTTTTTTCTAATAAAGACAGTGAGATCTGCTCCTCTAGGGATGCAGACACCTGGCATTTCCTACTGGCTCCCAATGTCAGTAGAGAAAAGTGGACACCCAATTAAAATTATTTCGATCACCTTGTGAGGTTTTCAGAAATAGTTCCTTTGTAGAGAGCACTGATGCTTCTTTAAAAAAAAAAATCAATTGCTTCTCTGGAAATAAGTGAATAAAATTTAAAAGTAAAATAGAAACTTTTATGTGGATTGACCTACATAGAGTGATTTTCTGATCTAACTAATAACATCAACCAACAGTCCCAAAAAAGGACTCATTTTAGTCACTGTTTATTTTAGTCAGCATTGGTTGATTTCCACCTTTCCAAGCAAAAATAATAGGAAAAATGTTAGAGAAGAAAAATGGTAAACTGTTTAAGTAACTAATCAAAGACATATAAAACCTGAGTTCAGTTCACTGTGCTTCCTCTGTGTTTCTAAACAAGTAATTTAGAGATTGTGTTCACCATCATCAAATTTTGGCATAACAACACAGAGCTTCCTTGGAAAATGTTATAAACATAAACACATTAAAGACATTTAAAGAACATTGGACACAGTAATTAGAAAAAAATCATATAGGAATGAATTAAGTAGTATTTTCTCCCTGAATACTGTTGAAATGTGACTTATTTTAATTGCACAATAAAACCAGTATTATATATACTGAGTGGGAGATATGGCTTTAATAATGTCTTTAAATTTCACTTCCTAGCAATATATTCAGAGGCTATGCTATATGTGTTTACCACATGGCAAGTGTCCGAGCGGCTTTCAATGGACCGTACGCTCATAAAGAAGGACCTGAATACCACTGGGCTCTCTACGAAAGAAAAGTACCTTATCCTAGACCTGGTTCAGTAAGTACAATCTATTTTCCCTTGCTTTGCTATGTAAATGAAACTGAAAAGAAAACGTAGACTGCTGCTAATACACAAATCTTCCTGACTTCACAGTCCAGAGTATATTTCCTTGAGTACTCCGCATTTCTGGAAAAGTGTGGAATGGCTCAGTGATAAGTTAATCAAGTACTAGACCTATACATTTCCAAAAGGCAAATAGTGGGATTAAGTATATAAGGTTTTTCAAAATCCTCTTGGGACTTTAATTTATCAACCTTGTGTGAAAGTCATAAGATTCCAAAGTTAGGACCCCAGGGATAGAAAGCGGCATCTCTAGAAGGTGGGCCAGATGCTGCATTGAGAAACAGTTTGTGTTACCTGTGAAGGAACCTCATCTTCTTTGTTTTGCCTGATGAAATCAGAACATTTAACAAGCATTAAAGGAAGGAAAAAAACAAAAACCACAAGAGGAATCCATTATTTCAAGGTGAGGTGGTTCTGGTTTGGTTTTTCCACCTCTTTTTCAAAAAAGACCAAATTGGAATACTTCTATAATTGAAATCAATGCACAGGTTAGAAATGAGACATAAATTTTAATAAAAGTAACTAATCAGAATAAATGCTTTCGTAGATGGGGAGCAAATTCTCCATTATTCAAGGTCCTTCTCTCAAGACTGGTTCTTTCTAGAAACCATGGTCTGTCACCCTTGTAATTCATTGGTTTGCTTTCAGACAGCACAGAGTGAGATTTTACTACCCTTAAGCTCATCATCTTAAGCTTGCCCTTGAGTTTCCAGGCTTATCAACATTTTTGTTCTGCATCCTTTAAAAAGAATACAGAAATACTAAAACAAGATTGCAAACAACCAAACTCAGCAAAACAATACTTTTTTTTTGTTAATTTTTACACAAGTTTCTTTATAAACATTTTTTCCCCCAATGAACATTAAATGAAGGAAAGAAAAAACATATTTTGAAAACATGATTAATCTTTGTAGCACACTCTGTAACTTTGGAGGTGCTGTCATATAGAGAGTTGTTCCTGCCTGGCATTTAGATTTCTAGAGGAAATCACAAACTCATTACTTAGAGGCAGGTAATTAATTTCTACAAAGCGTTCTTAATTCATGTGTTGATTTCACAAAGGCATCACAAATAATCTTCACCTCAAACCCTTTTCCTGAAGTTTCTGTCCCAGGGCTCTCACATCTCCTCCTTCTCTGCCTATTGGTGCAGCTTGAGGGTGCCCTTCGCTTTTCAGGGGCCCATCACCATCTCACAGAAGAGGCAGAGCCAGGGCCTCCCTCACTTTCCCCTTCCTTCTGCCAGTCAGGAGGAGCCCCACAGCAGGCAATGCCAGGCTAACTCAGGGAAGCATCACATCCAGGATTTCTTCCTTGCCCTGTACCTTTTGGGATTACAGCTACTTACCCACCCATGGCAATTGTCATCTGTTGCAAAGCTGCTTTTGTTAACACCCATGAAGCTCCACCCCCTATCGTGTCAGCATTGGGTGGATTTCTGGCTCTCTGAGATGCAAAGACATTTCCAACAGCTGTTTGGCTAAATCCCCTCCAGTTTTCAAACTTCACCTCTTAATCTTCTCCCAGGCTGGGGGCTCACTCTCTTGAGCTTAAAGGGAGAATAAACAGTTGATGGAGCATTACTTTCTGCTGACTCAATATTCTCTTTTATACTGAACACAATCATTTTCAGTAATAAGCATTGCATACAATTAATTTATCACTGAATCTCAGTAATGAGAGGTGAAAAGGCCTATAAACTTACCTACTCTGTGCCAGTACAGCCTTTCTCCTTGTAGTGCGATTTCAAATGCATGTCCTTTCTCTTTTTAAATTAATCATTTTAAATTCATGTTTTCCTCTGCTTCTCTTGGGGTTTGAGACATAAGTCAAATTGTTGAATCAGGTGCTCCAAAAAAGAGATTATCTGAGATTTAAACATTGTGAATATGATTTGACCATCTTGGCCAATGAGATACCACTGTAGCAAGTGCTGACATAAATACCAAGTAATTTTTTGGTTTGTATTGTTCAAAGTCACTGGTATTGAGTCAGGATAGAAAAATAGATAAATAAATTATTACATTTGGAGAAAAATGGTTGAATTCAAAGGAATTATTGGTTTCCTATTTGAGTTTTGGTATAACAAATTTATATTTTTTGCATGTACCATGCATGGATTGCATAATGGTTGTATATTTTACAATGATGATACAGTCCAAGTTCTTTAAGTGGTGTTCATTTTTTCCAGGCAGTAGAACGCCTCACATATGTTATCTGGACTAGCATTAAACACAGGCATGAATTCAGTATTAATGACTGCAGTTATTACATTGATATCTCCTAGCCCTGAAGATTAAATGGTGGGGTTTTGGCAAGAAGGAGAGAACACTGAGTCAGCACTTCAGCAAATTTGACAATGATTTACAGAAACACTGCTCTAAGTTCCATTCACTTTCAAAGCTTCTCTCCCTTGGACACCTTTGGGTCAGACTGGATTGTCACCTCCCCAAAAGGCAAGGCGTAGGAGCTGAAAAAGGAGTAGAAGTGCAAGTAATTTTCCCCATATCATGGAACAAATTGGATAAGGAACCAGGTCCTTCGGGGATGTTAATAGATTTAATCGTGTTTTTCTCTATATGTTGCAGAGCATATCAGAGGCTGAAGTAGCTGGTTCTGCCAGCTAACAAAGCATTAATTGATTCATTTTTGGCTACTCATTTAAGGCACAGTTTAGAGGTCTTTTCAATGTTTTTCCAAAAGCAGGAAGAGAAAGCATGTGTCAGACTGTAGCCAAGTGTTAGGTTTCAAACTCCAAAGAAAAGCTCAGCATACTGGTAAACTCAATCTCAGTACCTTTCCCGTTTCAGGAATGTCAGCGACAAGAGCCCAAAAATAACCTACTATTAGGCATCTCTGAGAGTCAGCACTCTTTGATCTTAGGTATTGAATGAGTAAAGAATAAGACTATAAGGAATGAGAGTAGGGCTTAAAGCTAAATAAGCAGAAAACCATTGTTAAGAGTCATGCAGATTCTGACTGGCTCTGAAATCCGCCGCACTACTTCTGCCATAATCTCTGCCCCTGTTTTGCTTATTCTTTTAGTTCATTTAGGCTGTACTGCTTCTGGAACTGACATCAGTAAAATCAAAGGTGGTGTTGATAGACTTCAGGGACAGCTGCATCTACTGTTTCCTTTCTAGACTACTTGATTTTATTTAATTAAAAATGAAAAGCCTGTGAAGGATTATTTTTATTAAATCTCTCCAGGGCTAGAACTCTGTAAAGGGAACCTGGCAATGACTATTCACTTGATATGCTGTGCAGTGCATGAGAAGTAGAGGCTTAGCCTGTCTTCATGCTCCAGCTCTGTTTCCTTATTGCAAACAGCCAGTGAAATTCCATCATTAGGTTGATTAGACAATTACTTTTAAGTCAACACTGAACAAATACTTTCCTGTAGCTAAGCCCAGAAAGTGGAAACAAACGTTGCACTGCTTGACAAGTGCAGGAGTTTGTTATTGTCAATTATAGTTGACCACAAGTTTAAAATTACTGTTTCCAGTAAACGTAAAGGGTATTTTGTTTCATTTTATTGATTTAAAAATCCAATTTAAATAGGGAAAGGCTGCTACTGTGGCTTTGCTTGAAATGTTTCTTAAACCACACTGTCTATGAATATTTGGAGAAAGTAAATGGTTACTGAGATATTTCCAGCTTGATCATAAATGGTTTCAATTAGACATCATGAAGCAAATTGGAAATGTAGAATCTGTGTTCAGCTGGGAAACACTATCTCCTTCACAAAGCATCCTAAAATTAACTTCTCTCTTTAATGCTTTAAATTATCCCTAATTGCACATTTGACTGAAGGAGTAAGCTTCTTTTAATCAGTCATTGATGTAAAGTTTATTTGCTTTGCAAACTGATAGATTGATCAATGCAAACATTAGTATTTGAAGCTAAACTGTGATATATAATACTGGCATTGTGAGTTAGGAATTAGAATCAAACATAATACTGTTAGAATGCCTGAAATCAAGAATTACTGTTGCTGCTGGCATAATTTTTAAGTCTCCTTAGTTTCTTATGGTAATATGTTTTGCAGTCAAAAAGTAATGAGACTAGAGATTGATTTCAAGTATTAGTGTTCTGCTGACTCTGCATGGCTGTGTCTCTGCTGGGACAGGAAACCCCTTTCTCTTAACTCTGTCAATGGCCATTTTGATTACATCTTCAGTATGAATTTGGGGAAGACATAAGCACTATGGCTTTCGTCAAAATCTAGACGTGCTACTATTTATTCTTCTCTCAGCATGCCAAAGAGGGAGGAACTCCCTCTTTCTAAATATGACGATGCCAAGGCTCTGTTCAACATTCCCTTTCTTTTCATGATTAATAATCTGCACATGCTTAGAGTTCACTGTCCCAATTCCTATTGTGGTCTTCTGTGCTCGTTTATAGGACAGGTTTTCTGTAGACTTGTCTTCACCCCTGAAAACAAGACCTGTTTCTAACAATTTATTTGGCAAACCTTCAGGAAAATCTGTTTTCTGTTTTTGCAGTGTGCCAGCAAGGTGAATGGAGGTCTGTACACTACCACTAAAGACTATCCTGATGAAGCTGTCCATTTTGCCAGGACTCATCCACTAATGTATCAGCCCATCAGGCCTGTTCATAAGAGACCAATACTGGTTAAAACAGATGGAAAGTATAATCTTAAACAACTAGCAGTGGACAGAGTGGAAGCTGAAGATGGGCAATATGATGTCCTGTTCATTGGCACAGGTAATTAAAGAAAGCAAGAAAGAAAATGTAATAAATTTTCTTTTGTCTCTAGGATGAAGGAAGTCTATATGACATTCCTTTTTATCAATCTTTCTTTGCACAACTGTTCCAGTCTTCACCTTACAGAGGATAGCAGTCATTGTAGACCTGTGCTTCACTGTGATGATAACATTACATAGGAAAATAATGGTAGGGAAACATTTAAAGACTAGGAAGAGAATCCTAAGTACAGGATTTCATTTTAATTTCTTTCCTTTTCCAACAAGAACCTTAAATTAAATTGCAGAACAACTGGCCTTATATTTTAAACTTCAGAACACAATCCTGTATCTGAGCATAGATCTGAGCTGAGACCTGGAGGCTTGAGAAAAACAAAGGTGATATGATTCTCAAAAATATCAGCTCAAGTTACTGGCTTTATTCCACAGTTTATTTTCCTCAGTTCTGGAGACCACAAGTCTAGCTGATACCATTAAAAAGAAACTGCCAGCTTCCAGAGTTGGGGTTACAACACAGCTCAAGGAAGGAAGAAGGAAATGTCTAAGTTTTTTTTTTTTTTAAACTGTTAGAAGTTTCCTGACAAGCTTTCTTGTCTTCCTTTTGTGCCATTTTCTTAACATAGAGAGCTTGTTTAAAGAGATTTTTAAACATCTTCCAAACAAACATGACTAAGGCAAAATATAATATAGACTAAGTCTAAGAAAGCTGAGAAAAAATAGATAACCTAATGGTATCTGAAAAATAAGAAAACTTAAGAAAATAAGAGGGAAGGCTGGAACTAGGCAAGATTTTAGTCACATCTAATCTGTCTGGAAAAAATCCAAGGATTCTTACATTCACATTTAATCAATTTAACAACAAGAGTGGTTTCACAAATCATTTTGACCATTTTGTCTAGGAAAGCAGTTACAGTGAATTATTTTTTTACTGATGAAATTCCTCTGATAAGCACATTTTAGTGTTGAGAACGTTCAAAAAAAGTATGCTTGTAGAATAGCAAAGGCTTATTTATCCTAGAGTTCTTTTCTAAGTCTCAGTATGGTCTTGTTATTGAACTTACTGCGGTCTATAAAACACCATGTGTCACTTATTTCTGTAGAGCATATTTTATAAGGTGGCCTCCATTTTTCATATTTTCTGCTTGCATTTCTGATTGAGATTGTTTAAAATGTTCTTGTACATAAGACCTCTGTTTAGCAAAGTTAAATCCAAAGGGGCTTAAGCGTTTTGCTGTCTGATCTCAGATGAGAAGAAATTCCAGCAAAAGAATTTGGATTTCGAACACTCTGAAATGAAACCTGCAATCTCTGCTCTGACAAGGTTCCCATCAGAAAACTCACTGCTTTTTTGGGCAATATGATGTTAGAAAGGGTTAATATTTTTCTTAATCCAAATCCAACCTGCTGTGTAACATATTTAAGCAATGTCTTAGAGCTGAGCAAAGTTTCCTTAGGGTAGCAGTGCAGGTTAGAAAGGTTCACCAAAGGAGAAGTCCGAACATCAGAGCTTTCACATATCTGTCAGCAGGATTTAAAAAGAGACTTGCTTATGAAAATCAGATCTCAGAATACAATTTCTTTTACTGTTCCATCACAAAATTGATGTCTTTGATTACATATTCTCTTTGAGAAATGGTGTATGACCCCAGTTTAATGGTTCCTCTCTTTGTTTGCCCCTTTGATCTTTTGCTGAACATTTTTCCCAGTGCTTGCCTGCTTAATATTTCCCCTGTAAATCAAAGGCGACTGAAAGTAAAAGAAGAAAGGAAGTGATATCTGCCATTGCTGATGACAGATTTTCAGATTAAGGAGTGGAAGACTATTCTATTAATAGCCAGCAAGGCAAAACTGAAGTAGTGGAAGACCAGATGCTATTTGTGTGTTTTAATTTCCTGCGAGAGTTGCAGGGACAGAGAGGTTGATAAATCTAAAGTCCATCGTGCCTTAGTCTTTTTGATGTTTTAGTTCATCTTCCTTTGACCAACACCTTCAGCTCAACAGCAGCTCAGTGTTTTCCTAGAGGAGGGTGAGTACAGTGCACAATGAACCCCTGAAGGTTTTCCTACTCTTGCCTGGAGGAACAGAGCTGCTGCCAGCAATTAAGGTCATTAATAGTTTCCTATCTAGTGTAAACAGTCAGATCCTATAATTACAGTTACTTTACACTTGCTTGCCTCAATGGACTCGGATGGGCTCCATGGATTCAGTTTCTGCCTACTCCCATTTCTTTTTCTGAAATACGGTCATTTTCTGTGATCCTTTTGCAGTTCACCAAGGGGTTATGACCCAGCATTTGAAAAATATAGTTAATCATGTATCCTAGGAATGTTTCAGTTGACTCTTATTTTCCAGGGACAAATTTTAATTTTTTTAAAATTTTTTTATTTTATTTTCCCAGAGTAAGAATCCTCATTAATCACAACAAAATGCAACTATCTGTACATATTTAAAAATTTCTTTCCATTAACAATTTGAAGTCATTTAAGGTATTTGAAGGGCATATAAATGTTCCAATTTTAACTTTTTGGTGTGTTTTGATTTTTTTTTTTAAATTTATTTCCAGATAATGGCATTGTGCTGAAAGTCATAACAATTTACAATCAAGAGACAGAATCAATGGAAGAAGTGATTCTTGAAGAGCTGCAAGTATTCAAGGTGAACTGTGATGCATATGAAGTGTTTATAAAAGTCCTGAATTTTCTGCAGAATTAAAATATATAAAAAATCTGAAGGTAGTCAAATATATAATAGCTGTGTCCAGTTATCTAGTTATTATATGACAAGAAATCTTCATTTTCAACTGAAGTCTTTCTGTGTGGAGTTATGGCCCAAGTACTGAAATATATTGAAGCAAATCAGGACTACTGCCTTTCTGTTTACGTACTTGGAGGTCATAGTGTGACTTCTAATTAGAAACTTATTGCATTTTGTTTATTTTTTCCTGATATCCAATTAAGTAATTAAAAGAGGATAACTGCACACATGAAAATGTGCCTGCTAAAACCTTGGAAATTTAAATGAGGTCCAAATAGAAATAGCCCAATCCTCAGAAAGACTGAATCACTAGTGAGGCAAAACTCCATTCTGCTTAGGAAGAACTTGATTAAAGCTCAGCATTTGGTGTGTGGCAAAGCTAATACAAAGAAATTCTCTTAGTGAGTATTCACATCATGTCACAAAGCCACATAAAGCAAGAGACTAAGCTACTTCAAACTATAGGGAAAATCAAAGCTAAACATTTAAATCTGCTACCTGCATTTAGGCAGAGTAACTATTCACTCATTTCCTGGGGCAGAGGCAAAATCACAGAATTTGCCCCTCTTGATAAAGTTTGTTTTCAACAGGCCTATTAGGGACTATGTCTTGCTCCAGGAAATCTGAGCAAAGGGCAGAGAGGACAATGGTAAAAGAAGGAATTCCTGCTATTTTTATCTTATCTTCAGTGAATGTTTTGTTATAAAGAACACTCCACTTATCACTCTCAAGTAGGACAAAAGAGATTCAGTGGTGGCAAGAGTTAATGTCATGTTTGACAGGGAAATTGTAGTGTTCCTGTAGCTCTGATAATCCTGAATTAAGTGTTGGCTGGTTGTTTTTAAATAAACTCTTTTAAAGGAATACTTCTGGAAGTCATTATTTCCTCACACTTTCCTTAAAGAAAGTAAAAGAATCTTGCAAAGCTGAATGCAATAAGTAAATATCAATGCTATTTTACCTAATTTATTGTCACAGCAAAAATACATTCTTTTTTCTAAGCAAGTAAATATTTCCTATTTTTTAGATGCCAGTTCCTATTATTTCTATGGAAATCTCTTCAAAAAGAGTAAGTATTTGACAAGTTTGAAATGTGAAAATTGTGACTCAAATGTAATGAAGCTGTAAATGGTATAGAATTCGATGCATAGATAGCTGGATGTACACCATCTATAATGAGTTCTAGTTGGATATATATAATCCTGTAACATAAACTTATGGTTATGTACTCTGCTCCTTTATAAAGCACTTTTGTTTTTAATTTCTAAAGTTAAATATCCTTAGTTCACACTATCATGCATATCAAAGCACATAAAACTCAATTTATTTCATGAGTTACTTTCATAGTAATCACAGTAGGGACTATCTTGGTGAATATGGCAACTCACGGAAAAGTTCCTTGCTGACAAATGCAGACAGATTTTGGCCCATAGGGATGTCAGTGCAAAAAGAGCCTTGATGGGTCTCCCATAAAGTCAGTTGCCTGGTAGGGCTATTTGGATCTGAGCCCCTTTAGAGTTTCCGCTAATTTCTGCTAAAATAAACAGCCAGTTTACTACTCTTGTGGCTAGATTCTTATCCATGCTATATCACTGTATCATCTCAGCATGAAGCCATAATAAACACCAGAGGATAGTTATATCTCAATGTTAGACATCCCGTGTAATATGGGTGCATATACACATAGTGAAACACAAGTAACAAAGGATGAATATTGCATTAATAGGAGGTGTGAGTCTGCCCCAAAAGATTATTTCAGTCTTGGTGCCTAGCCAACTTGTATTCTCCCTGTAGGTAATGCAGAAAGACAAAATCCTCTGGTGATGATTCAGGAGAGAATCTTGGGTCTAAGTATTCTGAATTATTTCCTGCATCATTGTTTTCCATGGACTGTGAGAGCAGCTCTGGAGACTAGAGTGTCTAACACTGCACCTGAATGATCACTTGGAGAAAGACTCTGCATCATTTCAGATAGTTGTCTTGCCTTTAACTCTCAGTCAATTGTCATGGTAAAAGGATTATGTTGGAAGAGTAAAAAGGAGATATTTTATAAAAAAAATTGAAGTAGCTTTCTTCCACTACATCAGTCTTCCAAGGAGGCTGATATCTCCACTAATTCAAGATATATCTGGAAAATCTGGAGAGAATTGTAAGAAAGCCACCAAAGCAATCCAGTGGTTGAAGAACAAAAATTCTTATGAGGAGTAAAAGTAGATTAACTTTTTCAAGATATCAAAGAGAAAAAGTGAGGGAGAATAGGAGAGTCATACATGTATTTTACCATGTGAAGTGGCTTCTGACTGTGTGTATGGGGATTCTGGAACATTGATAGTAAAACAATAGAAGATTTAATAGCCAAGTTCAGCTTGCTGAATGTAGATAAACTTATTCTTAAAATGGAATACAGTTATCTAATACTGAGGATAATTGAATGTTGGAATACATGTTAGGGACAGGGCTGGCACCAAGTCATTTTGTCTTTAAAATCAGCAGAAATGTAACTTAGCTGAGTATATGTGAAAAAATTGATGTACCTTGAGAGTTTTGGCTGGTCTCCTTTGACCTTGGAGTGACTGAGCCTGAGGAGATCTCCTTGCTGGCTATGCCTCAATATCCTTATAACACTGACCAGTCTTCTCCAAGTCATAGTACAATAAAATATCATATTTCAAGGCTGAGCTATTTATCTGCAGAAACTGGGAAAGAATGTTCTTCTTTGATGTTCGGTTGGCTAGATATCAGCTGCTTTTCTGCCCTCCTCCAGTGAACCAAGACTTAGAGACACCTTTACCCCTGTTAAAAGATGAAAGAGAAAATCCCATCTCATGTGTCTCGTTAAAAGTGTTGTTCATGTCTTCTGGGACAATCACAATGCAGCCTTTGCAGACAAAGAATCCCCCTAAAACAAGTATCCTAGGTTTCTTCTTCATTCCAGTAGGGACACTGAGTTCCTGATACTATCATCTGGTTTATCTCAGCAGAAAAATTCTTCAAGCATTGCTGCTACCAGCCTCTCCTAGTTTCTTCCCCTATCATCTCTGAATGTTAAATTTCTGTGATCTAAACAATATAAGAGGTGTAATTAGGAACAAGAATGAACTATCTGTATTAAAATTTGTGTTTTGCGATAGCTTAAATGAGCTGTCTATATATTCCAAGGTTAAGTAATTTTAAAATAACAGATTTTGAAAGCTTGGTCAAAGAGTGGGAATTATGGACTAAGTTCGGCCATTAGGATAAGCACAGTTTAGGAACCCCTTTTCTGACTGGTAAAACTGTGGAAGTGGGCTGTTCATAAGCAGTTTGTATTGCAGTGAGCAATGCATATTTCTGTGTTCAGGCAATTTACCTTCATTGATAAGACAACTTTTTCTCAAACTCCTGTAAATTCAATCTATTCTTTTCTGAACTGATTGTGCCAGCATCTGAAGTAATATTTTGATCTGAAGTAATATTTGATATTCAAATCATTTGATTTGAAAAGGACATTTATGTGAACTCAGAAGTTTCATTAGTACTAATGCTGAAAAAAATCCCAAACCTTACAAATAAACATTGAAGACGTAGATAGTGACTGGCTAATTTGTAAGAAAAGACTGCACAATGGGAAAAAAAATAGAAATCTCTCTACTACTGTTCATGGAAATGTGTGGCCATATTTTAAGTAGCCGCATCAAGAGTTAAATTTACTTGAAAACTCCCATTTTAAAATTGAGCTTGCTTTTAACTCATGCATATTTGAAATTCTTTGTTTAAAGTCTTTTATATTAGGAGATTTTTTGCAGATTAATTAGATGACAGAGAAGTGAAGAGGGAGGCATCGGAAAATATCTTGAGGAAGAGAAAGAAACGTAAACCCCTGCCTATTCAAACACAAAGCTTACAAAGCTGAAAGTTCAGAAGCGAGGAAATGCCAAAACAAACTTGTTCACTTTACGTTCTTTCTTTTTCTCTGTTCTCATGTAGGAGACTTTAATCTGTAATTAGATATTCTTCTACAGAGTAACTGTGCCTCCCTCAGGGCACAGGCTGGGTGTGCAACTGGCAAGCAACGATAAATCTAACATTTTTTAATAACTGCATTGGTAACACAAGTTTTAGTGGAAATTCTGGAATTTAATTTTATATTGTGTATTTTTTTACAGCAACAGCTCTATGTTGGCTCCGAGTCAGTCATAGCACAGGTGAAGTTCCACCAGTGTGACATGTATGGCACGGCCTGCGCTGACTGCTGCCTCGCCCGGGATCCCTACTGCGCCTGGGATGGGATCTCCTGCTCCCGCTACTATCCCACAGGAGTGCAGGCAAAGAGGTGAGACCTGCTGCTTTTTCTGACAGGCTTTTTGCAAAATATCTGCATAAACGGTTCTTACTGCAACAGAAAGTGCTTCATATCTCCCCCTCATACAAATAACTGAACAGTGAGATGTCAGCTGCTGATTTATTAGCATAACCTTAGGGGATTGCAAGTAGCCAAATGCACAGGAATATTTTTGTGAATAAAGCTAAGTTACTTAGGAATTATTTACATTACATTGTAAACAAACTCTTATTTCCTTATACATCTTTTCATATGCAGAGAAAAGACACTTTACAACATGAGAGACTTGCTTTGGTAGTATTATACAGTGAGTATATAACACTGTAATAACATATATAATAGAATTTCTAAAAAAAAAAAAAAAAAGTAAAGAATCTGTGTTAGTAGTCAAATACCTTCACCAGCCATATCAAAACAGAGTTCCTGCAAAAGCTTTGCAGAAACTTCCTGTAAAATGTTCGGGTTAGGCTTTTCGCAGTGAATTGAAAGGCAGGTTACTCTAGAGGCAGTTCAAAGCACAAACATCATTTAGGTGCTTTAATTCTTCCCTTGGGGAGACTATCCCTCTCTATCACCATTCATTTATTCATGGTTCTTGGCCTTCATTCTTTCCTGCAGTCATTTCCCTCTCTTCTTCCCTCTAAAACCCAGGCTCTGCAATTCAGCTACCCGAATCAAGCTGCTAGAACATTCATGTTTTAATCCAGACCATTTTACAAAACTTAGTCATCTCTGCCACCTAAAGAGAGTAATTTCTAACCTGAGAAAGAAAAATTCTTTCTGTGGCTTTTTTTGGAATTACTCGTGCAGCAAATATATGCTTAAGTATAAATTAGACCTGGAAGGACTGCAAGGATTACAATGACCTGAGTAACTTCCACAGAGAGTTTGAAAACTAGTGGAGGTTATTCAGTAGTATCCCTAATATGTTAGTGTTTCCTAAGGAAAACCAGGAAGGTATGTCTTTGTATTTTTTCTTTTTTTGATCCTGCACATCTTTATGAATCTGGATGCACTCAAACAAATGCAGGCTGACAGTAACCAGGCCCAACACACATTTCTGTAGATTTTTCTAGAATATAATTAATAAAGTCATGTTACCTTGGGTAACATGACTTTTTGGATAAGGCACATTAAAAAGTAAAAATGAGAAACACAGTCTATGACTCAGCATAATTAAGAATCTCTTGTATTTACTACACTAAGACATAGGTTAAACCAAGTAGGAAACCTACACCACTTTTACAAGCAGGATTGCATAGTCTTCTCATGCCTCTTGCAAGTAGATCTAAAGGGAAGTAGTGGGCTCCAGCTGTCTGCTTAGTGTGAGATGAGTCTGGTTAAAATTTTCAGGACCTAGATAAGAAATATGAGCAGTTATATAGCAGGACGGGTAGATTAATGTGCTACAGTATGAGTAGAAATTGAATTATCATAATTATAAAGCATATGGGTTACTCATCTAATGATGTAAAATTCATTTGAGGAAGGGAAGGCTTTAAAAATCTCCCAGCAGCCTGCTAGCCTGCTAACAGCATCACCATTTATGTTGTTCTACAGGCTACTTATTGTCCAAGAAAAGATAAGAGAAACTCACTCAGCCCTGAACTCTGTTGTACATGTTTAGCATATTTTTCGTGTAAGACAATTTCCAGAGTAGCAGCCTTTAAGTCCCCTGACACACACATTTATCCAGGGCTGAGTGATATGGGCAGCACTCCAGGCACCTTCCTGTGCCTTGTGCCCCCGACATTCAGCAGGTCAGTCTCTAAAAGAAGAAAATGCTGCTGCTATCACCCTCCTTCTCTTGAGATAAGCACTGCAGTGTGGAGAAGGGATTTGCATTCAATTGAATGTTCTTGAAGTCTGCAAAACTTGTTTTACATGTAAGAGTTTGGGGAACAGCCAGCAAGACTAACAATGTTGAGAGGTACGGATGGCATTTGCTTTGCTCACTTTAGCTCATAGCTGAAGCTCAGAGCATTTCAAATTTAAGAGCTTACACTAACTTCGTGGTACATGGGTGGAGAGACAGGAGAGCTACTTGGGACATGTTGGGAACTTGCTTTAAGTTGCTTCCCATCAGGTGCAAGGTGAGGAGCACTGCTGGAAAAGGCAGGTCGTGGTAGACTTGGAGTTTTCTGATCTCAAGTGGACTCCAAGCTGATAACCCTGCCATGGCTTTTTTGGACTCCAAACAGAATTAATGCCACATCGCAGAGCATTCATATCTTAATCTGGTCTTGTCCAGGACTCCAGATTCCTGCTCAAGCTGTACGTGGTAGCATAGGTAATGTGAGTGCAAAGGGCATTGGAGAGCACTGGTTTCACCTGTTCCTGACATCCCTCTCATCATTTGGACTCATGGAGCAGTGCCTTATGTTACAACACACTTGAGCTGGCCTTAATACCACCTTTATCTGCTCAAATGTGACCCTCATACTGTATATTTAGGTGGACTTTCGACTTGTAAGAGCAGTGCTGCTGGTGAGTAAGAGCACTGCTCAGAGCTCTCTTTTTAATTCCAGTCCTATTGTTGAAGAGTTGAGCTGGGGCAGGGATGTACAGTGTGTCCTCCCCACTTTGATTCAAGTGTTATCTGCTTTAGATCCTAAGGCCTCCAAGGTATAACAAGTGTTTAGAGAAACATTAAATAGAAATCTGTAAACTAAGGCGTGTAAAGGATTTAAAGAGAAGTGAAGCATAAATAGAAAAACCCTCTGCTTGACATCTGGTACTAATTTTTCAAATCATGGAAGTCTTTCTTATAAATCCTTGTACATGCATAGCCTGGATAATTAATTAAATGTAGGATTTAATTAAAGACAAAAACTGAGTCCAAATCCCATATCTTGATCCTGGGAGCACAGCACACTACAGTTCCATGGTAATCACAGATGTATGGTTCCTGAATACTGAAAATACTTCAGATGCCAGAAGGAATTTCTATTGCATTCAAATTTCATGAAGTGCACTTGAGAAAGTGTAGGTCCAGAAATGCTTTAGTTCACAATTACCTCTGCAATCTGATTTACACAGGTTCAATATTTTTCTAGACAAGTACTAAATTCTGCAAGTGAGATTCTTTGCTCTTTCAGCTCACTGTCCAGGCTGAAAAAGGGCTGAAGTAATTTAAAAATTGTCTTTGAGCTTGGATCTAGTGTGATTCTTTAGCTAATTTTTAGAAGCTGACAGTCACTCCCCTGCCTCTTCTCCCTCTCTGGTCTGTTTCTACATCAATCACTCCACCAGCAAGCATACAGTCTGCTGATTTACTTATGCAAACTGCAGTGGTGCCTTTTCCCCTCAAGACTTTTCAACACCCATTCCTGGGAAATAATAAAGAATCATAAAAATAATGATCATGATGATAATGCTTGTATTGCTTTCTTGCAGACCATTTTTGCTAAGTTCCTGAAAGCACAGAGTTACAGACTGAAGTCTAAATTCATAAAGTTATATATTGCAAAAGGCACTTAAATACATTCAGCACATTTTCTAATCACTGAACATTGCTTATAGTAGATTATCTCAGGGATTGCCGGGTACTCTGTTTTTCACAGAATTCTGAATAAAATAATTTCTAAGAAAAAAATACAAAAAAATACCAGGCTTGTATCAGTATTTATGAAATGAGTTTATCTTCCAGTATCGCCCGCTTTTTCAGCACCTCATCCCATTTTTCCCTTCTCCTCAGGAAAATAGCAAGTGAGGGCATTGGTAAATGTGTTTCCCCTAGTCTTCATACTCACAACATCAAAATTCCATCAAACAAACATTTCTTTTCCTTGAATGGAGAAATAATCCCATTTTACAAGACTAGGATTTTTTTGGCTCTACAAGGATCATAAGGAACTTAAGAGAGAATAGAACATGTCTGCTACCTGTCCTGTTCCTGCTAGATAGGGGTGCTGGGCCTGACAGCAGCAGCGTTTTCTTGTTTGTTTTTTTTCAAGGCTAATGCACATCCTATAGAGTTTATGTATATCTGTGCAAGACAGTGTCTCTTTTGAGCAATCTTTGTACACAGTCATGCAAACCTTGTGGCAACATTATTCAGCACTGACACTTTGCAGAGTTATCAGTAGGCATAGCTGCAGCATCCATACATTGTAATGAGAACTCCCAGACCATAATAAAGCCCAGTTGCTAGCTCAAAATCTCCATTTTTTTGTTTGATAACATGCATGTATTTTTAGCATCTCTCCTCAAAAAGCCCCACTGAATTTGCAGGTTCCCCTGAAAAAACAATGGCAAAACATTGGTTCTTCTTTGAATACCAGTAAAGGTTAAATCTGTCCTCTTGGTCCACCGACACCCCTGGATCAGAACTCCATATGGGTGACAGAACTTGGATAACAATCACTGTCTACTGCCAGGTTAGAAATGTGATGAGTAACATCCATGGACAAGATCTTTAAATAGTGTAAATCTATGCAGTTCCAGCAAATTCTATTTGTGCCAAATAAAAATTCTGTTTGTGTTCACTTAGCACCAGACAGAAAAATTATTTCAGTATTAAATGCAGAGAATAACAGAACTCTTTGGCTTTGCTTGTTTCTAGCATCTATAATTTATACTGTACACATGCCTGCTGTGTAAGATTTGCTGCACTGCATATTTCTTCTCTAAATCTGTTATGTATGGCATTGGCAATGCAGTGTAGAATTACTCTTTATGCAAATATAGGAAAGGTATCCTTAGTAAAACTAAATTTCAGGTTATAGAACATACTACATCTGGCAAGGTATAGCATTCCAATAGGCTCTTTTATTTCCCAAGTAAGCAATCTTAATCTTACTTATCAGGACACTCAGAGCTAAAAAAAAAGCCATATAAAAGCACAATTCTTCTGGGAATGCACCATATAATCATGGTTTTCATTTTTTCTGTAAATGCATATAAACCCCAGAAACCTCAAAACTCAGACTGATTCTTCTTTCAAAAGCACTTGCAATATTTCCAGGTGGAAACCAGGGCTCCCAGGTTCTGACCACAGTTCTGCCACTAGCTCACTTTCTAGGCACCGGCAAGTCATGAATCTCTCTGTTTCTCTGTTGAGAAAAATGAGCTTAGTAACTGTCTGTTACAAAGGTGTAATAAAGTGTTTTCTCTTTACTTTGAGATTCCTAAGAGAAAAAAAAAGCATAACACAATAGTGAAGGTTAAAAGAACTACCATTCACATACATGGGAAACTGTTCTAAATTAAAAAATGAAAATTTCCTTGTTTTCCAGAGAGAGAATCAAAACACAGGCTAAAGGTCCCTAAGACTGAATGTTCTCCAGTTGGTTCAAGGGATCTGTTTTGTTATTTATGACATCCATGTAATTAAGTATAAACTGGACACATAGGTGTGCCTCTTCTCCAGACGAATGTGTTTCTTTTTTTTCAGACATGTGATTCCCTGTAGGTTGAGTAGAGAAAAAATGCTGATGTATAAATTATTACTTCTCACAACAATGTTAATTTTTTATAGCAAGCGAGACTTAACTCCTTATGTTTATAATTAATGCCACTTTAGCATAACCCAACAGTATGTCAGCTAAACGTGTTCTCTCAAAGAATTCCACTTTTTTTCCCTCCAGACGTTTCCGCAGACAAGATGTTCGCCATGGAAATGCAGCGCAGCAGTGCTTTGGCCAGCAGTTCATTGGTAATCTATTCAACACTTACAAGTTGCTAGTAAATGCCTGGAACAGACAACACAGAGTCTGCCAAGAGTATGAGCCAGACCTGAGTTTTTTTATTGGTATATTCCTATAATGTTATAAGAAATCTGGGGATGAACCCACGCCACTCAGGTCTAAGAATTTACTGTTTCAGGCGCATCTCCTAATGTTCATGTGGTTCTGCAGCCCTGATATTCAGATTAAAGATGGGGATAATGAATCTCAATGGCTTCCAAGAGAAATAAAAGAATAAAGACTGAGCAGGCATAAGAAACAACAGGACTGCCTCCTGAAATGGATATGAAATAATGTCAGGACACTAAGCCAGAATTGAAGGGGCTCAGTAGCATAGACATGAGCAATCACACGCCAGAACAAAAATGTGTATTTATGATCATTATCAAGTTTTCTGCTTTAAAAAAATCAAACCAATAACAACAAAAAAAATTAAAAAAAAAAAACAAAAACAAAACAAAACAAAACAAAAAAAAACCACAAAAAAACCAAAAAACCAAAAAACAAGTAACCAACAAAAACCCCCATACAAACAAACAAATGCCC
>NW_020955324.1:636193-644932 GCF_003031625.1 Empidonax traillii | reverse complement strand
AAAAAAAAAAAAGGAGAAAAAGGTAGATTACTCTGTCTAATGTTGTTGTCCAAACCTTGGAAAGTGATGATTTCAAACACTGGTACTGGGAACGACAAAGCAGAGAAAAAACAGTTGCCTGGGTATCCTGAGTATTTTGCAGCATAACACACAATACATCGATAGAGGAAAAGAAATAAATCATAAAAGGTTTTTCTAGAAAGATAACCAGAGAAACAATATTTTAAATATTAAATATTAGATAGGTATTTTACATGAGAAAGCTTTGTTAAAATTGAAGCCTATTGGAGGATATAGTACATTTTGGAAAAGTATATCCCAATATGAAATATCAATTATTTAGCAAGTTTAAAATACAACAGAGAAATTACAATTATATAAAAGAGTGTATTTTTTTTAGGGTATAAAAATAATTGGTCTCAAGTGTCTTTCTCACTACAATGAAATTAGATGATTTCATTAATGAGGCAATTGGCTTCCTTCAGTGTAACAACTAGCTTATCTTCCTCCAGATATTTTGTTGAATGGAAAAGCAGAATTGAGTTTTGATAAAATTCACTCACCTTGTTTTTATTAGCACCCTTGGCCAAAACTATACATTCATTTCACACATGTATAACATGGATATTTATAATATTGGTTTGAGTATTTTTAGTTTTTCAGAGTTTCATTTTGCAAAAGGTTACATGCTCTCATTTGTACCCCTAAGAAAAATTGAATTATTTTTTATATTTAAACATGTATTGAATCCTCCTGTTTCACTGAGTGAAAATGAAATTAACTATTCATAAGAACCAGGCCCAAGCAATTACCAGTGTGAAAAGCTGAGATCTGTTTCTCTGTGTATAATCTTAGGTGAATCATGGCACAGTTTGGTCAGATGCCGTGAGAGTCTGGGATGATGGGAATATTTATTTAGCAGGTCAGATCTTCATTAGACATTATTTTCAGTCACTATCCGTTTGGATCCAAATCAAGCTTCACTCTCAAAAGTAAATAAATCCCAAATATGGAGTGTAACAAGTATTTGCAGCAACACATTTTTGAAACATTTGTTTTCCTACCAGGTGAAGTACTGGAGAAGACTGAGGAGCGACTTGTTTATGGGATAGAGTACAACAGCACCCTTTTGGAGTGCACCCCTAGGACCTTACAAGCAAAAGTAATCTGGCTTGTCCAGAGAGCACATGAAACTAAGAAGGAGGAGGTAAATATTCTTCTATACTAACTTTTTTTTTTTTTTTCAATAAAAGAGCCTGCTGTTAGGAATATTACATCTCCACTGAAAGGCCTGTCAACAGTTGCTGAAACGTGTGTGTGTCAGGGAAAAATCATTATGTTCATCTGGTCTCTTGAATTAATAGACCTGAGAATTTCATCTGGTGTTTGCATTCAGCGTCTTGAATGCAGATGTTAGAAATTTAGTGAAGATCTTAAGATCTCAAAACAAAAGAGAATCCACCACTTTTCTTGGTATGTTATTGCAGGGGTGAAATGTGAACATATTCCTCCCAATGTTAATCTAGCTTAACATCCATTCATTCCTGCTGTCCCATCTGTGGCATTACAGAATCTTCTGCAAATGAGTGTTGGTGGATTCTCTGCCTCTTTTACATATATTTTCCTATTATGAAAATGCTCCATAAGTGTTATTATATTTATTCCTCAATACCTCTCTAAGACACATCATTGTATCTATCCCCATTTAGTATGTGGAAGAACGTAGGCCTCAGACTACCAAAGCATAAGAATGGTTGCCTTACTGCCCAGCAGCTAGGCTCTTCTGCAAGTGGGAAACCCAGGCTTAGCCATAGACATCTGCAGATCTCTGCAATGGGACTGCTCTGATAGAAAATATGGATATTTATGATAAAGATATCTACCTAGGAGCTAGTCTATGCAGGCTGCCTTTGAAGTCAGACTAGATGGTGTTGCAGTTATAGCCAGCGTTATCACCTTTTGGTCAGGTAAAAAGTTACTAGCAAGCCACTGAATATAAAAATATACAGGGATTCCACACCCTGCTTTAAATACCCTAATCTAAGCCAAATGAATATCATCCCTACTTCTGGCACATTTTTTTTGCCCAAAGTTTTGTCCAAGTCCCTAATCTCTGCATGGTTTTTCACACTTGGTGATTTCTCATGTATTTAGCTGGAAGATCCCTATTTAACCATAAGCATTCTTACAACAGAACTATTAATCAGGTCTTTCACAAAAAGTGATACTGTGAGGTGGTGAGGATGTCTTGTATACACATCCTTTTAGATCCACTAGACAATGGATACCATAAGTGTAAATTTGAACAGACTCTAATCTTCTATTACTAGAATAAATTTGTTTTAATGTTTTCACCTGAAAGTTAGTTCCATTTAACCTGAATGACTACATGGTCATTAGAAAAAGACAAATAAAAGCAGAGAGTAGTAGAATGGTAGAATCACAGTCACAGAATGGTTTGGGTTGGAAGGGACCTCTAGGGATTGTTTAGTCCAAACACCCTGACATAGGCAGGGACATCTTCCGCTAGACCAGGTTGCTCAAAGCACTATCCAACCTCACCTTGAACACTTCCAGGCAAAGTGCATCCATAGCCTCTCTGGACAACATGTGCCAATGTCTCACTACCCTCACAGTAAAAAAAAATGTTTTCTTTTGGTTTTTTTCCAATCTAAATTTACCCTCCTTCAGTTTAAAACCATTGCCCCTGTCCTGTTACAGGGCCTGGTAAAAAGTCCCCAACTTTCTGAAAGTACTGAAAGGTCACAACAAGGGTTCCCCACAGTCTCCTCCTCCAGGATGAACTACCCCCAGTTGTCTCAGTCTTTCTTCACAGCAGAGGTGCTCCATTCCTCTGTTCATTTTTGTGACTCTCCTTCAGTCCTACTTTAACAGGTCCATCTCTGTCTTGTACTGGGAACCCCAGAACTGGACACAGTATTGTTGTTATGCAGCCCAGGATACAGTTGGTTTTCTGGGCTCCAAGTGGACCTGGCCAGCTCTCATCCAATTTCTCATCCCCCAGAACCCCAAGTCCTTCTCTTTGGGCCTGCTCTTGATCCCTTCATCACCCAGTACTTCTGCTTAAATTCATTATCTTATTGTTAAATAGAGAGCTGAGGATATTATTCTCCTGGACACTTCTGCTCCTGGATTAGGCAGCTCAGCGCTCCCTAATTACCATCATCTGAGAAATCCTCACAGTCAACAATCCAGCCCTCAGGAGCTGTAGGGGGAACTTAAACACCAGACTCAGAATAGAGGCTTTAATATCACAGTGGTCCAAACATGCCAGTGTATAAGAGAATTCACAGCAACATTTATCACAGATCAGCTGGCAAATGCCCATTTGTTTCCTATCCAGTAGATTATTTGTATGCTTCTGACTTATTTCCCTCTGTGATTTAGCCACAGGTGACTAAGACATGCTGGGAAAACAGGATACTGTCTGCTCCCCTATACATTCTTCCATGCAGTCCAGATTCTTTAGACTGCTTTCCTTTCACAGCTCAATCTCTTAATTACTTCAAGTAAATATTTTTGTTATAAGAAAGCCCTGTGAATGTAAGTTTTGTGGATCTCTAATCTTCCTCTCAAAATTTAATGTGAAATTCATGAAAGTATAGTTCAAAAATAACTGCACTGGTTTATTGTAGTAGCAAAGGCCCATGCTCTATAATTGCATCAATTTTTATTGTTTTTATTCAGGTGAAGACAGATGATAGAATAATCAAAATGGACCTTGGACTTTTATTCCTGAAGCTCCATCGTCTGGATGCAGGGACTTACTTTTGCCAGACAGTGGAACACAGCATTGTTCACACTGTCAGGAAAATCACCCTGGAAATAGTTGAGGAAGAACGTGTAGATGAAATGTTTAATAAAGACTATGAGGAGGAGATGCCTCACAAAATGCCATGCCCAATGCAGAGCAGTATACCTCAGGCACCAAAGCCATGGTACAAGGAATTTCTTCAGCTAATAGGTTACAGCAACTTCCAGAGGGTGGAAGAATACTGTGAAAAAGTGTGGTGTACTGATAAGAAGAGAAAAAAGCTGAAAATGTCTCCATCCAAGTGGAAATATGCCAACCCTCAGGAGAAGAAGGCAAGGATCAGACCAGAGCATTACCGGTTGCCCAGGAACATAGCTGACTCTTGATGGACAAAATCCATCCACTGTTTCTGAGCAAAAGGACTTAGTCAAGAGGGAGAAATCAGTCTTGATTTGAGTAAATTACACAGGTTTATATATATAAAATATTGGGACTGAAAAAAAAAATGCTATGGTAAGTTATACTGTACACATGATGACTGTTTAGAAGCATTTTAAAGAAAATCTTCTCGGCTGTTTGGTTCTAAGTCAATGCATTAGGGAGGACGTGACAATCTTCAGATTTTGAGTGCTTGAATCAGTCTCCTGTGTGGACTGTGCTTGTGCTGTATATTGTTGCACATGATGGCATATTTAACAAATTTGAATAGCTAAGCATTCACAAATGAATGAAAAGTATAACACATTTCTTTGTTTCACAAATTTCTCATGCTTCTAAAAGTGGCACGTCTTAAGATCTTTCCTTTTGATTGTGACCTGTCTGAGTTTATCACTGAGAACAATGAGTTATGTTAATACAGTGTACTGCTATTTCTAAAGGTAATGAAGGGAAATCCTATTTACTTCCCACCATTTTTTTTTTCGTATCAATCATTTATGGAGTGCAATGTGGTCTCACAGCTAAATAATATTGCCTAGTAACTTGATGCAAGTCAAATGCATGCTGAGAACACAGGCAGAATGAAATTCATCAATTTATCTACACAAGAAGTTGAAATAATGGTTTAGATAGAAAACGAGTCCATCTTGTGTCTAGTACCTTGCATTAGTGATGACACGAATTAAGGGATCGCCCTCTTGTGGCGAAAAAAAGGCAAAACCTGATACTAAAACTCATTTTCTGAAGAAATGTGTATAAGCAGAAAAGTATTACCGAGATCCACAGCTGGTTTGTTTTCAGCAGACACTTTTAGTCTCCATGTGCTAAGCTCACAGATTTAGAAGGCAGTGTTGGAATTCATTTATACTGGAAAGGCAGCGTTTAAAGTAAGTGACGCTTTATGCTGTTAACATGCTTTTGGAGTAAAACGCAGTCATTAAAATTTGGGATGTAGATTAAAAATAAGAATAGCATTATGAAGCTGTGTTTCTACAGTTTCAGGACCTATTCCAGGTAAATCTTTTTCTGATATGTGATCTCTGGTCTACAGGGTTGCTTTGCTTTGCTGCTCTTGTGAGTGATACCAGGGGATACCAGGAGAGATCAAAAGAACTAAGTTGCTTACAACCTAGGCCTTTCAAGATTTACTATAAAGAAAAAAAAAAAGGAAAGAAAGAAAAAATAAGAAAGAAAGAAATCTTTCTTTAAGTACAAAAAAACAGATAACAGGTGCAGCAAATGCAGGAAAACTAATATTTCACTCTCTGAGAAATTTGATATTACAATATGAAATGTATATTGGATTTTTTTAATTGAAAATTTAAAAAAAAAAAAAGAAAGATAGGGAAGTTATAAACACAAATGACTCACGAATTAATTAATTCCTAAACTGAGAACATGATGCGAGTAATGGAAATTGCCAAGTAGATACAGATTTTTATGCCATCAAGAAAATATACAAGCGATTCATCAGCTCCAAAAAGCTTCAACTTCTAATTCAGAAACAGTGGAAATTAACAGCCTGGATAACAGAGATTCGTGGTTTGCTGTGTTAACAAATGCAGCAATCAGTGCTAACCTAGTGTTGTTTTCCAAACAGGGTGTTTGTGAGAGGAGTTCACAGCTGCTGTCAGGACCAGGGAGCTTTGCTGTGCTCCTCTGGGAGTAGAGACTGTCCCAGTGCTTGAAAAGAGCCCATGGGCACACTGTCAGCAACTGGGGAATAAGGAAAACAGTGTTATCACCTTGTGTGGGTGTAGCAGCGTTAAATCTTTCCATCAGCCTGTTAAGAAAAATCAGTTGGTCTGAGAGTTTGCACTTCATTTGTCTATGAGATGGGACCAGACACATCCTTGCATGAATTCATGCAGTTGCTAACTTTGATCTGATAGAGGAGACTGGGTAAATTCAGTTTTCTGGGACAGTTTAATGGAACTTAGTTGCAGTTAGGATCCTGTGTTTGTTTACAGCTGTATGGAAAGTGCTGTCTCTGAAGGCTGTGGCAGGGAACTTATCCTGGATTTATACTTAATCATCACTAACATCCTTGATAGAAAAAACATCATCTTAAAACACTACCAAAACCTTTTTCTGATGAATTATGGAATCCATTTCTTTTAAACAACAGTGGGAGTTATTTTTTTTTACTTTATGCTTAATTTGCAAGTATCTAGTGCAAATGTATCATAAATGAACTGTTAGAAAATAATGACAGCATCCCAGCCCCATGGAACAAATATAATTTTTTGTCTCATTCTCTGAGATTTCAGGTGGAAACTGTGATATGGACATCAGGATTTAATATGAAAGTGTATTTTTAGCTCCCCATCCCTTTAGTGGTTACATACGGAAAATTGCATTACACCTTTATTTACCTCTTAAAATTCAAATTTTTAGCTTACACCTAGTTCGTTTCATGGTTGCAATGCCTGTGAGAATTCAGAACTACAAGGTCTTGTTCAAAGAGTGCTCTGACACCTATAGAAGAAGAGAAAGAATGACAATGTATTTTGGAAGGATATGCACAAATGTGCTCGTACACAATGTTATTTAAAATGCTTCTTTGTATATTTGGGGGGCATTGTCTGCTTCTTTTCATTATGAGTTTGATGTATTTTGTATGTGCATGAGGTGGTCAAATTATAAATATAATTAAGAACCGTTTTTGGCTGAAATAATCTCTATTATTTCTTAGTATATATTTTCCCTAGACAGTATGATTATATGCAGGTCACACAGGGTTATTTACAGATGTCTTTCACCACGTATTTCCTGAGCGGAGAACACAGATCAGGACAGAAGGATCTTCATATAGAGTTACCAAGTGGGAAACTGTGGCTCAGGGTAACAAGTAGATTAAGTCTATTAATGTCAGGTAGATTTTGGGAACTATGATTAGAGTATTATCTGCTGCATGAATGCATTTTAAAAGTGGAACACGGTCGCCTAAACCCAGAAGATTCCAGCTGTTGGAAATTGATTGAGAAACAACAATTTGGATAAAGCTTTGGACTCCACCCTGTTTCGTGAGGAGGGAAAAGCCAGATCGCTTGGACTAAACACTTTCTTTGCTTTGCTCTTGCTCTTTTGTTGGCAAGGAGATTATTGTCACCTTGTGCAAACTATTGGGCTCTCCCATTCTGTTGGGACATCAAGGCAGCAGAGTGCTAACCTGCTGTAAAATTCTTCGCTTATATATCTCAAAATAGGCTTTTATGATACAAACCACTGTTTTGTAGCATGAAACAGATCTCTTTAGGCAGGTAAGAGAGAAAATAATTGCCCTACACCCAGCTACCTGCATAGTAAAGTTAGCAGTCATGTTTGAAGAAATGCTTGAATTAACATAATTTTCAAAATTATAGAGTTATTGAATTTCTCTTATTCTTTAATTTTCTTTTAAGTGGAGGGGGAGGCAGTGTTGGGGAAATCAATTTTCTTTTCCTCTAAAAGGTAGACAGTCAGTTTCCCTTTTTAAAAAGTCCAGTAATCTCCTTAGTCTACCTTGGAGCAATGAGGTTGGAGTTATTTATGCAACTTATGTCTCCGGCTCCAGAAGGCACAAATGCCTCTGAAAGCTGTGCTGTCCAGATAAGAAGCCCTGAAAGTGAGCTTTTCTACATCTGTGACCTAGCAGGATGCTTGCAATTCCTATCAGCCTTGGAATCCTGTTCACTTCACCAAATTGCTGTTTTTAATGGAAAATTCATGCCCAGTTAACATGCGTATTTATCATAAATGGAGCCATGATGGGCAAGTCTTGCCTTTGGGTAGTATTTATTTTTTATTTTAGCAATGAGTGGTTTTGGGCTTTTTTTAATTTTAATTTTTTGAGGAAATAAGTTATCTGACTAGCACTGTAAACAGAAAGGTGGCAGAGCTAGCAATGTCAAGTAAAGCTACCGGTCACTATGAGTTAATCAACTTTCTACAGTGATGCACACATTGAAGAACAAATTTACCAAAAGTCAACCTAATCCAACGCTGTAATCTCATTTCACAGAATGGTTTTGCTCCTTTGAGATTTGCCTCTCATGTAATGTTGAGCCAGGAAATATTTTGTTAAGCATTTGTGCACATGTGCTCATAATTTGCTGAAGTGAGAGGTACGGGACAGAGCACAGTTGAATGTAGTTGAAGCACAGGAGCCTTATCTATCTAATTCCTAGATTTCCTGAGGTTCTTATCCCTATCTAAAAAGAGAAGATTTAATTGCAGGAGAAGAAGCCTTGATCCATGAATGGTTTGGTGAGTCACGAATCCTATTTCAGAACTGAAATCTGTAGACTAAAGAGCCATTGTGACTAACTTGTTTCAGGAAATTACCCCAAGGGCAGACAACACACAGAAAACTCCTTTGAAACAAAACATCTCTTTACTTGCAATGTCTGTTAATTCAACAGCAGAATTTCATAGAATAGAATCATAGAATAGATTGGGTTGGAAAAGACCTCCAAGATCATCAAGTCCAACCCCTAATCCAACTCCAATTACTATATCATGGCACTAAGGGCCACATCCAATCT
>NW_020955324.1:627034-634275 GCF_003031625.1 Empidonax traillii | reverse complement strand
AAGTAGGTGTTAAGTACCTCAGCCTTCTCCTCATCTCTATTAACTATGTTTCCCTCCAAGTCCATCAAAGAATGGAGGTTTTCTTTGCCCCTCCTTCTGTTATTAATGTATTTATAGAAGGACTTTTTGTTATTCCTAACAGAAGTGGCCAATTTAACTGCGAATTGTGCTTTTGCATCCCTGATTTTCTTTCTGCATGATCTAGCTGTCTTCCTGAATTCTTCGTAAGTAGTCAGCCCTTTCTTCCATAGTTGGTAAAATCTCTTTTTATCCCTGATTTCCTTCAGAATCTCCCTGTTTAACCAAGCTGGTTGTCTTCCCTGCTGGCTTGCCTTTCGGCCCACCAGTACGGCCTGTTCCTGTGCTCTCAAAACTTCCTGCTTGAAGCACATCCATCCCTCCTGAACCCCCTTTTTTTCAAGGGTTGTTTCCCAGGGTATGCTCTGGACTAGACTTCTGAATAGTGCTTTAAAGTCTTTTTTAATTGTCCTGGCACTTCTTTGATTAATGTCCTCACTGCCAGCCTGGACTACCACCAGTGGATAATAGTCTGAGGGCTGAATTAACTCAGGAAGTCTCTTACTAATATCCCTCACCCTGGCCCCAGGAAGGCAGCATACTTCTCTCTGGGATGGGTCTGGGCGACATATAGGGCCCTCAGTTCCCCTCAGAAGGGAGTCACCGACTACAACTATCCTTCTTTTTTTTTTTTTATACCTGTGGTTGTAATCCGTCTTTTGGACAGGGCCGAACCAGGAGGCTCTCCAGAGAGATCTTCTTGGCTGTCCTCTACCTGACTGTCTGGGTCCAGGGTCTCATATCTATTCTTCAAGGGCACCCTGGGGGGTGATGGGGGTCAAGAGAGAGTTCTTTTACCTCTCCCATTAGGGACCTGTTTCCATGGCCCCCCATCAATTTGGTCTGCTCCATCTGCCTTATGGCAGGAGGGGCAGGGCTTTGCAGTCTCTTGTTGGACTTCCTTAGGGTTCAAAAGGGTTTGACTCCACCAGTCAATTGCCTTTTCACTCTCCCTAATGCACCTTAATCTCTCTACCTCTTCCTTAAGTTCTGCTACCAGGCACAGTAAGTCACTCACCTGCTCACATCGTACACAGCTACCTCCTACACCATCCTCCGGTACCAACGCCAGGCTCAGACACTCAGCACACCCAGAGACCTGGGTGGCTGCATCCTTCTTCGAGGGGAGTGTCTGAGCACACACACTCCTACTATTAACAGCAGTAACGGCTTTTGATTTTCTGGAAACCATTGCTAGCTTTAAAAAGCACACTCACCTACGAGAAGTGGGAGCTGGTTGTGCCCTGCCTGCTTGAAATGCCTTGAAATTGCTGTACCACAGCCCTGTTATTCTGATCCTGTGGGGTGCATTAACGAAGGTCACTCACGCTCCTGGAGGCTCTTATATAGCCATCTCTAGCACTTGCTAACGAGCCTGACCCACCCCTCACTCACCTTAATCGGATCCGAGGAGGAGCCAAGACTGGGAAAGCCTGGGAAAGCCTTTGAAAATGTTTTTGCACATATTTGAAAATCTGTATTTGAAGAAGAACAGTTTAGGATTACATTTAATATGGCTGCATTTGTAGTATATAAATTATGAACTCTCAAAATATCTCTAGTCAATCTGAATTTCAGCGTATCCACTATACATACACATAGCCCATCATGATGTTTTCTGGCTCTGAAGAATCACACTTGCCAAGTCCCCTCAACCTGAACTTCAAGCATGTCTGTGAAGGCACATAATAATGTCAATAATCATCATCATTATGATCACAAGCCACAACAGCTGTAATTCCCCGTCTTCTCCCTTTCCCAATAATGAGACATAAAATTTGCAGACCAATGGTCATGATTAATGCACTGTGAGCCTTTTCTGTATTTTAATTTTCTAGGTGTATTAAAAAATGCTATTAATCAAAACTTGAAGAATGTACAGTGGACCTTGTCATAATCAAGGTAATGGAAATATTCCATCTGTAGCTTTAACTTGGGCATACAGATCATTAGTATTTAATTTATTTTATTTCCTTCTGCTTAAGTGTGTTACATTTGATAGTGCTTTTTATGATTTAAATTGGTTTCTTTTCACAACAGCCACCAGAGGGATGAAAACACAGTTTTGCATCCCTTAATCTGTTGCTTACAGGAGCAGAAAAGGCCTGTGGCCAAAGCTCCCCAGGACACAATACAGTGTCGTGCTGCAGAAATGCAGAGTAGTGCCAGGTGAGTGGGCAAGTTAAATCAATATGGTACAGTGTCACTTGGGGACCTCAGCTTGTGCCCCAAACACAGAGTGCAAGGGCATCTTTGAACTAATTAACTTTTTTTTTTTTTCATGCAGGCAGCTTTGGTTTGTGGTAGTATAATCTAAGGCATCCTGCTCAGTCACTCTTGTTACAGAGTAGAAGTTTTTGGAAGAGGGTCAAAGTGAAAAATCAGAGTTTAGTAAGTCCATCAAGGAATAGAAATCCTTTTTATAGTGATGTCCATTCATGGTCTTGTCAGCCTGAGTCCACAGTACAGCCCATATTAATATTTTAAAGCACAAGAGCCTGGGGTTGTTCAGGCTTTTTTTTTTTCCTTCTAATTGCTGGTGAAAATAAATATAAATTTTTAGATTGTTATCTATCCTTTTAAAATGTGCTCATTAGGATGAAAATCATCAGATGAACTCCACCACAATCCTTTCAGGTAATCAGAAAAACCATTTCAAGCTAATTTTTGTCTCAAAGTAAATACTCCAAAATATCAGACCTATTGTTATAGATGAAAATATGGTAAGTACTTCTCCATAATTTTGCCTTAGAGAACTAGTAAACAAAGTCAGTGAGGAGAGTAAAATTAACAGCATTCAACAAGAAAATATATGGCAGGGAATAGTTTTGTTCAGAGGGATTTTTTTTTTAAATGTATTCTCATAGGTAATGTTTCATCAGAGATTAATTTTAGGAAATCATTATTATTTAGATTTGCTTAGAAACTAGGGAAATTAAGTGTTCAACCTACATTTATACCATGTTTCTGTGAAAAAAATATATTCATAAACCTGAAATATAACTTTCAAAAAATATCTGCCTTTCTACCTTTTAATCATCTTGGAAAAGACCAGAGATGGGAAGTTTTATCATCTAAAAACTACAGCAATTTTTTAAAATGTGCACTGACCTTTTAAGAGTGCGCACATGAAAAGAAAAATCGTTTAACCTCCAATATATAAAATTATGACTCTTCCAGGCTAGAACACTACCCTTTCTGTTCTGCACTCTAGCTTTTTGACTGCCACTCTTGTGGCATTGTTTTGTGAATTTTATTAAATGTTACACCAGGCACAGGTACTGTGAGCTGGCAGTTGAATATTCAGCTGCAAGTGATTTATACTGGTATATAAAGTGTCAATAATGATATGAGAGCTGCTCACTGGCAGAAACTTCTAGAAAAGACTTTGGATTGTGATTTGTTATCATATTTCCTGTACCTGAGTCAATTATGAATTGCAGAGAATTTTTTAATTGCAAGGAGAATATGCTCCAGAAAGGCAGAAATATCTTCCTGTTGTTAAAAAGAATAAAAAAATTCCCTTCCATTCATCCTTTTCAAATCAATTAAATGTGCAAATTAGGAAATGAAAGTGGAGAAGTTGCAAGAGTGTGTCCTTTCTGGGTGTTTCTTGGTGCTCCCTGACTTTGGTCTGTGTTTCTTGTGGTGAATGCAGGGTCAGTATGGACTCAAGCTTCCCCCTTCGTCTTCTGTAGCTGTCGGTGGAGCTGAAGCCAAGAAGAGGACTGCCACTTCCACAGCTTGTGCCAGGGAGCACATCCCCACAGAAATGACTCTTGCCACTGGCTGTTTTCAGTGTGTTCATGTGCATCTGGTCTGATCCAGGTGGTAAACAACATACAGCTTATGAAGTCTATTGGGGGGGGGACATTGCAAATGCTCTATGGCAGGAGCAAAGGGTGCTGTGGGACAACTGCTGAGTGGGGAACCCTCTCTCACTCACAGTGACTATGTGCGCTTCACTGCATGTGACACTGTGCAATACAGGAGAAGGCAGAAAAAAAAAAAGAAAAGAAATAATTGTTAGCAGCTTCTGTAGTTTGAATTTTCCCTCTTGGGAAGCTGGATTCACAGAATTAAAATCAAGTAAATGGCATATTTCATAAGCAGATGCCACATGCTCAACAGAGCTTTCAGTAGCAAAGCAGCCTGCACAGAGGGCTGTCACCCCTGCAGTTACACAAAGAACACAGGAAAAGAAAATATATTAATCTATTAGCTTGGTAGGAGCTGACTGTGACATGAAATGGACATGAGCTAAACTTTCAAAGGTTGCAGAGTAATCATATTTAGTCCCTATTCTATTCAGGCTATAGGAAAAGTGGGCTTTTCCCCTTTCACTAGACATAAGGCTATAAAAGACTTTCAAAGGTAGGAGAGATGAAAAACAGACTGATGTCTTTCTTGTCCCATGTTCAGTCCATATTCTACATACGAATTAGTGGGTTTAAGCCACATTAAAGCAGTGTATCAAATGAAGCAATTAGTTTGTTTTTGTAACTATAAACAAAAGCAATGCTGTGGGAAATATCTTCTTACTTGAAACAGAACCTTCTTGTCATCAGTACAAAAAAGGCTGTTCCCTCATAAAAGGTCCGGACAGGCAAATAGACCAGGGCCTGACTAGTCTGGGCAGTGATATATGCAGCACAGATGGTATGTCTTTCTTTAATGCATACCAGATTTTACCTGAAATAAGTAAAACTGACCTGCTGAATTTGCAATCAGTAGATACTTTGTAATAGACTTAAAGAAGTTGTTTCTAACTTTTTTTCTTTGGAGACAAACTGTTTTATTTCTTTCAGCAAGAGACAATAAGAGACAATTTTAATGATTATAGTCCTAAGAAGAGGTTTACGTCTTCCATGTTCACTTCTCATAAAGTATTTTTCTATTGTATCACAGAAGTGCTGCAGGAACAAACCCAAACATCTCTTATTTTCATGTGTTTTGTGTGAGATATGAGACTTTATTGTAAGATGCACGGTGTAGGGATTAGCAAATGCATGACAAAAGAATAAATAGTTCCAAGAACTATTCCAAGTTCTAAGAACATATTTAAAGCAATTGTACTGGATCTTTATGACAAGGTCTTCAAGTTATTCCACAATAGAGTGTGAAGTAGCAACCAATTTCCAGCCTTCTCTTTAATGAGAGGCGCAAATAGCTACCACACAGATCTTCATGCTCAGCAATCCCTTAATATTTTGATTTATGCTACTCCAAGGAGCAGATTTCTGTTCAAAATAAGACTGATTTTAAATCAGAAACAGGGTCTCGCAGGAATTCTTTCAGGTCTTCTTCCACAAGTAAATAATATGATCTCATTGGGGTTCCATTTCCCATGAAAAGGAAAGATCATCCCAGATGATCTTTATAGGTCCTCTTCAACCTGGGCTGGTCTGTGATTTTGTGATTCTGTGAGCATCAAAGTTCAATTAGTTGAACCACATTTAGTATGTGTTGAACACAAATCAAAGCTACTTATTCTTTCTCTTTCTATTACTTGGTCCTCAAAGAGAGATGTCATGCCTTAGCTGTACTCAGAAAGTACTCAGTTAAAACAACATGTTCTTTGATGATTCCTAATGTCCAAGTTAAAGACTGAAGAAGACTTCCATGCTGTATAGTTTTCTCATGTTTAATAACTCCTTTCTGCATTTTCTTACCTCACTACAGAACTGGGTACTGGGAAAAAAAATGTGCATATATATTTACTTGTTGACAGAATGAAGTTCCATCCTTCAAAAAGATGGAGTTAAAAGGAAATATTTCACACAGATTAGTAACAGTAATTACAGTTGCTGAGAGATCCACAGGATCCATCTAGACCTTAGCCTTGTATCACTTTTCCACAATTATATGGGTTTTAATTGGAGAGCTGCTCCTGACTTGTTCTTGTGAACAAGTTCACACTTGTTCACTAATAATTCTTTTGAGTTCAGATAATGTCCATAATAGAAAAAAACCTCACTTCCTGGTAGGCCTGAGTCACAACAATAAACAGACTTTAAAACAAGTCCTATAGGTACTTCAACACCTGGTGGATCTTCCTAAGAATAACATGAACAAGGAAAAATTCCATTATTAAAGAAAAACATTAAGTTCAAAATGCCTGCTGTTTAGCATGTAATGAAATTAAATGAACTTCACCAAACAGATGAAATGGAAATATGATTATCAGATTATCTTCCACCCACGTGGGGGACTGAAGGCTCATCAGTTTTCATGCAAGGGATAAGAAAGAAAGTTTTTCACATGCAAGTCTAATGCAGGCTTAGCACTGTCCTGATTCTCTTCACTTTGTTTTCACCATCTGACCCCCATAATGGAATTATTACTACTCTCCATCATTTCTGAAATAAAAATTAAAAGCTTTATGGACATCATAAAGTCCTTAATTCACTGAGCAGTTTTATGGCCTTCAATAATGTGGTGGTACAAAAGGGAAGAACAACAGATGTCATCTACCTTGACATCTGCAAGGCCTTTGACAAGACCCCTGACAACATCCTTATTGCTAAATTGGAGAGATATGGGTTTAAAAGCTGGAGATTTGATGGAAAAGGAACAGCATGGTTGGCCACATCTGAAGAGTTGTAGTCAATGGCTCATGATCCAAATGGAGGTGAGTATCAAGTGGTCTCCCTCAGGGGACTGGGACTTTTCAGTATCTTTATTAATGACAGACAGCAAGATTGAATGAACCCTCAGCAGGTGAATGACACCAAACTGTGGTGATTTGCTGGGGGACATGGATGCCATCCAGAGGGACTTGGAGTGGGCCCACGTGAAACTCCTGGCCAGAAAAGCCAATGGTATCCTGGGCTGCATCACAAGAAGTGTGGCCAGAAGGTCAAGGGAGGTGATTCTCCCTTTTTCTACTCTGCTCTTGTGAGACTGCACCTGGAGTGCAGCATATCGCTGTGGGGTCTTAAGAACAAGAAAAACATGGACCTGTTAGAGCAGGTTGAGAAGTGGGCCACAAAAATGATCAGAGAGGTAGAACACCTCTCCTATGCAGAGGCACAGAGAGTTGTGGTTCAGCCTGGAGAAGAGAAGGCTCCAGGGAGACCTAATTGTGGTCTTTCAAATTACAAAGGGGGCCTAAAAGAACAAAAGAGAAAGACTTTTTACTGGGGCATGACAAGGTGTCTCAG